>NW_024424452.1:68437090-68576408 GCF_017311325.1 Ursus maritimus
GGGGGGGGGGGCGGGCGCCGCAAGGGCTCCCCGGGCCGGCCGGACGTCAGGAGCGCTGGTTGGGGGTGTCGTGGCTTTGTGCCACTCCATGCAGGAGGCCCAGCCATAAATGCGTGTCTCCTCTGTTGAATGCCCCCGTTGGCGTGGCGGGTCCCGTTGGTCCAGCAGCCGAGGACTTCAGTTCTTCCCCGGCCGGCCGACCCTGTCTCCCTCCAGAGCAGGGTGCCTGGTGGGGCTGGAGGGCCCTTGATCGTGAGGTCGGAGGGGAAAGGAGGGCACTGGTTTCCTTGGGACTGTTTGTTCTCTCCCCTCGCCTTGGGTTTTGGCGGTGGGCGAGGAAGCTTCCCAGGTTTTGGTAACGTGGTGGCCTTCTTTTTTCAGTTGCTTTTTTTGCTTGTAAGAACTCGCCAGCAGGCTTATTCTGTTGCATTCATTCAGCAATTTTACTGCGTGGTCTTTTCCGTGCCGGGTCTGTCCTAAGTGCTGGGCATGCGGGAGTGACCGAGCGAGACCGCGCACACACGTTTAGGTCTCCGGAGCCTTTAACTGTGGCTGCTTCCCACTCGAGCGTCCCTCATACAGACAAATGCATCTGCATTCTTCCGTTTCATCTTCATCTCACTTCTGAATCCACACTGAGCCCGGGAGTATACAGTCCTTTTGCTGCCACCACCAATATACACTCTTGACCAAAGAGCTTTTTGGTGTTTTTTGTTTGTTTTACTTTTTCAGGAGAAATAATTTCACTGTTTAAATATTTTCTTCCATGTCTTTTTCCTGCTCAACAATACTGTACAGGTGCAGCCTAGCTACCTAGCATTCATAATGCCCAAGTTCAGTTACTGTGGGGAATGCACCTTGATCCATCAAAACCTGCATTCCACTAATTCCCATGATTTGCTCATTATAAGCCTGTAATCAATGTTCTTACCTAGACTGTGCTTTCTACCTCAGAGCCCTTTTTTTGTTCGTACGTTGATGTTAAGAACCCCTTTTTACCTGCGCATTTTGTCCTGTGTAATTGGTTACTAGTTGATAAGAAACTGTTTATAATGGAATTCTTGGCAGAGAGGAAATCAGGACAGCCATCGACTCAGTATCTAAATGATTGCTAAATTGTCATTTTACACAGGGTTATCGTTGCTTAAGTTAGATTTTTTTTTAAGGTTTAATGATTTTTTTCCTAGCAATCCGTAGCATTAACTCCATTTTCCATATAGCTTTTTTTTCTTTTCTTTTTTATTACCTGGTTTTAAAAAGTTTTATCTCTTGTCAGTATATTTAGTAAGTCTGCCATCACTGACTATAAAAAGACGATCTGGAACATCTAATACTGTATCAGGATTTGCTTCAAACGATTTATTTCTTATTTCAGGAAGACCGACACTCCCGTCTGAAGTTGGAATAATAATTTGTGATACCACGAATCCAGCCTCACTAGATGAAATGGCTAAACAGGCAGCAGTTGTCCTCAACTGTGTGGGACCAGTAAGTCATCCGCCCCGTTTTGTGTCGGAACAAACAATGTATTCATTTCCTGCAGAATCTGGTATTTGCTCTTCCAGAGGAACATAAGGACGGGGGACAGAAGAGTTGGTTCAGGGCTTCAACCCTGTGTGGGGGAGTTTTCACTCCTTGTGAGGAGCCCGTGGATGTGACCATAGTCTCCTGAGAGAGAGAGAGAGAGACAGGCTCTCTGTGACACCATCTCAGGGACTGGGTGCTGGTTCCCTCATTGGTTACTGCTGTAATTGCCAGCTTTTTTTTCTTACTGCATGCTTCTTAAGTAAAAAATGCTTAGCATATACCCCTAATATATTTTTTATTTATTGATAAATGATATTCGTATAGTATTTATTCAGCACATACTCACTGTGTATGACATGTAAACTGCTCTAGAGCGGGTACCTGGGACATAAGGGTGAACAAAACGGAAAATCCCTCATGGAGCTTACAGTCCAGTGGGTGAGACAGAAAAATAAGGTTATAGTTGCAGGTAGTGATAAGCGCTTCGAAGAAAAATCCAGCAGGGTAAGGACACAGAGAGATTGGTGCACGAGTCTCTGTGAGGCGGATGGGCAGGGAGGATCTCTGTGAGGACCTGACATTTGTGGTGAGCCCCGAGTGAGGGGAGGGGTGAGCTGCGGGAGGAGTTGAGGAGAAGCGTGCTCCAGGGAGGGGCGGCTGCAGATGTCCTGAGATGAGCGCGGTGTGTTTGGCAAGACGCGCAGGAATGCCAGAGGGGGCAGAGGTGGGAAGTCAGGTCGGAGAGGAAGCCAGGAGTTAGGTCAGAGGGTATGGCAGGCAAGGTCAGGGTTTGAAGCACGTCAGAGTCTTTGAATGGCTGAAAGCAAGAGCAGGACTGATGAACAGTTTTGTAGTTCTTTGTATTCAGAGAGGAAAAACGGGGTAAGAGGGGCGCCGCAGGGGAATGGTCTGGGCACACCGAGCACAGGATGGGGTTGGCAGAGGTGGTGAGAAGTGGTTGGGGTCAGAGGATGCTTTGAGAGCAGATGTAGAGGATACGCTTTTGGCCTGTGTCACAGGGTGGATATTGGTGACATTTACTGATCTGAGGAAGCCGTCATAGTTGCCAAAACGTTTGAAAACTAAGCACCTAGGAAATTGATAATAATGTTTTAAATGAAAGCAGAGGGGTTTTTTGATTATCCAGTAAAAATGTATTTAAATTGTTTATTTAGATTAATCTCATTCCTTTTTTTTTTTTTAAAGATTTTTTTATTTATTTGAGAGAGAGAGAGAAAGCATGAGCAGGGGGAGGAGCAGAGGAGAGAAGCAGGCTCTCCACTGAGCAATGAGCCCCTTGTGGGGCTCGATCCTAGGACTCTGGGATCATGACCGAGCTGAAGGCAGGTGCTTAACGGCCTGCGCCACCCAGGTGCCCCAAGATTAATCTCATTCCTAATTAACTTTGGTTCTGTGCTCTCTTGCTATAACCATTCTCTTTTGTATATCCTCGGCCAGCCTCCTTGCCCTTCCCACCCCAGTACTCTGGAAAAACCCAAAACTGGCTTGTGTGTGTGTATGTTTTATTTATTATTTAGTTTTTAAATTAGTTTCAGAGGTAGAGGTCAGTAATTCATCAGTTGCATGTAACACCCAGTGCTCATTCTATCACGTGCCCTCCTTAATGCCCATCACCCAGCTACCCCATCTCCCTCCTCCCTCCCCTCCAGCAACCCTCACTTTGTTCCCTAGAGTTCGGTGTCTCTTATTGTTTTCCTTCCTTTCAATTTTCATTTTATTTTTCCTTCCCTTCCCTTATGTTCGTCTGTTTTGTTTCTTAAATTCCACATGTGAGTGAAATCATAAGGCATTTGCCTTTCTCTGACTTACTTCACTCAGCATAATACACTGTACCTCCATCCACATCATTGGCAAGATTTCATTCTTTTTGATGGCTGAGTAATATTCCGTTGTATATATCTACCACATCTTCTTTATCCATGCGCCGAAGGTCATCTGGGCTCTGTCCGTAGCTGGGCAATTGTGGACATTGCTTCTATAAACATTGGGGTTCAGGTGCCCCATCGAATCACCAAAACTGGTTTTTCCAGTTGTTCCAGACCCGTTACCTGCACTTGAGCCCCCTGTTGGCCCGTAACCCAGTAGCTCTGCGTGTCTCAAGTACCTGCGTCCCCTTGCTGATGGTCCTGCTTTAAACATGTGGTGACAAGCCCCACGTGGGGCCCCAGCACTTCCAGCGACGCTGTTCCGCTTCCCCAGACTGTTCTCTCTCCTACGTCTGAAGCAGAGTTTTGCATCTTCTTTTTCTGCACATTTTTAGCATCCTATCCCTCTTTCCTCACCGATCTGATGATTTTATTTCCCCTTTTTTCCCCACTATGACAATAGAAGCTGTTGAAAGAGAATTTCTTCACCCGCATTACCCCGACTCTGCCTTACCTGTTTGGAGGGAAAACTGCCCCGCTCCTCCTGGGTGCAGGATTTGAGGAACCTCATGTTGACATTTTCATCACATTTTCCCTTCTACTGGACTGTTTCTGTGCCCCCTTTGTCGCCAGACTCCTTGAAAGCGTTCTCTCTCCTTCTGCGTCCACGTCCTCAGCTCCCGCTGCGTCCTAAACCACTCTTGCCAGGCCTCTGTAGACCTCCCTGCTTCAGGAGCCTGCTCTGCTTCGCCCTCACCAGCTCCCCGAGCTCACCTTGATCTGAGCTCTCCGCATTTGTCCCCCTCGATCACGTCCTCTTGCATGTGGCTTCTGGGGTCTGGCCCTTCCCAGGTTTTCTGCCTGCCCACCAGCTCTGTCCCCGTCCCTTCTGTTGCGTCTTCTCATCTTCCTCTAAGTACCAGAGGCTCAGAGCTCGAGCCTTACCAGCTCTTCTTTGTCCAAACTCTCTGGGCCAGGCTTCTAAAAAATATTATTAGTGTTGTAATAAAATACACGTAACCAAAATGACCCTTGTAGCCATTTCTGTGTACAAATCAGTGGCATTTGGTACATTGCCAGTGTTGTGTAACTCTCACCGTCTTCTCTCCAGAACCTGGCATCACCCCAGACAGAAACTCCAGCTGGGTCAGGTTTGTTTTCGTTTGGTGCTTCCTACTGACCATTTTGGGCCAGCATTTTTGAACAGTGTAGTGTAGTGAGTTGAGACTCACCTTAAAAAAAAAAAAACGATCAGAGAGCCTAGAATAGGAACTGAGGTGAACTACATGTAACCTGGGTAAGCGCTGGCTCGTGAAACTTCTATTCCAGTTTGATATATTTGTGCACAGGCTGCTGCGTGAAGTGGATTTCTCAGCGTGGGTTGTGGTCAGAAAGGTTTTCAATGCATGTGTATGCTGATGATGTCTACGTTACTTGCAGTGAGGACTGCCCCCTAAACTCCAGACTGGTAGACCCAGCTACCTTCTTGATGTTTCTACTTGGATGCTTCATGGGCATCTGAGTCTCTAGGGTTTTGCCCCCAAACCTCCTTCCCAGGGTTTCCTGGGATTGGCATTTTCACTTTGCCAGTTTGGGATCATTACCTATTTCTCTGCAGGTTTTTGTTTGTTTTTACCTCTTTGTCCATTTCGTGAAGATTTATTTGGTTAAAAACCAGATGATAATCTATAAAACTACTTAGGCACGTGTAAACAAGCATTAGGTTGAAATATACCGAAAATGAATGAAGGAGGGTGTCACTGTGGGCCCCTCTGCATGTGGGGCCCTCCCAGGCTGTCCTCAGGGTCCCTTGTGTAGCCTCCATTCAACACGTGACCACTTCACGTGGCCCAGGGAATGGGCCCAGGTCAATTCATGTATTAACTATTAATAAAATTTCTTTGTTTTCTTTGTGTTTCCTATAAGAAGTAGCACGAATAAACATACTGATATGTAGTTCCACAACTGAGGGCCTGGGTCCGTGGGCCCACTGAGGCAAGCCTGCCTACGTAGTAGACCCCCCCCCCTCCCCCCCCGAAAGCAGGATTGCGGTTTTGATCTATAAGCTAATTGGCTTCACTGGGGGGGAAAGGTCTCCTCTGAGATCAAGGTTTGTTGCCGTTTGTCCATTTATCTCATAAAAGCACAAGGGTAGAAAGTAGAGAAAAACCAAAAACATACTAATATAGGGACATTAGTGCAGAAGTCTCAACCTCGGATTGCCTGGAGGAGAGAGAAGGTGGGCCAGTTGAGGCAGAATGCAACGTGGGGAATGGGGGGACTGTGGTGAATAGGGAAGCACATACTTTTTCCAGAAGGAGCTCTTATTATTTTAAAAACCCCATTAAGGCTTTCCTGCAGCTCGCCAGTACTTCTAGATAAACCGAGTGGCTGACAGGCCGTAGCTCACAAGCTGAGCGTGGGGAGTTAGCCCAAGGACAGAAGGCTGAGACTGGAGGGGCCGGGAGCTAGCCTGGCAGCCACGAGTAGAGGAGGGGGCTCCGGGTTGTGGAGGGTGAAGAAATAGCATGTTTAGGAAACTACAGAGAGTTGGGAGCTGCCGGAATATGAGGGTGAAGGGGTTGTGGTGTGACCTGATGCTTTTTGTGACATGCTAAGAACTTTGGACTTTCTACAGTAAATACAGGCACTACCGAGCCAGCCAAGGGTTTTGAGAGATATGTATATGTGATGGAAGCAAATGTGACGTCAGATTTTTATTTTAGAATAATAATTTGGTGTTTCTTTGGACATGGGGCTACCTTGGCTGCGGTGAAGCCAGTTACTTTGTATAGTAAATCTCACGAGAGGTGGTAAGGGTGTAAACTCAGATTTGGACGTGTAGACGGGAGGGAACTGATCTGAGATTTTTAAGGAACTAATTCGATAAAACTGGGTGACTTCCAGGGTAGGTGGAGTCAAAAACAGCTTCTAGATTTCTCACTTGAGAATTTTGAGGAGAGTGATGCCATTCATAGTGACAAACTTTCTCCTCTTCCTGTTGGTCTTTATTTTGGCTGATACTACCCATAACCCCCATGTCCATTGGCCCCCTGTCTGTCTAATCGGCAAGCCCAGTCATTTCTGCCTCTTTAATAATCTCATCCTCAGTGTATCCATCCCCTTCCTTAGTTGAGCCTTTTGTCATTTCTTACCGGCCGTGGGTTTTGTTTTCCAGTAGGGAAGGCAGGGTGATGTGTGTTTTCTATAAATCTTACACCATTGTTCTATTTCAAATTCTCCAGGACAGCCTAGTAATCCTGGTCTGACCCCAGTGTTCCTTTCCAGGCCCACCTCTCCCCTTTCAAGTACTCTCAGCTTCAGGTACCCTATCCCTTTCTCACACCTTCACATATACTTTTCCCTTTATCAGGATTTTTATTTTTCCTCGAAAATCCTTATTCTTCAGAATTCAACTCAGATGAATCACTTGTTCTGTTAAACTTCCCATTTGGTTTTCAGTTAGAGGTTAGCACCTGTTCCTCTAATTCCATTGTGCCTCACAGTTTACACTGTGAGAAGTGGCATGGCACAGTTATGTGATTTTCTTGATTTATCTTTTGGCTCCTTTATTAATGTTTGATTCTTAATAACCAAGACTGTACTTGCACAACTCAATGGCATTTCATTCATTTATGCTTGCTAAGTAAGAGGCACCTGGTGGCTCAGTCAGTTCCCTGTCAGTCTCTCAATTTCGGCTCAGGTCATGGTCTCAGAGTCGTGGGATCGAACCCCTGCATCAGGCTCTGCACTCAGCCTGGAGTTTGCTTGAAATTCTCTCTCTCCCTCTGCCCGTGTCCCCCTGTGTGCACGCAT
Organism: Ursus maritimus; assembly: GCF_017311325.1. Taxonomy (NCBI): domain Eukaryota; kingdom Metazoa; phylum Chordata; class Mammalia; order Carnivora; family Ursidae; genus Ursus; species Ursus maritimus. Next base: position 68,444,320 of record NW_024424452.1, read on the forward strand.
TTTTCTCTCTCTCTCTCTCAAATAAATGAATAAATCTTCAAGCTTGCTAAGTAAGAGTAAACATTTGGTTTTCTTTATTCCCCTCAGTACCGATTTTATGGAGAACCTGTAGTAAAAGCATGTATCGAAAATGGAACCAGCTGTATCGACATCTGCGGAGAACCTCAGGTGCGTCAAATGAGAGGGAAAGACAGCATTGGCAGCACAACCTCTGTTAGAGCAGGAAATATCTCGTGCCGTTTTGCAGACCGATTTTAGAAGTCGGTGACCCCTCCCTGGTGCTGACAGCTTGAAGGAGAGCACAACAGTCAGGTCTTTTCTTCCATCTTCTTGACTTTTTTTCTTCCTTACCACCTTGTTTCTTCCAGGTTTTGGTATGTAGGATGTGCTGGTTTCTGTAGCTGCTGCCCACTGTGCATGGATTTAATTAAAATGGGGCGCTGTGTGTAAATTCTTAGAATCTCATTTTTGTAACTTTGTCATAGTGAATTCCCTTTCTGTAATCAGACACCTTTACAACATTACAGAAAATGAGGTGTGAAACCCTCCAAACGTAAACATTTTAGATAGTCACACTCGAGGGCTTACCGCACGCCCGACACTCTACTAATAAAGCATTTTATGTCATCGGAATGTTCCACGTTCCCGTAAAGTTGGTGTCGTCTTGCCTATTTTGTGGATGAGGAAACTGAAGCTGAGGGGGTTAAGTCGTGCAGCTCAGAGTCCTGCCACCACTCACTAGAGGGACCAGGACTCCAGCTGAGCTTTGCCTGGCTGCAGGAAGTGGATGTCTGTAAGCACCCAGCTCCTCAGAGACCGTCACCTCCTCTGTCCCTGCAGTCCCTGCTGTTGTCATCCCCAGTGTGCCAGTATAGTCATGTACTGGAAACTCCTCAGAAGGGGGAAATTATCAAAATTGATTCAAGAAGAGGTAGGAAACATGAATGAAACAGAAACCAATTCCTGTCTTATTTAAAAAAAAAAAAATACCAGTGCAAAGAAAATGATGAAACATTTCTAACGTATTTTATAAGCTACAATAAAAGTGATACCAAAACCAGACTATATAAAGAGCTCTTTAATAACACAATAACGCAATAACACAAATTCAAATCACCCAATTAAAAGCAGGCAAAAGGATGAGTAGAGACAAATGTTCTGTGCAGAAGAATCCCAAAGAGCTTGCGTAACTACTCCACCCTCGAGGCGGGGAGCGTGACTCCCCACCCCTTCTTCGGGCGGACGCTGCACATAGTCACTCCCTCCCAAAGAGAACAGTATGGATGGGAGGGAAGAAGAGAATAACTTCATGGGGGCAAAGCCTGACAAGTAACTACCTCAGCCAGGTGTTCAGGGTCACCACCCATGCTGGTAAGTCATGGTGACGGTACGGACCCTTGACAGAATGTAATGTTAATGCTGTAACCCCAGGGTAGTCAGGAGAAAAATTCCAGTAGCGGGGCACACTACAAAATACCTGATCGAAAGTCCTCAAACCGTCAGGGTCCTGAGAGTCTGAGGAGCCTCGGGACACATGACAGCTAAATGTAACGTGGGTTCCTGGGGGAGAACAAGGACATTAGGTAAAAACTAGGGAAATCTGGATAAAGTATGGACTTTAGCTGATGGTAATGTTACCAGTATTGGTTCATTAATTGTAACAAATGTTAATGGCAAAGCTCTAACAATAGGAGAAACTGGGTCGGGGTACACGGGAACTCTCCACTACTCAAATTTTCTGTGAATCTCAAACCATTCTAAACGTAATTTGTAAAAACAGGCAGAGGATTTGAACAGACGTAATTCTCCTCTTCCATGCCCTCCTCTCCTACCACTTTCTTCGTCCCAAGTATATATCTGCGCCGATCCAGGTCTGTGATAACGTCCCTCTGAGTAGTAGGATTTGCGTGATGTTTTCTTGCTGTCTTTGTATTTTTTGGCATGTTAATTTAGTTTTTCGTAATATTACTTTTGCATTTAAAAGTCATTCTGAAAAAGCTAATAGTGTCATTAAGTCAGATCAGCCTGTGCCCCACACTCCTTGGCACGTGGTAGATGCACAGTAAATATTTGCTGAATAAGTGGAAAACATTTCCACAGTAAATATTTCACTAAAAGCCATATTGGGTGAGCATTTTCAAAATGTAATTGCTTTGTCTTTTAAGGTCTGTCATTTAATGCTGATTTAAATGTTTCTGTATAGTTCTGATCAGATTTTTGTCCTGAATTTTGTAGTTTCTGGAATTAATGTATTGGAAGTATAATGAGAAAGCTGCAGAAAAAGGGTCTGGAATTAATCAGATTTTTGTCCTGAATTTTGTAGTTTCTGGAATTAATGTATTGGAAGTATAATGAGAAAGCTGCAGAAAAAGGGTCTTATATCATTGGAAGCAGTGGCTTTGACTCCATCCCAGCAGATCTGGGCGTCATATACACCAGAAATAAGATGAACGGTAATTATCAGTCACTAAGCAGTAATTGAATTTAACAGTAGAAAATCTTCATGTTTGTAACTGTGACAAACTAAAATCTAGTTGGGAAGAGAAACATAACTATGAATGGGTAATGCTAAAACACATGATTTGTTTGGGGCACCTGGGTGGCTCAGTTGGTTAGGCATCCAACTCCTGATTTCGGCTGGGTCGTGATCTCAGGGTCGTGGGATCAAGCCCTGTGTCAGGCTCTGCGGTGGGTGTGGAGCCTGCTTGGGATTCTCTCCGCTCACCCCTGCTCTAGCCTCTCTAAAAAAAAAATAAAAATTTAAAAAATTTTAAAAATAAAAAAAAACCCACATGCTTTGTTTTTAACACAGCTATACTTGTTATAAAATGCTGTTGACACTATTTTTTGAGATGTGGTTAGTACTGTGTGTATTCCAAAGTGAGGAATTATCCATTGTCTCAACTTAGGGTTAAAGCTGTAAAATTTCTGGAAAAGGAATATCTGACAGCCATTATAATTCAGACTTGCTTGGTTTAGGAATTAACACATTTAAGAATATATTTTTTGGGGGCGCCTGGGTAGCGCAGTCGTTAAAGCGTCTGCCTTCGGGTCAGGGCGTGATCCCGGCGTTCCGGGATCGAGTCCCACATCGGGCTCCTCCGCTGGGAGCCTGCTTCTTCCTCTCTCACTCGCCTGCTGTGTTCCCTCTCTCGCTGGCTGTCTCTCTGTCACATAAATAAATAAAATCTTTAAAAAAAAAAAAAAAGAATATAATTTTTGTAGCTGTTAAAGGTTTACTTTTTTTTTAAGATTTTATTTGAGAGAGCATGAGCTGGAGGAGGGGCAAATGGAAAGGGAGAGGCAGACTCCAGGGAGCCCAACTCAGGGCTCGATCCCAGGACCGCGAGATCATGACCTGAGCCGAAGGCAGGGGCTTCACCAACTGAGCCACCCAGGCGCCCTTATTATGCTCTGCCTAAAAGCTTTTTGATATAAATAATACCAGTTTAGAACTAAAAACCCTTTATCTTATAAAAAAATGGAAAAAATTCAATGTTATGTTTAAACAGTGGAAGTTACTAATGTCCTGCATATTGTAAAAGGGTCCATTGAGAAAATGACATGAAACAGGTAACTCTGGTGTCATATAAACTGTCTTAGAGCTTAACAAGATGGAAAGTGTTTCAGTTTATATTGAAAAGTTAACGTAACTCAAACCAAAGCTCCAGATACATAGCACCAAAAAAGAAGAAAGCTACAAATCAGTCTTGCTTTGTGAAATTAGTAGTCAAAAAATGCTAAATAAAATTTTAATAAGTATTCAATGGCATTTTTTTAAAAGAATTTATTTATTTATTAGAGAGAGAGAGACAGCGAGAGAGGGAACACAAGCAGGGGGAGTGGGAGAGGAAGAAGCAGGCTCCTAGCAGAGGAGCCCGATGTGGGGCTCGATCCCAGAACTCCGGGATCATACCCCAAGCCGAAGGCAGACACTCAATGACTGAGCCACCCAGGCACCCCCAATGGCATTTTAAAAGAATAATATATCAAGACCAAGATTTATTAGGAAGTTACATAATCATCACATCGGTATATCGAAGGTGAAGAGCTAGATGCCCATCTCAGTAAATGATTTGAAAATTCATGCCATTTACCAATTGCAGATTTTTAGGAATTTAGGAATAGAATACTTTATTAACAAAATTAATGTCTAAAGACAATAGCCAATATCATACTCAGTGATGAAATGCTAGAACCATTCCAAATAAAAAAAACAACACAAATTGAACATCTTTTTTTTTTTTTTTTTAGAGGTTTATTTATGTATTTGAGAGAGAGAGCTGGGGAGGGACAGAGGGAGAGGAAGAGCGTCCCAAGCAAACTCCACGCTTAGCGTGGAGCCTGACATGGAGCTCGATCCCAGGACCCTGAGATCAAGACCTGAGCTGAAACCAAGACTGGTTGCTTAACTGACTGAGCCACCCAGGTGCCCCCCAACTGAACATCTTTAAAACATTGAGTCTTAAAATCATGGACCTGGTAGGTCTCCATTTATCAAAAAAATACTTTTAAGTCTCTAAAATTCAGACATTTTCTTCATGATAGTTTTACATATTTCTTCCTAAGGTTTTTAAAATATTTAATAGTATCTGTTTTTTCGAATAGGTCTTTTTTTCTTTTAAGGGAGAAATATTACTTTAAGCCTTGTTTAAAAACTTTGTCTTCAGCTACTGAACCCTGCACGTGAGCACTTCAACAAGTGTCCCCACTGACGGTTTGGTACAAGTGGTCCACATCTTATTGTGTGTTGCCTTAGGCGGTCCACGTTCTTTCTGTGGCTGGGGTGGATCACGGAGCCCTAAACCCAGGCTGCGTTCTCTTAGCGACCCCCAGAGTCACCTCAGGGAGTTACCCTTCGTGATCTAAGTGTGTGTCAGCGGTCACCGGACAGCATCTAGATGACTGTGGTTCTCATTGTTGGTGGCAAGGTTGTTCGTTCTCTTTCTCAGGGTCAGCTTCCTAAGGCCCCAGATTTCGTTTTCTCTTGGAATTAAACTAGGAACACCATCTTAAGAAATTGCTGTATTTTGGGGCACCTGGGTGGCTCAGTCGGTTAAGTGTGTGCCTCCAGCTCAGGTCATGATCTCGGGGTCCTGAGATCGAGTTCTGCATCAGGCTTCCTGCTCAGCGGGGAGCCTGCTTCTCCTTCTCCCTCTGTGCTCCTGCTCTCTCTCTCAACTAAATTAAAAAAAAAAAAAAAGAAATTGCTATATTTCATTTTATCAGATTTTGAGAATTAGTCCATTAGGTTTTTCTTTTGTTTTACTGCTCTTGAGAAACTCAACGACTAATTAACCAGTGTGCCTGTGTATTAGTCCTCGTGGTTACATGGTTGATTTCTCCCTCTTTTTCTGGCTTTGATTTTCTATTCTTTATACTTATTATATTTTTATTTCCTTTTAACAGCCTTATTTTAAGTATTTTATAAGCCATCACAGAGGCCATTTTGATATGTTTTCTGCACATTCATTATTAATCACTACTACTAAGCCTTCTTGAAAGCAGTCATACCGGAAAACAGAATTCATCCCACAGATGTAATTCTGAGAACTGTGTGCTGACGGCCTTCCAGAGTGAATGAGTGAACTAAATCGTTGCCTCGTTGGAAGAGATCTTTAGTGTCAGTTTGAATACTACTAGAACAGATTTTGCCGGTACTAGCCCTTAGACTTTATTCTAAACTGCCCTTTCGGACAAGTTACCTGGCTTCAGCTGCTTCGTAAATCTGTTTCCAGTCACATAATGAACCTATTACCAGTACAGATTTTCTTTTTTTTTTTTTTTTTTTTAAGATTTTATTTATTTATTTGACAGAGACAGCCAGCGAGAGAGGGGAACACAAGCAGGGGGAGTGGGAGAGGAAGAAGCAGGCTCATAGCAGAGGAGCCTGATGTGGGGCTCGATCCCAGAACGCCGGGATCACGCCCTGAGCCGAAGGCAGACGCTTAACCACTGTGCCACCCAGGCGCCCCAGCAGTACAGATTTTCTGACTATATCTGCTGTAGGCTTGGTAAAAGTGGTCCCTAAATAAATAGGAATAATTTGGGGCGCCTAGGTGGCTCAGTTGGTTAAGTGTCTGCCTTCGGCTCAGGTCATGATCTTGGGGTCCTGGGATCGAGCCCCACATTGGGCTCGCTGCTCAGTGGGGAGTCTGCTTCTCCCTCTGCCCCTCCCCCCGACTCGTGCTGTCTCTCTAATAAATAAATAAAATCTTTTAAAAAATAGGAATAATTAATTACTGCATGTCTTAGTTACATAGATTTTATTTGATTTCACTTTACTGTTCTGCTCTTGTAGGCACTCTGACTGCTGTGGAAAGTTTCCTGACTATACATTCTGGACCTGAGGTTAGTTTTTCTGTTTCTCAGCTGTTTTTTAAAGTTAACAGTAAAAACATCTTGGAAATGATGCATGCCTCCAAAAAGGATTTAGATGAATTAAATTTCATATATATTTGTAATTTTTAGGGTGTGAAAGTCACTATGTTTGATTTAAAAAAGTAAAGATGGTAGATTGCTGGGAATTACTTAGACTTAAAATAGAATTTTGTTAAAACCAGCTGCGTGGTTCACTGTATTAGAACGAGTTACCATGATCCCAGCACCAAAATAGCTCTTGTTGTTGTGTAACAAATGCTGTCAGCCAATTCGGTCCTCACCTTAGTCCAAGTCTGTGCACTTGGGGGCCTCACAGTCCGGTGCTGTCGTGGCCATAAAGGATAGACGATGTCATCACTGAATGTCCAGCCTGTTTGGGAACATGAGACCTGAGATGGCCACATTCCTGGAGGCCCGTGTTTACAATAAGAATTTTATCGCCAGCAGGGTCTGACCCTATTCTAGGTCTACACTTGAGGCTCTCTAAAATCCATTCATTCAACAAGTCCTCTGTGGTGGTACAAATATATATAGTAGTGCAAGGGAGTGTGACACAGAAACGAAGAAGGTGCAGATCTGTCCTGGAAGAGATAATAACATAGCTTGGCAGGAGAGAGATTTTAAAGAGATCAGGTGAAATACTGGAGGATTCTGAGAATGGAGAGTAAATCCAGCTGGGAGGCCAGAGGTAGGAGCTGTCTGGAGAAGCTGGGCATGGACTGGGTTTCAGAGGTTGGTGCCGTGGAGCTGGGGGGGAGGGGAAGGGGGTAGCATCCTCGGGACGTAGCTGCGGGATGGTATGGAGCATGTATGGGTAAGAGTAATGGTTCTAGTCGTCCAGATTGTGGGATCAGGTAACACAAAGAGCTGTCTAAAACACGCTAAATCTGTGGTTACAGAGAACACCCACTGGAAGATCTGAAGAAAGGGAAGTGATAGTGGGCCAGGGTACTTGGGGAAGGCCTCCTAGAGGCCTTGTGGAGTTTAGCCCTGAAAAGGAAATAGCATTTGGAAGATCAGAGACAGTCACCTGAACAAAGGTGCAGAAGCAAGAATGAGAGACATGCTTGAATTTTGGGGAGCATGAGTAGAACCCAGCTCTGTCTGGTTTAAACCAGCAACACTAAAAGGAATTTCCTGATCCTGCAGGTGGATACTTCATATCTTCTAGGTTCCTCTGTGCGGCCCTCAGCCTGGCAGGGAAGGGGCTGGCAGTCCCAGGGATACATTGTCCATAAAGTTCCTCATTTCCCAGGAACAGCTAGCAGAGTTGATGTATCACATGATAGGAAAGATCAGTCAAGTATTGGGCCATTGGGCTATTCTTGAGCCCGTCAGTATGACCTGGTGTAACGGCATGGTCCGATTGCCTAGGCCTGGGTCACAGGCCTCTGGAGGGGGGACCACAGAGTCAGGCCCATCTGTCCAACATGGAACATGTTCCAGATAGGAAAGAGTTTTATACGCAGAAGACGAGGTGGAGGATCGCAGGGAATTGCTGCAGGACCGACAAAACCCAGATGTCACAACAGAGAGATCGTGAGAAAACTGGTAGAGCAGAAAAGAAGCTGCTTTTGAAAGAGCAGCAGGAGATGCAGGTGGAAAGACGAGATGACATAATGACAGCGTCTTCCCTTTACTAGAGGGATAGAAGAGCCCCTGCTTACTGAGTCCAGCCGGATTTTGAAGCAGGACTGCCTGGGCTTGAATTCGGGCTCTGCCACTTCCCAGTGACGTGAGCATGGGCAAGTCACTACACTGTCCTCACAGTGCCTCTCTTCCTTCATCTATCAAAGGAGGTGGTAATAGTATTGACGTCATATGGTCACTGAGTCAGTGACTCTAAATCATAACACAGGTTGGCAGCCAGCAAATTGCTCAGTAAATGTTAGTAAGTATTATTTTTATTAATATTATTCAAACTTAGAGTTGGGGCTTAACTCAGGACAAGAGAGTCAAAGCATCCGTACGAGTGTAGCGCCCTCTCTCGTTCCCCCTAAAGCGAGATCCACAGCCCGAATTATACAAGGATGGGACAGAGTCTGTGTATCCCTAGTCACTGAATTGTTCTCCTGTCCCTCCTTATCTTTCTTTTCCCCTGGAGCTTTTTTATTTTACACACAAAATTGTACCATAGACCACATGCTGGACTTTCAGAGGATTGAAATCATACACTGTAGAATAGTCCTATCTTTCCGGTCAGTCTTCCCGCAGTGATGGAAATGTTCCGTGTGTGTGTGTGGTGGCTTACATAGTGGCTATTGTGGCCTAAAGCAGGTCAGCCCATAGCCTTTTTTTTTTTTTTTTTTAAGATTTATTTATGAGAGATAAAGAGAGCGAGCGAGCATGAGTGGGAGGGGCAGAGGGAGAGGGAGAGAGAATCTCAAACAGACTCCATGCTGAACGTGGAGCCCGACATGGGGCTCGATCTCACAACCCTGAGATCATAAGATCACAACCTGAGCTGAAACCAAGAGCTGGATGCTTAACCAACTGATCCACCCAGGTGCCCCAGCCCATGGCCTTTTTTATATGCCCACAAGCTAAGGATGATTTTTATATTTTTAAAGGGCTATAATAGAAATACAAAGAAGACTATGTAGGAGAGGCCATCTGTGGCCTGTAAAAGCTACGAATGGGACCATTTAGAGATCGTTTGCCATCCCCTATCCTAGAGTGTGTTTTGGACTACAGTGCAATTATACCAGAAATCACTGGAGAGATAACATGAAAATCTCTGTATATTTGCATAAGATGGAATGTGTTTTAAATTTATGTCATTAACCCAGACCTTTTTTCTAAACTCCAGATTTAAAACATCCAGTCACCTACTTGACATCTCCACTTGAACACTTGATAGATCTCTCAGACTGTGTCTTGTCCATCACTGACCTCCTGTTTCTCCTTTCCAAATGTGATCCAACCTCAGGTCATTCGTATCCATCTCAGTTGGTAGTGGCGTCCTTCCCCACGTTCAGATCAAACAGCGGGATCCTTGCTCTCTCTCTTCTCTGAAACCGAAATCCTGTCTGTCAGGAAATCCTGTTGATTCTGCCTTCACGATATGTCGGAATCTGGTCACTCGTCAGCACTTCTCTGTCTACCGCCTTATTCTCGCTACCTCCTGTCCCTATAGTGTCCCTGCTCAACACAGAGCCAGGATGGTCCTTGTCAGACCTCCCTTGGATTGCGTCCTTCCAGTAGCATGCAAGAATATAAGGGACGTGGCCCCTGTTCCCTGTCCAGCCTCCCCTCCCACACGTCACCCCCGTTCATTCTCCCTCATTTACACTGACCTCTGTGCCCCCTTGAACCTGCCCGCACACTTCTGTCTGTCCCCTTTTGTCCGCTCCTCCTGGAAATACTTCTCAGAGATGTTTGCGTGACTGACACCCTCATCTCCTTCAGGTCTTTTCTCAAATGTCACTTTCCTGATCAAGTCCCATTTAAAATTGCAAACGTAATTCCCTTGCCCATCATTTTCAGTTCATCGTATCTACTCTTCTCCTTTCTTTCTGTAGTACTTCTCACCCTCTGAAGCCTACGTATTGTGTTTTTTATTGAGTTTGCCCCCCTCTCTGGAATTCGAACACCACAAAAAGAAGGATCTTTGTCTTTTTAAGTCACCAAGCACCCAGAACAGTGCTGGTCACATAGTAGGAGCTCAGTAAGTGTTTGTTGGCTCACTTGAGTGGACAAGATGAACTTAATCTTAATTCTAAAACTCTACAAGAACAATTGCAGAATGCAAAAGTACAGTACAGTTTTTTGTTCTAGGAACGTAGATGTGAACATCCTGAATAAAATATTAGCAAATTAAAAGCAGTAATACATAAGAAAAATACATTTTGACCAAGTTAGTTTTAGAGAGGAATGGGAGGTTTGATATTATATAATTGTTATAATCCGCCTCACTAACAGGTTAAAGGAGGACAGTCTTAGGATCATCTCAGAAAATAGAGAAAAAGTGTGGTAAAATGTACCATCTATTCATGATGAAAACTTACCACAAGCCAGGAGTAGAAGGGAAGATGATCTTTTTTAAAAAAGCTATAATAAAGATGATACCCAGTGTTTAACATTGAAAACTTTTGCTCTGAGCTCAGGAATAAGATCTGGGTGCCCATCACTTCAGCCAGATCGTAGCCAGATCAGTAATGCAGGAGAAGAGAAAGAAACTGTATATAGGTCAGAAAGGAAGAAACAAGGGGCGCCTGGGTGGTTCAGTCGGTTAAGCACCTGCCTTTGGCTCAGGTCATGATCCTGGGATCCTGGAGTCAAGCCCCACGTCAGCGCTCAGTGGGGAGCCTGCTTCTCTTTCTCCTACCCGCTCATGCTCTCTCTTGCTCTCTCTCTCAAATAAATAAAATCTTAAAAAAAAAAAAAAAAAAGGAAGAAACAAAACTGTTTGCAGCAGATCATATAATTGTGACTGTAGGAAATTCCAAAGAAATCTATAGGCAAATGAGTTTCATAAAGTGCTGAAAAAATTCTTTTTCTTACCTGATTTCCTTGGCTAGACCCTCCAGTACAATGGGGAGCAGAAAGTGGCGAGAGCTGACATCCTTGTCTAGCTGTGGGTTTTTATAGATGCTCTTTATCAGGTTGAGGAAATTTCCTTCTATTCCTAGTTTGTTGAGTGTTTTTAACGTGAAGGGTGTTATATTTTATCAAATGTTTTTTCTGCATCTGTTGAGATGATCATGTGGTTTTTGTTTTTTATTCTCTTCTTACAGTGTATTACTTAAGATTGATTTGCATATGTTGAACCAACCTTACGTTGCTGGGGTAAATCCCACTTGGTCATAGTGCGTAATCCTTTTATATATTGCTGGATTTAGTTTGCTAGTATCTTGTTGATGATTTTTGCATCTATATTCATAAGGAATATTGGTCTGTGGTTTTCTGGTGATGTCTTTGTCTGGTTTTGGTATCAGGGTAATTAGTACTGGCCTTTTAGGAAGAGTTTACCAAGAATTGGTGTTCTTCTTTAAATGTTTGGTAGAATTCATCAATGAGATCATCTCCTCGGCTTTTCTTTCTGGGAAGTTTTTTGATTATTAGTTCAATCTCTTTACTTCTTACAGGTTTGCTGAGATTTTCTATTTCCTCTTAAGTCAGTTTTGGTAGTTTGCATCTACATTAGTTTTCTAGGCCTGTCAGAACAAACTACCACAAACTGGATTGCTTAAAAAACTGAAATTTATTATTCTCACAGTTCTGGAGGATAGAAGTTGGAGATCAAGGTGTTGGTAGGCTCGGTTCCTTCAGTGGCTTTGAGGGAGAATCTGCTCCGGGTTTCTCTCCTGGCTTCTAGTGGTTTGCTGGCTGTCTTGGGCATTCGAGGTGTGTAGGTGCTGTGCTCTGATCTCTGCTCCATTGTCACATGGCATGCTCCATGTGGGCATGCCTGTGTCCACATTTCCCCTGTCTGTTAAGGACAGGGGCTTACCTACTCCAGGATGACCTCACTCTAACTAATTATGTCTACAATGCCATTTTCAAATAAGGTCACATTTCAAGTTATTAGCAGTTAGGACTTCAGCCTAGGAATTCGGGGAGACACAGTTAATCTGTAACAGTGTCTTTCTAGGAGTTTGTCCATTTCATCTAGGTTGTCTCATTTGTTGGCATACAGTTGTTCATTGTATTCCCTTAATCTCCTTTTTGTTTCTGTAAGGTTGGTAGTAATGTTCCTTCTTTCATTCCTGATCTTAGTAATTTGAGTGCCTTCTCTTCCTCCCTCTCTTTCTTTCTTTCTTTCTTTCTTTCTTTCTTTCTTTCTTTCTTTCTTTCTTTCTCTCTTTTTGTCAGTCTGGCTAAAGTTTGTGTCTCTCTTTTTTCCTTTGCTTGTTTTCTTTCTTAAATTCCACCTGCAAGTGAAATCATATGTTATTTGTCTTTCTTGGACTTACTTCACTTAGCGTAATACTCTCTAGCTCCACCCATGTCATTGCAGATGGCAAGATTTCATTCTTTTTTATGGCTGAATAATATTCCAGTGTCTGTGTGTCTGTGTGTATTTATCCGTTCATCTGTCAGTGGACACTTGGGCTGCTTCCATAATTTGACTATTGCAGATAATGCTGCAATAAACATCGGGGTGCATGTATCCTTTTGAATTAGTGTTTTTGTATTCTTTGGGTAAATACCCAATAGTGCAATTGCTGGATCATAGGGTAGTCTTTTTTTAACTTTTTGAGGAAAAAAGCCACTGTTTTCCACAGTTGTGTACCAGTTTGCATTCCCACCAACAGAGCGCGAGGGTTCCCGTTTCTCCACATCCTTGCCAACACCTGTTGTTTCTTGTGTTGTTGATTTTGGCCATTCTGCCAGGTGTGAAATTATATCTCATTGTAGTTTTTATTTGCATTTTCCTGATCATGAGCATCTTTTTATGAGTTGTCTATTGGCTATCTGTATGTCTTCTTTGGAGAAATGTCTGTTCATGTCTTCTGCCCATTTTTTAATTGCATTATTTGTTTTTTGGGTGTTGAGTTGTGTCGGTTTTTTTGTATATTTTGGCTACTAACCCCTTATCGTATATGTCATTGGCAAATATCTTCTCCCATTCAGTAGGTTGTATTTTAGTTTTGTTGATTGTTTCCTTCACTGTGCAGAAGCTTTTTATTTTGATGAAGTCCCAGTGGTTTATTTTTGCTTTTATTTCCCTTTCCTTGGGAGGCATAAAATCTAGAAAAATGTTGCTACAGCCAATGTCAGAGATATTCCTCCCTGTGTTCTCTTCTAGTTTTATGGTTTCAGGTCTCACAGTTAGGTCTTTCATCCATTCTGAGTTTATTTTTGTGTATGGTGTAAGACAGTGGTCCAGTTTCATTCTTTTGCATGTAGCTGTTCGGTTTTCCCAACACCATTGTTGAAGAGACACTTTCCTGCTTTGTCAAAGATTCATTGACCATATAATTGTGGGTTTATTTCTGAGTTTTCTATTCTGTTCTGCTGATCTGTGTCTGTTTTTTGTGCCAGTACCATACTGTTTTGATTACTATAGCTTTGTTATATGACTTGAAGTATGGAATTGTGATATCTCTGGTTTTGTTTTTCTTTTTCAAGATGCTTTGGCTATTCAGGGTCTTTTGAGATTCCGTACAAGTTTTATTTTTTTATTTTAATTGTAATTTTAAGTTTTTTTGAGAGAGAGCTTGAGCAGGGAGGAACAGAGTGGGAGAGAGAGAGAATCTCCAGCAGACTCCATGCTCAGCATGAAGCCCAACACCAGGCTCAATCCCACGACCCTGAGATCATGACCTGAGCCAAAACTGAGAGTTAGATGCTTAACCGACTGAGCCCAGGTGCCCCAGAGACTTCATACAAATTTTAGGATTGTTTGTTCCAGTTCTGTGAAAAGTGCTGTTGGTATTTTAATTGGGATTGTATTAGATCTGTAGATTGCTTTGGATAGTAGAGACATTCTTTGAGCCCATGAGCATGAAATGTCTTTCCATTTCTTTGTGTCATCTTCCGTTTCTTTCCTCGGCGTTTTATAGTTTTCAGAGTACAGGTCTTTAACCTCTTTGGTTAAGTTTATTCCTAGGTATTTTATTATTTTTGGTGTAATTATAAATAGGATCGATTCCTTGATTTCTCTTTCTGCTGCTTCATACTGGTGTATAGAAATGCAACAGATTTCTATACAACTGATTTTGGATCCTGAGACTTTAACCGAATATATATTTTTTTTAATTCGAGGGAGAGGGAGATAGCAGGGGGAGGGGCAGAGGGAGAGAAAATCCTCAAGCCGACTCTGCTCTGAGCACAGAGCCCCACATGAGGCTCGATCCCAGGACCCTGAGATCATGACCTGAGCTGAAATCAAGAGCCGCTGCTTACCTGACTGAGCCAGCCAGCCACCCCTTAACTGAATTCTTTTATCAGTTCCAGCAGTTTTTTTGGTGGAGTCTTTCAGGTTTCCTATATAGTGTATCATGTCGCGTGCAAATAATAAATGTTTTACTTTTTCCTTACCAGTGGGATGCTTTTTATTAGGACTTCCAGTACTATATTGAATAAAACTGAGGAGAGTGGACATCTTTGTCTTGTTCCCGATCTTCGGGGAGGAGCTCTCGGTTTTTCCCCATTATGGATGATGTTAGCTGTGGGTTTTTCATAGATGGTCTTAATTATGTTGAGGTATGTTCCCTCTAAACATACTTTGTTGAGGGTTTCTATCATGAGTGAGTGTTGTTCCTTATCAAGTGCTTTCTCCGCATCTGTTGAGATGATCGTATGGTTTTACCCTTTCTCTCGTTGATACGATGTATCGGGATTGATTTGTGAATACCGAACTACCCTTGCAGCCCAGGGATAAATCCCACTTGATTGTGGGCAAAGACTTTCTAATGTAGTGTTGGATTCAGTTTGCTAGTATTTTGTTGAGGGCTTTTGCATCTATGTTCATCAGACATATTGGCCTGTAGTTCTGTTTTCGTGTGTGTAGTGTCTTTATCTGGCTTTGGTATCCAGGTAATGCTGGCCTCAGATGAATTTGGAAGTTTTTCTTTCTTTTCCAGTTTTTGCAATAGTTTGAGAAGAATAGGTGTTTGGTAGGTTTCACCTGTGAAGCCGTCTGGTCCTGGATTTCTGTTCGTTGGGAGTTTTTTGATTACTGATCAGTTTAATGGCTGATAATCAGTCTGTTCAAATTCTCTGTTTCTTCCTGCTTCAGTTTTGGTAGGTTATATGTTTCTAAGAATTTATCCATTTCATCTAGCTTGTCAAATTTGTTGGCATATAGTTTTTCATAATGTTCTTTTTAAAAAAAATTTGTCAAAGAGAGAGAGAGAGAGTACAAGCAAGGGGAGGGGCAAAGGCAGAGGGAAAATCAGACTCCCTGCTGAGCAGAGAGCCCGACACAGGATTCGATCCCAGGACCCTGAGATCATGACCTGAGCCGAAGGCAGACGCTGAACCGATTGAGCCATCCAGGCGCACCCAAGTTTTTCATAATATTCTCTTACGATTGTTTGTATTTCTGTGGTGTTGGTTGTTATTTCTCCTCTTTCTTTTGTGATCTTGTTTGAGTCCTTTCTCTCTCTCTCTCTGCAGGGTTGTTTGTTTCATAATTTCATTAAATTGTATATTTATGTTTTGTGTACTTCATGTTTTTCAATAAGGTAAATAGCTTTCAAAAATGGAATGCGATTTGTGCCTTTTTAATGGCTTATTTGTATAAGAAGATATTCTTAGGTTTTCAAAAATGTGTTTTCTCCTGGTATTTGGAAATCTTTTATTTTTTTATTTTTATTTAAAGATTTTATTTTTAAGCAATCTCTACACCCGAGATCAAGAGTCACGTGCTCCACCAACAGAGCCAGTGAGGTGTCCCTGGGAATCTTTATGTTTGCAAATAGGTCGCATTGCCTGGGCCCAGATTGAGAGTAGTTTCCCAGAGAAACTCCTCAGACTTCTAGCTCTGTTTGTGTTAACGTAAGAGAAGATACTAATCAGAATGGAAGTGAAGTGTGGTGTCTGTCTGCCTTCCAGTGTCATCAAATCGCTGATCTGAACACCTGAATCTTCTGATGGTTTTTTTGTTTCTCTTAGTCTGCTTATTAACAAGCAACAATGTCTTCACATCAGCTTTACTGATACTCCTCTTTCAAAATCTTGTGACAAAATCGGTTTTTGGATATTTCTAAATAACTTTGTTCGTTCAAACAAGGTAAACCACATGTAAGGCAGGATTTAATACAGTATGTACCGTCAGACGTATAAATGAAGTGTAAGATATTCATGTGACAGAGGATTAAAAGGCCCCCTAGAAGTTAGGTAAAGAAGGGTCGGCACCAAGACACTGAGGCCCAAGGGTCTAGCCTTGCCTGCGTCTTCCTTTCTGCCAGTCCCGTCTAGTGGGCGCTGGAGGTGGGGGTTGTGGAGCGTGTAATTATGTTGCAGGAATGGAAAGCACTGGGGAAGGATAAGAAACAAGGGAACAAATGAGCCTGGGCAAGATCAAGCAAGGATTCTATGCTGGCTACTGTTCCAGAAAGAAACTGAAGAAGTAGGGAAAGAAATTAAAATATAAATCACGTCAGTGAGCCTTAAAATTTTAAAAAAGTATTTTAACAAGACTTATGTGGAAGGTATTTATATAACTTGGGGCTAGAGAAGGGGCATCAGGGGTGGTGGGGCATCGAGTACGCCGGGGCCGGGATAGGTGTGTACGTTGTATACGTGTGTGTAAATGTGCTCAGGAACACATCTTGAAATTCTGAGGAATCGGCATAGGGATAGGAATTCGAAAGGCTGATTTTGAAGGAATATGGTCAGTTAGTTGAGTGAAAATGCAGAGGTGAAAATCTGTTAAAAGGAGCATAAATGATGGTAGGAAAGAAGAAGAAAGAGCATATGTGGTTATAAATATCAAATATGATCAAGCTAACGAGTGTTAGTTCTGCCTGAAAATTCATGTCAACTTTGTAAAATAAGGGATTACGGCTTGCTCAAATAGAGGTGAAGTGTTCTCTGTAAACAATTACAGATTTCTTGGTTTTACATTTTAGTAATTATCCCTTAAGACGTGTTTCTGTACCTTTTGAATTTTTACTAGGGATTGTGCATTCACGATGGTACCTGGAAGTCTGCAGTTCATGGTTTTGGAGATCAGAGTCATTTGAAAAAACTGCGAAATGAGTCAAATCTGAAACCTGTCCCAATTGTTGGTTCAAAATTGAAAAGAAGGTATATTAACTTAAAATCTATTCTCTCACTCTCTTTTTTTTTTTATGATTTTATTTATTTATTTGAGAGTGAGAGAGCACAAGCAGGGGGAGGGACAGAGAGAAGAGAGGGAGAAGCAGGCTCCCCGCTGAGCAGAGAGCCTGACGCGGGGCTCGATCCAAGGACCCTGAGATCATGACCTGAGCCAAAGGCAGATGCCCAAGTGACTGAGCCACCCAGGTGCCCCCAAATCTGTTCTTTAGTATATCGAGTCTAAATATATTGCTGTTGGTGTGGTTATTAATAAAGTACGCCGCTTAGCAAAGCCTGAGGCTGTTTTGTAGTGAATTCAGGATTGTTTTCCTAGCTAAGTAAACTATAATTAATACATTATCCTAAGCTTAAGTACTTCATATATAATAATATATTTGGACTCTGGGAGAAAATGAATTTTGTGCCTTTTTACTGTTATCATCAAAATCAAACATCAGTTTAATTTTGTGCTGTAAAACCACCATTTTAAAGTGTGATAAGCCTATGTAGATTAGTAATAGCACTTTGATGTGGAAACTTACTTACATGAGAACTCTAAACTCGCGCTGGGGTTTGGCTGTTGACGCGAGCGTGCTGTCCGGGGAGACTGATGGGGTGAGACGTGTTTGTTAGGTGCCCTTGGTATGAGGAATACTGCTCTGTCCCACTTGTCGCGTGTTTGCTGTGGGTGTAGAGGACACAGGACAGATACCGAGAGAAATGTTAACTGCGAGCAGGTCTGACATCTTTGTTGTCATTACTGCCTCCAGAAAAGCTATGGTTTTTATTCAGAAAGTTGCTGAGTTAACTGTAAGTGGAGAACATGCAGCGTGTTCTTGGGTCTGTGGGTCCGTCTTGCAGGTGGCCGGTTTCGTACTGCAGAGAACTGAATAGCTACTCCATTCCCTTCTTGGGGGCCGATGTGTCTGTGGTGAGGCGGACTCAGCGTTACCTGCTCGAGAATTTAGAGCAATCACCTGTAAGTGTGCACGACTTAACTTTTAATGAAGAGCATCCTGCCTGTTTGATGTGGGATTTTCATGTTTCCAAAGGAAAAGAAAAAAAAGCAGACTAAGTATTGCAGGGTTCGGTTCCTGGAAGTGTGGGCTTCGGTAGTATAGAGCATTTTGCATTTTATGGGGGTGGAGAGAGCCTGCCCCAGAATTCAGATCTGGCCAGCTGCATACCTTGTTAATGAAAAAGAGGAGCAGCTGATTTAGTCCAGGGAATGCTGCTGTCCTAAACACCCAACAACCCTCTTGAGAGTTTTAGCTGCTAGCATACTCTTGCTTGTGGAGATGCCTGGGTTCTTCTCTCCTTGCGACCTCTGACCTCTAGAGTAACATCTTATTCCCTTTGGTGCGGGAAGTAATTGTTCCTGCTCCTGAGACTTGAAGAGGAAACTGTGTTCCTCAAAAAGTTGAAAATAGAGCTACCCTACAACCCAGCAGTTGCACCAGTAGGTATTTACCCCAAAGATACAAATGTGGTGATCTGAAGGGGCACCTGCACCCCAGTGTTCATAGCAGCCAGGTCCACAATAGACAAACTATGGAAAGAGCCTGGATGTCCTTCGACAGATGAATGGATAAAGATGTGGTCCATATATACAATGGAATACTACTCAGCCATCAAAAAAGAATGAAATCTTGCCATTTGCAATGACGTGGGGGGAACTAGAGGCTATTATGCTAAGTGAAATAAGTCAATCAGAGAAAGACAATTATCATATGATCTCACCGATGTGTGGAACTTAAGAAACATAACAGGACCATAGGGGAAGAGAGGGAAAAAATAAAACAAGACAAAATCAGAGAGGGAGACAAACTATAAGAGACTTAATCATAGGAAACAAACTGAGGGTTGCTGGAGGAGAGGGTGGGGGATGGGGTCACTGGGTGATGGGCATTAAGGAGGGCATGTGATGTGGTGAGCACTGCAACTGGTGAATCACTGACCTCTCTACCTCTGAAACTGATAATAGTTAATTAATTGAATTTAAATTTTAAAAATGAAAGAAAAAAAAGAAAACAGGACCAAAGCTAAAGCATGCCGCGGGGGGGAGGGGAGAGGAAACAATATCTCAATTTAAAATATTATTTTCTCACAGAAGAGGTTGTAAGTAGAAGCTCTTATACTGTATAATTACTGAATTTAGGTACATTCTTGTGGACCTTTTATGTATGGATCATGGGGACTTTTGTGTTCATGTCGAGGAAGCTAATTACCATTTGCAACAATTTCTTTAAAAAGTAGGCTCCCAGTGTCCGGTTTCTGAACAAGCTTTTAGAACATGACACGTTCATAAAGTGGAAACTGCTTTGCTCACTATTTATGACCACAGAGTAAGTTGTAAGCTGCTGACGTTCTTGTATTACTTCGTCTCCAGAAGTAGGGAGTAACATTCTGACTTTACGTCCTCATCTAGGTCCAGTACGCCGCTTATGTGACGGTGGGGGGCATCACCTCTGTTATTAAGCTGATGTTTGCGGGACTTTTCCTTTTATTCTTTGTGAAGTTTGGCATTGGAAGGCAGCTTCTCATAAAAGTAAGTGGTATTTTTCATGAAATTAGGTCTTTAGAAGTATTTTCTGTGAGTTAAAAAATATCACTGAGGGTTTTTTGGTTTGTTTTTTCCTTCAGTTCCCATGGCTCTTCTCCTTTGGTTATTTTTCAAAACAAGGACCAACACAAAAACAGGTAACCCTTTCTTTTGTATACAGCTCTTTAAAATGATAATTTTCTTTATTTTGTTTTTACCTCTCCTCAGTGCATTTACTAGAACAGGTAAGACTCCATGGAGCCCTCGCTGTGTTTCAGGGGTTGCTTTTATGTTCTTTACGTAAATGAGGTAAGACTTAGTCTTTTCAAACACCCTTGCGGTAGGCATTCTCTCCACTTTGCCAGTGAGGAGGCCGAGGCACAGAGGTCAGTCACTTTCCCGAGGTTCTACGGCGAGTAAATAGCCAAGCGGGGGTGAGGGCCCAGTCATCCAGCTCCAAAATTTTATTCTCTTTACTTCACAGAGATCTCAGAAACGCCTAGTCTTCATCCTTCTCCTCCATACCTCCTCCTTCCCAGCGCTTCCCGTCCCCGTCCTCTTCCACACACACCAGGGCCTCCTCCCGCCACGTGGGTCACAGACCCCGAGTCAGGCCGTGAGCTGCGTCACCGGCTCTGAGCCCCGCCGGGGAGGCCCCCCACCGACCGCGAGCGCGGGCCTGAGGCGAATGCCTGCTTCCCCTCTGCTGGCGCCGGAGCACCATTGGCCGGTCCTGTCGCTTTTAATTAGCGATCTGTCCTCCGTCTGCCCTCACGGGCTGTCCTCACGATCTCCGCCTCCTGCAGTTTCAGTCCTGCTTTGCTGATGAAGTTGAGGACGTGCGTTGTGCACCCCACGGAGTCCTGCTCTCCGACCCGCAGCCGCTGCTCTCCTCTCCCCCTTCTCTGCTCCTCTCAGGGAAGGATTCTGTGCCAGACAGAGCCCCCACCTGTGCTCTTTAAAAAGCAAGCACTTCGTGTGTGGCAGGCGCAGAGCTAAGTGCCGTACGTCGCATTTAGTCCCCCCCGTGACCACGTGCGTAAAGGTATGGGCCACTTCTTCCAGCTGAGGAAGTCGTCAGAGCAGGTGTTCCCTGCCCAAGCTCATGTGGCTAGAAAGCGGTGGGCCCGAGGACCACACCGGCCTGAGCCTTCACCTTTACTGCTGACTTCCTCGTGGCCTCTCCTGCCATTCTCCTCCCGCCTCTCCTCAGCCTGTGCACGTGGCAACCCAGAAAGGAGTCCTCAACCCTCCTTCACCCTGTTTTCCCCTCGCTGGAGTCAATGTTGGTCTTGATACTGCTAAGTGCTTTGAATGCTGTTTGAGTCCTTATTCAGTCTGTTATCTCTGACATTATTGTCCTTCTTGCGATACTCGCTCCCTTGGCTTCGGAGACCATCACTCTTCCAAGTGTCCACTCTGTTCCTCTCCTCCTCTGCTGTCTCCGCACTTCTGAGGGTCCCCGAGCCATCTCGGCAGTGTTCTCAGCAGATCCGCTTAGATCTGCCGATCACCTGTCCACCTGTTTTCCTGGACATCTTGACCTGGACGTCCCTCGGGTACTTGAAATTGAACACGTCAGGATCTGAACTTTCCCCCAAACACTCCTCGTCCTTTGCTTCCCATCTCAGTTGGTGGCACTGTCATCTGCCAGTCACAAATGTAGGCATCATTCTAGGTTTTTCTCCAAACCCATCCTACCCACCTTAGCTGAGGCTCGTACCCCTCTCCTTTACATTTCGCTCTCTTCCCACAATTGTGGTAAAACGCACATAACATGAAATTTACCATCGTAACCGTTTTTAAGTGTTTGGTGGTATCAGTACTATATTGTTACGTAAAACATTCATTTTTTTGCAGATCCACGTTGGTCTGCAGCACATTTGTATTATTGTGTAACCGTCCCCACCATCCATCGCCAGAACTCTTCCCTCTCACAAAACTGAAACTCTGTCCCCTCTTCCCCCTGCCCCTGGCCACTGTCGTTCGCCCCTCTCTCTCTGTGAATGTGTCCCCTCGGACAGTCCTTGTCCTTCTGTGACTGGCTTATGTCACTGAGCATGATGTCCTCAAGGTTCCTCCGTGTTGTAGCAGGTGTCACACTTCATGCCTGTTTAAGGCTGAAGAGTAGTTCCTTTTCATACACACACACACACACACACACACACCACTCACAGACACCCCCCTGGACACATAGACACACACACACACACCCCATGCACACGTCCGCCATTTCCATCTGTCCATCCATGGACACCTGGGTTACTTCTTCCACCTGTGGGCTATTTTGAATAGTGCTGCTGTGAACACGTGTGTGCAAATACACCTTCAGCACCCTCCTTTCAAGTTTTTGGGGTGAGTACCCTGAAATGCAGTTGCTGGTCCGTTGGGGATTCTAGTAGTAATTTTTTGAGGAGCCACCAGACTCTTGCCCGGCCCCACGCCGTGTGACGTTCCCACCGGCAGTGCACAAGTGTGCCCATTGCTCCGTGTCCTGGCCAACACTTGTTTCCCGGGGCCTTTTTTCAAAGCTTTTTTTTTTTTAGTAATCTCTTTACCCAGGGTGGGGCTCAAACCCACGATGCTGACATCAAGAGTCACATGCTTCACCAGCAGAGCCAGCTGGGCGCACCCTGTTTTTTGGTTTTTTTCAGAGTAGTTATCCTCACAGGTGTGAGGTGGTATCTCGTTGTGGTTGTGATCCACGCTTCTCGGTGACTCGTGGTGTGGGGCATCTTGTCATGTGCTTATTGGCCGTTCGTAGGTCTTCTCTAGAGAATGTTCAAGTCCTTTGCCCAGTTTTGAATAGGTTGTTTGTGTTTTTGTTGTTGAGTTTTAGGAATTCTCCATATATGGATAGTAATCCTTTATCAGATATGTGATTCGCACCGCTGTCCATGGCGGAAGACAGATCCGACCTGGTCATCATCTTCAGTAACCTGGTTCCCTGACGTTCTGCATGGGTAGTGATTCTTCCCTGGGACTTTGTGTATCAGACCGCCCCGGGGCGCTTTGCCCCATACGCGCCCAACCCTGCGTCTAGATGTTCTGATGCAGGGTGTGGAGTAGGACCTGGACGTACAGAGCTGTGGTTCTCAGCGCTGACAAAGAGCCTAGAACGGATGACCAGAGATCGAGTGTGCTTGGTCTGGAATGTAGCCTGAACACTGGGCTTTTTTAAAAAACCAGTGAAGTTCGTGTGCTGCCAAGGTTGTGGTCCCTGATGTGGAGGTGGGCGGGTTCCGAGTCCGGCTTGGGTGATGCCGACTCACACCCCGAGAGGTCCACTGGCTGGAAATTCATCTCCAGGGAGCCCGGGCCTTCATGACCTAGTCCTGGGTGGCAGATAGGCTTCAGTTTTCATGCCAACTGTGATTAATTGGCAGCAGCAACCTGGAGACCATGTTGAAAACTGTTCTGGGGCACCTGGGTGGCGTCTGCCTTCGGCTCAGGTCCCAATCTCAGGGTCCTGGGATCGAGTTCCGCATCAGCCTCCCAGCTCGGCAGGGCACCTGCTTCTCCCTCTGCCTCTGCCTCTCCCCTTGCTCATGATCTCTCTCTCTCACTTACTCTCTTGCTCAAATAAATAAATAAAATCTTAAAAAAAAAGAGAGATTTGTTCTAAGTCTGAATATGTGCCCAGCCGGGGAGGGTTATGCTGAGCTAGCCCGTGTGCCTGAGGCAGGCGGAGCGGGGACAAGTGCTAGCGTGTGTGTCTGCCCTGTCTGTGCCTTTAACACATGAGCGCCACCCCATTCCTGCTCCACCGTGATGCTGCAGCCCTTCTTGCCTTTCCGCAACGCCCACCCCGCTTTTCTGTGTTGTTCACTTCCATTAGAGAGAGAGAGCGCGTGTGTGTGCGTGCGTGCGTGCGTGCCATCCTCCCCAACAGGTTTACTAGCACCTCCTTTGAACTGGTCTGGCATCTTTTAATCCACGTCCCACATTGCTGTTAGATCCGTATGTGTGTATATGTACGCGTACACATATCTGTGTACCCCCCGCTAAACTCGGCTCCAGAGAAGACAGGAACCATATCTTAGTGATGTCTCCGTAATAAAAATTGGTTTAGTGATTGTGACAGATGCTTGGATAAGTCTTCTGAAAGTTAGTGTTTTGGTTCAGGTGTTTACATCTCCAAGTGGAGCAAGTCTGTCTGGCCTGTGTCCACTACCTGTTGGCTAGTTTGGTCTTGTCTCCTCAAACAGAGATCCGAAGCCAGATACCCGGTTCTACCGCCACCACCATCCCTAAATAAAAAGTCCCTCCAGCTTTTCCTCTGAAACTGCTGTCTTCAAGGTGCTGTGTGGAGTCCCCAGGCGAAGACCCGTCCTTACTGCGTCCGTCTTCCTCGCCACCTCCCTCCCCCAGCACCACACCAGGCGTCCAAACGCGCATCGTCCAAGGATGGATTTTTGCCCTACGCTTAAAGGGTGATAGGGTGTTCTGGCAGAAAATCGATGTTTTCATCTACTGAGAATGTCTCATATGAAGTAGAGTAGTAGCTTTCACCACGTTCAGGGAGGAAATGACATGTTTATGAAGTACGCCTTTTCCTTACTTCCTTCTCAGATTGATGCCTCATCGTTTACAATGACGTTCTTTGGTCAAGGATACAGTCAAGGCGTTAGTCCCGAGAAGAACAAACCAAATATGAGAATTTGTACTCAGGTGAAAGGACCAGGTATTTCACATATGACTTAATGCTGGGGAGTTTTACATTGCCTTAAGGTATAAAGCAGTATTATGAGGATTTTTTTCTTAAAGCTTCATTGTTTTAGAAATAAATTTGCACAAATTATTGAATAATATAAATTATTCTGTGAAAGGAAGGATTGAAATTGTTATAATCTAATTTTCTCAGCATATCCCTCCCCCTGGTTTTGTTTTTTAGGATGATTTAGTAATTCTGAGTGGCATATTTTAATATTAATAAGAAAAGGGGCTGGTTGATATTTCTTTTTTTTTTTTTTAAGATTTTATTTATTTATTTGACAGAGACAGCCAGCGAGAGAGGGAACACAAGCAGGGGGAGTGGGAGAGGAAGAAGCAGGCTTCCAGCGGAGGAGCCTGATGTGGGGCTCGATCCCATAACGCCGGGATCACGCCCTGAGCCGAAGGCAGACGCTTAACGACTGCGCTACCCAGGCGCCCCTGATATTTATTTTCTCATACTCAAGGGTCACTTTAAAGCAGTGAAGTTATAGCATAAATCATAGCTGTGGGCCAAGGTTTCTTTGGGGTCTGTGAACACGCGGACATTGTTTGTAAAATGTATGTGGCCATGTGCATTTTTCTGGAGAAGGTAAAAGCTTTTGATGGATGGTTGAAAGGATCTGTCACCCAAAAAAGTTCAAGAACTTTTGGTGTAAATTTTACAGAATTCTACAGAGACAGTCAATCGTTCTTGTGAATTCTAGTATAATTACCAGTTTAATTACCATCACTACTGATAGATCAGAGGGCATCAGTTTTACAGTTTCAGTCAAGCCAAAGATCTCTTTGTATCTTGCCTTCTTTTCAAATTCCCACCAGGGTTTATTGGTTTTTTTTGGTAAGATTTTATTTATTCATTTGAGAGCGAGACAGAGCAGAAGCGGGGGAGGGGCAGAGACAGAGGGAGAAGCAGACTCCCCGCTGAGCTGGGAGCCGGATTTTGGGGGCTCAATCCTAGGACCTGGAGATAAAGAGCCACAGGCAAAGGCTTCACCATCTGAGCCACCCAGGTGCCCCTCCCACCAGGCTTTTTAAGATAACTTCACCATATTTTTATTATTTGACAGAATCGTAAACACTGAAGTTCTACGTGCTTGTAGACTTCTTTTAAAGCTACCTCTTCTTAAAGTTAGGCTTCTTTTAAAGTTACTCAGTTGTTTTTCTTAAAGAAATTGAATTTTTTTTTTTTTTTTTTTACATGAAGCCTGGTGTGTTAATAGAGAAACAAGGAACGAGGATCCTTGGCTTCAGCTGGGCACGAGCCGCGGACCCACGGCAGCTCCCGGGTGCTCCCGGCTCAGCCGCTGCCTGACTTTGAGTCTGTGCCTCAGTGTCCTCCTCTGTAAAATGGGGTTTAAAAAATAGGACTAACTTCATGTCATTGCTAGGAGAATTAAGTGAGATTAATAAAATTAAAGCACCTACTAACAGATCCTAACGTAGTAAGTACTATATGAATATTATTAGTTTTAAATGAACAGAGTATTTATTGAGAAAATTCTATATACGTAGAGTGAGATAGCAAATCGACCATTTGATTTGTGGGTGTTGTCGAATGCACACTTCATTAATAGTTCTCCTTGATCGCCTTTCTTCTGCAGAGGCTGGCTATGTGGCTACCCCCATAGCCATGGTCCAGGCGGCCATGACCCTTCTAAAGGATATCTCTGATCTTCCTAAGACGTGAGTCTGGTTTTCTTCTAATTCGAAGATGTCGTTTTCATCTGTGTTCTATTTTAGCTTATTTTGATTCAGTTTTCAGACATTGGGTCTGCACATAAGCGTTTACAGTAGTACCTTTGATCCAAAGATAGAGGTAAATTAAAATTGTGAGGAGGAGACTTAGGTAGGCTGACTTTCATTCCTTGTAAAAATAGCGCATGCCGGAGTCAGCCGCTCAGAAAAGGCCCCTGTTGTTACCTAGTGTTACCAGGAGCCCCTCGTCGGCGCTGAGGACACCCAGCCGGCAGTGGGAAGTCCCGATACCGAGTGTGTGCTGATGCCCGGCACCTTGGCGAGAGGCTTGTCAGGTGGACTCTGTTACTGGGGCATTTAGCTGTTACGTAGAAGTTGCTAGCTTCCAGATGAGTCCTGGGCCTGCGGGCTTGGAAACAAATAAATGTAGACATGACCTGAAACAGTATTAAGTAACATAAAAATGGTATAAAGTGAAGCCTAATTAAATTTTTCCAAATAATTCTACAGCTGACCCCCTGCGTAGTCAAAACCCCACGTGTAACATTTAACTCCCCCCAAAATTTAATTGCTTACTGTTGACACATATATTGTGTACCATATTCTTACAATAAAGTAAGCTAGGGGAAAAACTGCTAGGAAAATCGTAAGAGAAAATACATTTATAGTACTGTAAAAAAATCACATATAAGTGGAGCCATGCAGTTCAAACCCATGTTGTTCGAGTCAACTGTATACCCTTTGAAAATACTTAGCATTTTATACGTTAGTCATTAGATTTAAAGAAACTTCTTTTTCATCCAGTTTAAGTCTTACTTACGCTTTCGTAATAATTTACTGCCTAAATTTGTTTCACTCAGGGCCTTTTTTATTGTCCTGAGTCTGAGGACTGCCTTTACTGACAGCAGCAGTCCCTGAGGTTGATGACCCTCAGTGTCCCCCTCGAATACCGGGCAGTACATGGAGACAGTTGCGCTGGGAGCTGAGACCTTCTAGATGGGTCTGCTGGGTGCTGGTTTCTTCCTGGCCTGTAGCTCCTTTGCTCATTTGGCTGATCTTAAGAATGGAACCCAAACTAGCCCATGATGGAATGAGGGTTTTCATGAGTTCTCTGATCTGCATGGCTCGATGGCTAGTCCAGCGAATCACAGCCCCGGAGGAGAGGGCTAGAGCTTGCCTTGCACACAGTTTGACCTTGTTCTCATCTTACAGGGGCGGGGTCTTCACCCCTGGAGCAGCCTTCTCCAGAACAAAGTTGATTGACAGACTCCACCAACACGGCATTGAATTTAGTGTCATTAGCAGCTCTGAAGTCTAAACAGTTGAAGAATGACCTGAAGTCATAAAATGCATGAATTAACGGCTTTTTTTAATTTGAAATTTGAAATTCTTCTATATCCTGACTATATGTGAAGAAGATTGTCGGATCTAAAATACATACACATTAAAAGCAGGAAATTGTACTAGCTTACCCTAAATTTCAAATCTTAGCTGATTTTGTGATTTTATTGCTTGTGAGAGAGAACTAATATTTGACTTTTTCATTGAAGAATTCACGGTCAATGTTTAAACATGAGCTGGCAGATCAGAGGGTGGGGGGGGGTCTCCCTCGGTGCTGCTGACAGGCCCCGGATGAGGCGCTCAGGCTGGTGGCCGCGGGAGGCGGTAACTGCCACGCTCCTGGAGCGGGGTCTCACCTTCTGCTAAGTTTCTCGACATACTGTTTGGGCCTTTGCCAAGTGAAACTGCATTTTTTGCTATTTTAGCCTAGTTTTTCACCCATTGACACTAACTGATTTTTAGACTATTACGTAAGTTGAATAATAAAGGGTTGTCACTTGAACAGTGGTTTTGTGTTTGGACCTGCGTATTTGAGTTGGGGTCTGACCTGGGGACTGCTAGTCATTGGACCTGTCATTTCTTTCCTCCGGTTCTGTACCTGCGATTGGTTTTAAAGATTGAGCTGACAAGTCTCTATTGATTTTCACTGCCTGACCAGAATTTTTCTCTAATCCTTTTTTTTTTTTTTTTTGGTATTTTAACTAGGTTTTCCACTGAAGCCCTAAAATAGGCAAAGGACTTTTCCTTTTGTAGTAAGCTTATAATAAACACATAGTCTTCTGTGCCATTCGCTGCATAAAGAGGAGAGCCACTGCCTTTATGAAATTTCTACTCTTCAGTGAGAAGCATGACATAAGAAACTTATTCGTGTGGAGGGACCCTTCTGTGCTGCCTGTACTGCAGGGTCTAACTTGAAGAGGGAGGTTCGTGGTGGTGGTGGTGGTGGGGATCTCGTCCATTGTCTGCCCTGCCTGGTTGGGAACTAGTCTCAGCTGGGCCCTCATTGGTGGGCCCTTAGAAAAGTTCTTATCCTCTCTAAAATCAGGAAGGTGTACGGGAGCAACAGATCTCAGGACTAGCCACTCTGCAGAATCCTAACAGTGGGCTGCCGGGGGGCCCCCTGGCAGGAGGTCTGCAGGTCAGAGCTGAGGAATCAGTGGTTTCGATGTGCACTTGGGAGCCCCTGGGTGAGGCTGCATGCTGCGTCCGTGCTTTTCGCAGCTTGGCGGCGTGTGCCGTGGCCGGCTCGAAGGCGGACACTGCCGTGTGGACAACCTGTGCACAAGCGTGTGTCATCCAGGTCTTCATGCTAACCCCCACGACTCCTCTAGCTGCTCCTTCGCACAAGGTACATTTCCTTCTGCAATTATTTCTGCAAACTGTTAGAGAACTTTGAGGCTCAGGCCCAGGGGTAGAAGTCTGTCCTGCTCCCCGGGGCCTCACGGCTGGTCTGCCTCACCGACAGGCTGTCCGGGACTCCAGGGAGCTCCGCAGACCCGGGTCGCTGCCGCCGTCCGCACACCAAGCTCCACACTCGGACTGCAAGCTTTCAGGTCATTTTTTAGTTGGTGTGTGTACACTAGTCCCAAACCTGAGCTGCAGGGAAAACCCAAGCCTCCCAGATAAGCCCCTGGGTCCTGCCATGAAGCAGAGATCACCAGCCAGCTTCCCTGCCTTCCTAGGGAGACTCCTCTCGGAAGCCCTTGCTAGCCTGTCCTGCCAGCTGAGTTTCAGTGTCCTCCTGTCTGATCTCCCTAACATCACACTTCAGGGAGCAAGGACTGGGCTTGTTGCCTCTGTTTCTTCTTCCCCGGTTTCTTATGCAAATCAGCCCCCTGCACCGCTTGGCCCCACCGACCCCATCCCATCGGCCCCACTGCTGCTCTGCTCAGCGTGCAGAGCCGGTTTGCAGATAAACATACGGAGGCAGAGTGAGCAGAATATCACATCTGTCCTGAGCAAGGTACAAAATGGGCTTGAAACTGCTATTTGTCTCTAGGTCTGACCCCAAGAAATGGATCAAAACAGCTTTATTTGAACTTTAAACCCTTTACTGTAAAGATAGCGACGCTTCTCAATTGCTTCAGTGTGGTGTGCACTGTTCTAAGTGCTTTGTATTGCTTTATATACTTTTAAAGATTTTATTTGAGAGAGTGAGAGAGCACAAGCAGGGGGAGGGGCAGAGGGAGATGCAGAGAGCACGCTGTGGGACTTGATCACAGGAACCTGGGATCCTGGCCCGAGTGGAAGGCAGGCGCTTCCCGACTGAGCCACCCAGGCGCCCCTAATATTCCTTTATGTTCCTTAGCCATCCTTAACCAGTTAGTACTGCTACCATTTCCCTATGATAAGGTACCAGAGGTTTAGCGAGGGGAGGGTGCTTGCCACAAACTGCAGTCAGGAAGGGACCGCGGAAGCAGGATGTAGACCCGGACAGTCCAGTCCCAGCACCCAGAGTGCCAGCCATTCCCCTCCCGTATCTCCTCCCGCCAGTCACCTTCCCCCGCCTGTGGATTCATGTGTACGTGATTCGAAATCAAACTGAAGACAGAAGCAGGAGGAGGAGCGGGGAGGGGAGGGCGAGCGCACAGCTCAGCTGAGAGCCGAGTTCATCAAGCCGGGGCTCAGGTGCGCTCGGCAGGCCGGCCCGCACTACTCCGGAGGAAGCAAGCGTGCCCTCTTCTCCTGCACCACACGGCCCACGTTGCTCTTCAGTCGCCACAGGCTGGCTTCCAGCAGCTCCCCGAAGTCCTTTAACCTCTGTGACTGTTGGTGTACAAACGGCCGGAGCATTGCATCGTCTTCCTGAAAATAAAGCAAAGGGGAAAGAAGGACAGTGGCCTCCCGAGGTTAGAGCGGAAATGCGTGTGGGTGAGAGTGGGGTGCTGCATCCGAGAGCTGCTGGCGGAGGCGGTGAGTCACCCCGGGGCGCACTGGGCCCGGGAAGGTGCTGCTAACAGGGAGACGTGCAAGTGTCTCAGGTCGGGATGATCTACAGTCCTCCAGTACCGGAGAGGTTCTGAGGTCTGCCAAGGACCGTGTGGGCTGGGGGTTCTCCCGTGGGTGGGTGGGGGGTGGGCTGCCGCAACCCCAGCCCCAGGGAAGCAGGTGCCCGAGAAGAGGTTGCAGGGGTGCGGGTGGGCTGGAGGGTGACGGTGCTGAGATGGGACAGGCCCCCAGCCGGCCCGGCGGGGCCTTCGGTTTCCGCTTCCTGGATCCCCATGAAACGGCTGCTCGGGCACCTCGGCCACCTTCCCCAGGGTCTCTCTCTCAAAGGTGGGTGTTGACAGTCTGAATGCTATTCTTTGAGAAGAAATAATACAAACAGGCCGTGGCTTATTTTTAGCTTCGTGTCGAGTGTCTTTCCCCAACCGGCTTTTCTTTTTTATTGTGAGATAAACAAGTCCCTGTAATGTGTTAGAGTGAATACACCTGCTCCAGAAAGAGCTCGGCCTCTCTCCCCCTTCCTGGTCGCACCCCTACCCCGCAGACAAGTGCTAGCCTGACTCACGTAATCATTGACCCGCCACCTGGAATGCAGCCCTAAACAATCTATTTTGCCTGTTTCTTCATTTACGGAATCCTACCGGATGGTAAATTTGGTGACTTGCAGGTCAGCACGGTCCGCGCTGAGACTCGCCGTGTGGCCCATGGCTAGAGTCTGTTCTCACAGCAGTACGCTGTTCCACGGTATGGAGGGTGCGGCCCTTCACCTGTCTTCGCTGGGTGTGCAGTGGGACATTTCCAGTTTGGGGCTACTTGGTGGGTGGGGGGTAAGAACAGCCAGTGCGCGTCAGTGTGGGTTTCTGCAGAGTTTTCCAGGCGGTTCTTCATTGAACCACAGCACAGGAAATTAGCTGCATGACTGTTTTCTCAATTCTCTCGAGACTGGTGTGTAACGAGAACCATTCTGGACACGTAGGAAGAAATGCATTCATCCCGTACATTGAATGCCTCGAGAGATGGTTCTCAAACTTCAGTTTAAGGCAGAGGCACCTGGAGGGCTGGATAAAGCACAGACTCCCGGGGCCGCGCAGCAGGGGTCTGGTTTAGGAGGGCCGGCCGGGGCCCTGGGTCTGTCTTTCTAAGACCCCTGATGACTCTGGAGCTGCTGGCCGGGGACCACACTTTGAGAACCTCTGTTTTGGGGCCCTGGGGCTGAATCTTCTGCAGGACAGCCCCTGGAGGGCAGTGGCAGGCTTCTGGGGTACGTGCAGCTTCAACTTTGATAGGGTAAACGGCAAAAAAACGTGTTAAGTGGTTGTTCCGATTTCCATTCCTCCCAGACCGTTGCCACAATTCGGGGCTTTGAGACTTTTACATTTTGCAGTAGGACCGGGTTTATGATACTGTTTCATTATGGTTCCAGGTAGTGTTTCCCAAACTTCTAACGATGTTAAGCACTTTTTCGTATATTTACTGGCTTTTTTGGTGTCTTTTGTGAAGTTCCTATTTAGGTTTTTCAACCACTTTTTTTTTTTCCCTGCTGGGCTATTTCTCTTTTTGATTTGTGTAGTTCCCTACTTTGGATATTAGTTCCCTGTATGTTAAATGTGTTGCAAATAACCCTTCTGAACTTCTTTTGGCTTTTTGGGGTATCTGGACCAGAGCTGACCATTTTAATGTTAGATGCGTCCTTCGGCGTTTGTCCGGCAGCCAGCGGCTTTCCTGTCGTGTTGCCTGTGAGCTCACGGTCACGTCCAGGCTCTTACCGTCTGTGGCTGGGTCCTTAGTTGTCACCTGAAAGTGATTTCTGGGTATTGTCTTAGGAAAGACTCCAGTTTCGTCTTTGCTTGTATGTATTCTGAATTCCAGCACCGTTTGTTGAAAACTCCCCGCCATGTCCACTGCGGCCCCTCATGGGTCGTCTGTCAAGTCTCTGGTCCTGAGTGACTCTATTTCTGGGCCTTCCATCCTTTTTCTTTGGATACCTTATCTGTTTCTGGGCCGATACGTTACTGTCTGTCCTGGTAGCATTAAAACAGACCTTGGTGGCAAGTGGGGCCAGTCTTCCTACGCCGTTTTTGGGTCTTGGTCTTGTCTTGGCCATTCTCTGCTGTTGCGATTCCATCTAAATTATGGAATCATCCTGTTAGACGCCATTACATGTGATTGGGAATACACAGGGTCTCAGGGAGACGTGACAGATGACAAGAGCAGATCTCCACGCCACGCAGACATGGCACGTTTCATCCTTCCTTTAGATCGTCCTTAACATCTCTCGAGCGGGTTTTAAAATGC
This sequence comes from Ursus maritimus, assembly GCF_017311325.1. Lineage (NCBI taxonomy): Eukaryota > Metazoa > Chordata > Mammalia > Carnivora > Ursidae > Ursus > Ursus maritimus. The sequence goes on from NW_024424452.1 coordinate 68,476,949, forward strand.
TCTCCACAGAAGTCCATAGCTTTATGGGCTTTTTATAACATAGTGTTATATTAGCTGTAGGCCTGAGTCCTTTATATATTTGCCAATATTATAAGTCGAATCTTTTATACAAGGCAGTTCTGTTCGAGATTGTTCTATTCAAATGCAGTTAATTTTTAAATATTGGTTTTCTTTGTAGCACCTTTGCAATTCTATTAGTTAGTTTCTGGATTCTTCTGGATTTTTAATTTACATAAACATGTCATCTGGGAATAAAACCAGAGGCAGCCTGGGGTAGTAGGAAGGAATAGAGACCGTGGAGTGCTTCGTGCTGGGTTTGGAGGTTGGGCCCGCTACTTAACTAGGTGTGTATCTTCCCACAAGTGACTTAACCCCTCTGTGCCTTAGACCCATGAACTGTAAAATAAGGCTAATCCTTGTTCCTACTGCATCGGGTTGTTGTAGAATTGAGTTAGTAAGTGTAAAGCGCTAAGTGAATATTGCATAAATATATGCTATAATTCCTATGACGTTTTCCCCCTTCTCAATCTTTCTACCTTGTATTTCTTGCTTTGCGACACTGGCTAGAGCCTCAAGTCCGGTGGCAAACAGACGTAAAGTTTGCTGGCATCTCGGTTTCCTCCTGATGTGAAAGGGAGAGCACTCAGTGATTTGCCACTCAGCCTCATGCTTGCTCTGTGTGTAAGATGGCCTTGACCAAATTAAGGAATGCATGTTTTATTCCTAATATGCTGAGAGTTTTTATCATGGTAAGACGCTGAATTTTACCACATGCTTTTTCTGAATCTATTGATGTAATCATGATTTTTCTCCTAAAGTATCTTATTTGGTTTATAACAACCCAATTTGCATTTCGGGGCTACTCTGTCAATCACAAAGTCAACAGATGTCCTTACCTGGAAGCAGCCAGATGTCCTACTGGAATAAAAAAGCAAGAGCAAAGGTGGCTTCCCAAGAGGGCAGCAGACACACCGTTCAGGCCCCCACCCCAGGCCCCCACCTCTGCTTTTTTTGCTTAAACGCACACACCCCTCCCCAAGCTCAAGCAATGCAATTCCCTCAAATGCCTGAATCGAATGGAGAAAGATTCCTTTTGCTCCTGGGATTCTGGTTACTTACGGGAGGTTTATAATGTCTCAGTGTGAGGAAGTGTCCTCTTGCCGCGTTCATGCTTTGGTAGAAGGCCTTCAGAGCTCTGGCCAACTCTCTCTCTGAGCCAGCTCGCTGGGCCGACGTTCGAGGAAGCTCCCTGGCTGCGGGCAGCCGTGCTAGTGGCTGAGTGACCTTCAGGGCATCCGAAAGCTTCTGTGCTGAGGTAGCGAGAAAAGGGAAGTTACTGAACCCTCTGTTCCTCCACGTGTCTATGTATGTATTTTGGTGGCATTCCATGGCAGCATTTATCAGGCACCGACTGAGAAATCTCCTAAGAAATCTTAGCCGGCAGAAGGGGGGAAAATTCTGTATTTTCTTTTCTTTTCTTTCTTTTTTTTTTTTTTTTATGAAACAAGATCAAGGCCAATTCATCAAAAAGTAAATTTCTTAGAAATATAAATACACCTCTCAGGTGTAGAAGTTCAGAAAGTCAACAACCAAGACTGGGGTTGCCTCTCACCTTGTTGAGCGGAACCAGCTCTCTGGAGTGAGTGTCTGAGCAGCACATTTTCCTCTCTCAAGGCTCTGTTCACGTTTCTGAGCACTTCCGTCTCCTGTTCTAACTTGAGCAACTTCCCGTAAAGTTCTGATATCTGATTTGAGGTGGTCTACAAAAAACATGTCCGTTTAGCCTTTTGCTGGATTTTTTGTGTACCCTTTGGGACGGGCAGTGTTTACTACCAGGGGACAACTAGATGGGGGTGGGGGATTGCTGAGCAGAGTTTAAGGCCCTCGAACACAGGAGTAAATCAAGACAACACTTGGTAAGTGGAGGGAACACATGATCCCTGAGCAGCTGTCAGCTGGGATGTCTTTGTCATCTGCCACGTCTATCTGAAGGCTACATAAATGTGCACACCTGGCCTGTGTCCATCACTATGGAGATTTTCTGGGCGTCCACCATGATGTGGCCTTCACTTGTGACCATGAGGTCCGGCTGAGAGCAGCTCAGTTGGGCGCAGCCTTCTGCAATGTGGGGGAGACACCGTCAAGGCCAGAAACCTCTCGCCGTCTGCCCCCGTGTCTCATGAAGAGATTTAAACCATGTAATCACTGGGACCCAAGGACCCTGGAGAAGATGGCTCTTGGCTGTTAAGACCCTGACCCCCTCCCTCCTCCTCCCTCCCTCGGCAGCCCTAGATACACTGACGTGATAGCCGATGGGAGGATGCCTCATGCCACAGAGGAAGTAGACAGGGTACCTTGAAGACCCCATAAATCGACAACGAGGGCATTTGTTTGTAAATAATTCAGAAACTCCTGAGATGCATTTAAGGCTGTAAATTGGACAGTTTCTTCTATTTGGGGATTCACAATTTTCCATACAGGCTTGGTGTAGAAAGTGCTTGAAAGATCATAAATTCTGTACCTGAGCAAAGAACAGAAAACACAATTTAAAACCAGAAGGGACGCATTTCTAAGGCAAAGGATAGCTGAGCCCCAGAGCGACGGCCTGCATTGGTCAGTGGGTGCAAGACGGCGAGTGGTCGCTTCTCGTGCCTGCCGCCCCCAGCGCCCCGGATGCTTCCTGTGAGACGCGTCACTGCATGGACACATTATGTCTAACAAAAAGGAAATGGAGAAACACTTCGATACATACTTTCTGCTTCAAAAATCTAAGAGTTAATTTTCCATGTGAGGTGGTGGTTTGGCTTTTGTCCTTCAAAGTTTCCCTTTATCGCTTAAAATCTTTTTAGCCTAATTAAGCCTGTCTGGTGCTTCTGCCATATTGCGATACAGTCCTTTCGTTCCCAACTCAAAACTGTTCCATGTAGATAATACAGCTTTACTGGATATCCTATCAGATCATTAAAATTTCTGACTGCTGCTTCGGTCACCCGTCTAAGCTCAGCACACACGGCTTCGAGTCCAGCAACCGAGAAGAAGGTGGGGCTTCCGTTAAACAGATGGGGAAATACTCGTGTTGGGGTTGAGCAAGCGGAGACTTCAGAGAATTTCACCATACACTGATTTTTGAAACTTGAGGAAAGCCTCCCTCCCACCAGGGCCCACAGGGGGGTGGTGTGTGCCCACAGCTCCGTGGGGCAGGCTGGTACCCCATCTGAATGCCCCGCTCTGCGCCTTCCTTGAGCCACTTGATGCCGAGGCATCGCACGAGGCCAATCTGGAAATCCATCCTCTTGCCCAGCAGCTCCGAAGGGTCAATAACCACATCGTCCTCACCGCATGCTCTGCAAACACAGGAGGAGAACATGGACCACAGGTTAGCTGGGGCCCGAGCAAGTTAGGATTGTGTTGTCAAAGGGGATTATTGAGACTTCTCAGGAGATGGCCAGCTTCTCTGAAGAAAAGACAGGGGATGTGACCAGCTGTGGAATTCGCTCATTCAAGAGACATTCAAGGAGCTCACAAGCTTCTCGAGGAGGAGACAGCGATATAACCACTTCATGCAATAAATGAGCGAGCACTGGAGACCTAGTTAGGCTCCCAGTGGGAGAGAGAGGCTGCTACCCAGGGAGAGCCTGCTGGCCACCCAGACGCAGCCTCTCAAAGTGCCATTTTTCTTGATGAACTTTTCACAGTCCAGAGTCAACCCCAGGCCCACAAAGTTGCAAACCAATTTGGACTGCTTTCCGACAGGGGCCGTCTCTCACATCAACCTTCCATCAAGCTCCTAATACCAAAGTCTAGAAACTAGAATGCTGCCTTATTAACTTGCCACAAGAGATCAACCACCCGGCAGCCCAGAAGCCCAAGGTGGCCCAGCGACAGGAAAGTTTCAGAGAGTCCCAACAAAGACAGTCGATGGTCAGCTTGGTCCCTGGGTCACAAGACCTTGCAGGCCTCTTGCCCCCTTCCTGAGCCTGTTGCCTCTTCAGAAAGACAAAAAGGCTGCTGTGGGTACCCAAGGGGACTGAGCCTCCAGACCAGAGGCCCTGCCTGCCCACCCACCTCTTTGCTTAGGCTTGCTAAGAGACTTGGGCTTTTGTGAAAACTGCCCGAAGTGCCTACGGCCTGAAGAGAGAAACAGAGGAGGCTCCCCGGAAGGAGGTGGAGAGGGCACACAGCAGAGTTAAAGCAAAGCCCATCCCCATAGAAGGCCGGATAACCACCCAGAATGAGGCCAGGTTGGGGAACAAAGGCACCTCAGTCTCTACCTTGAGAAAAGAAACCAAAACAATGACCAGACCCTATACCCAGGCTGGAGAAGGGATGAGCTGGAAAACCAGCTTTCTGTTTCCAGCTCTAGGGCAGCCTCACCAGGCTCTGGAACATTCCAGGTCAGCCGATTTGGCCGCCATGGCAAAAACCCAATTTGATGAGGCCAAATCCTGACTGAATGAGCTCCTCTTGGCAGAAAGCTGACCACCTCCTGCAGGAGAACTCAGGCACGCGAAGAGCTTCCTACTGGCAGACCAAGGAGACACGCACTGTCCTGCCGGCGAGCAGGGCGCCACGTGGATGTGCAGCATGGCCTCCTCCAGCCCGTCGCAGTTGAGGAACTCCACCTGCTCCTCGAGCTTCATGCAGTAGGCAAGGGGCTGGAGCCAGACGTGAGCTGAGCCCAGGTGGACCACCTCGACGGGATCCCAGAAAGGGTCATCTTCCTGAGCCACACGGACGTCTTCCCCCTCTAGAAAGCGCTGGTAAAGTTCCTCCATTAGGAATTTCCTATTGATAAACTTGGCTTTTGACCAGATCCACACCTGGAAACACAAAGGGGGGTCACCGGTGTCTGACTTCACCTGCTGGGGGGTCGTTCCCCTGGTTTTTCCCAGCATGCTCCCTCACATAGACTGGGCTTGGGGTACCAGGACCACAGCACCCTCTCATCAGACTTCGTCCACATTCATTCCTGACCCATCACTTCAGCACTCTTCCTTGCGCTGCTGGAGCTTAACACCTCAGAGGAGATGATGAGGGGTTTATACAACAAGAGAAATGGAGGTTTGAGGCTCATGGTACATGGAAGAATGGCCCTCGGAGATATCCAGTCCCAGTTTCTAGAACCTGTGCATATGTTATCTCATGTGGCAAAGCGAGGTAGTTGCAGGTGGAATCAAGTTTGCTTATCGGCTGACCTTAAACTAGGGAGACACACTTGCGTTATCCACGTGAGCCCCGTGTAATCACACGGACCTTAAATGTGGAAGGAGGTGGCAGAAGACACGACTGGAGAGATGGTGGGCGAAGCCGGGTCAGGGAGATGCCACATGGCTGACTTGGGAAATGGAGCATGATGGCCATGAGCCTGGGAAAAGGGGGGCCTCTAGAAGATTGAAGAAGTGAAGAAACTGATTGCCCCTCGAGCCTCCAGAAAGCAAAATAGCTCTGTCTGCTCCTTGCTTTTCACGCAGGGAGCCTGGGCTGGGCCTCCAGGCCACAGAACTGTAATGTGATAATCACGTGAGCTCACACCCCCGTGAGAGCCTGCCACTGTCTGTCCCCTCCCTGAGTGAAGGACATGGCTGCCGAGAGCGAGGACAGAAGCATGAGCTGCAGAAGGTGGGGGCCTGCAAGTGAGATGGAACATTCTGGACCATAAATGTCATATCAGAAGTGGTGACCAGGTAAACCGAGCAACTCCTTCTCCGAACAACTTGAAAACAACACAAGAAATAGATCCATCATTCTCTCTCTGAGTGTTACATGTCTTCAAAAAATAAAAGAACACCCTCCAGACACTGAAGAGACTTCTTTCTTTTCTTGTCTACCTCGAGCACACCGGGGCACAGCCCTGTCCTCCAAGCGTCCCTGCGAATGTGGCCGCCACAAGCACCTTGGGGACAGAGCACAGTGCAAGTTCCAGCAAGTGTGGGCTTTTTCAAGGCATTTAGGCTAAAGAACTAAGATCATGGGAACCCAGATCATCAGTCCTTACAAGGGGGCCCATCGGGTTTCTACAGAAGCCAGCCGATGCTCTCCCCCAGGACACGCTTAAGCATAAGATGTAAAAACACCACCTTGCCTTCTATTTCTGACCAGGGCAGCCTGTGGGATTCAGGGTAACTTCTGCTAAAAATAGAAGAAGATGAATGAAGTATTTTCAAATCACCTTAAACCATAATAAGCACTAACAACGAAACACAGAATCACATGAAATACAGCTTTTAAAAATTAAAGATGTCCTTAGAACAAGGTCTGCAAGACAGCAGGGAACTGCCAAGCCCAACTTGGGGGGTGTGCCTGGCCCCAGAGAGGCCTGTGGAACATCAGATGACCAAAGCTTCTCTGTCCTCGTGGCACCTTCCAGAAAACACAAAAACAAAAGCACAATCACACACACACCGAGGCTTCAGCTCCAAAGGCCTCGCAGAAGTCCAGGGTGGGAGTCTCACACCGAGACCCCCAAGAGCACACTGGGGTGTGCAGTGAGCCAGCGTCAAGCCTGCTGCTCTGAACTGAATGTTAGGTCTCTCCAAATCCATACGTTGAAACTGCACCCCTGACGTGAGCCAAGGGGAAACGGAGCCTGTGGGAGGTGACCGGCTCGTGAGGGTGCAGCCCTCATGAATGGAGTTAGCGCCCTTACGAAGGGGACCCCAGCACCCTCCCAGGCCCCTGACGCCACACAAGGACCCAGCGAGAAGGTGGCCCTCACCAGATAGCAAATCTGCCTGCGCCATAAGCTTGGGTTTCCAGAGCTCTGAGAAATAAAGGTTTGTTGCTCGAGCCTCCCAGGCAGTGGGGGATTTTGCTACAGTGACGTGAGGGAACAGGGACCCATCTCCCCTCTCTCCTCACCCCAGGAGATACAGAGGAGGGCCCCGTGGCGCTGGTCGGAGGAAGAGACAGGAACAGGAACCTGTCTCGGAAGGTCGGACTCCAGACTGGCCTGGCTCAGGTGTGCTCCCGGGGCCCTATCAGCCTGGGGACCCCTTCAACTCAGGCTGTGACCTTGTGACCCCAGCACCTGGCAGGAAACACTCGCTCAGGCCCCTGAGCTGACAGTGAGTGTGGACGTATCCATTGATAGCTTTTTTCCCTGTGCCTGTTGCATTTCACAATTTTAAGATCTCAACAACTTTGGGGGAGTTAGCAGAAGTGAGAAACCCAGAGAACGGTCAGCTCGTTGCTTGGTAGAGCAGATCGTCCAATGATGGACAGTCCCCAACTCTGTGGATTTGGGAGACAGCAGCACACCCAGAGGTCCCTGGAGAATTTGGGGCTCATCTTGGGCTAAGGAGCGCACGTCGGGCTGGGGCCAGAGGTCCGGGGGTTGCTCCAAAGGCAAAAATATGTAAGGGACACAAAAGAGCACCCCAGTCTTTTCTGTTGGGCAGAGGGAAAGGCAAGGGGTCTTGGGTACCTGAAGGGGACTGTCCTGCCAGTGAGCAAAGGCAAACATGGGAATGGATCAACCCTGACCTTTTCTGGAATCTAAACAGGATGCAGATTTTCTCATTGCTCCAGACAGGCACGTCTCTGTCTCAATCGCACACAGACACCAACCATCAGTCGGATAAACTCTCAGGCTCCCTTCTGGTACTCAAGCCTTCAAGTCATGTTAAAAATAGGGCGCCTGGGTGGCTCAGTCGTTGAAGCGTCTGCCTTCGGCTCAGGTCATGATCCTAAGGTCCTGGGATTGAGCCCCATGTTGGGCTCCCTGCTCAGCAAGGAGTCTGCTTCTCTGTCTCCCTCTGCCTGCCACTCCCCTTGCTTGTTCTCTCTCTCTCTCTCACGCTTTCCCTCTCAAATAAATAAATAAAAATTGAAAAAAAATAGAAAGCACTCAGTGCTGGTGGTTGGGACGATCCCAGGACTTGGTGCCGTGTGGGAGAGAGGCCCAGGAGGGAAACACAGAGGAGGGGTCTTCTGTCCCGAGTCCCAGCTCACACTCGGAACACATAGTGCCCCTTCACTGGGTCTCCACAGGCCGTAGGGGTCGAACTGACCTCTGTCCCTGGGAGAGCGCCTCAGAAACCCCATCCCTGCAAGTGTCCTCACCTCGTGGGTCCTTTGGTGGGTCACCTTCACCATGACCTCTTTCTGTAGATCGTAGCCCCTGGAGTCTGAAGACGCTAAATTCTTCACCTTCAATTCCATTCTGAGTCCCTGGTAAGAGAAACACTTTGCCCTAAGTCACCCCGCATTTATCAGCCCGCACCATCCCTGCCCTGTCTTTCCCGTTCTCTGACACTCCCCAAGTGTGTAAGTCTCTTGCAAGTTTCCTGAGGATTGGGATCCTGTGTCACTGGGGTGGGGGGGGGCCAGCCCCCGCTCAGGTCCGCTCTGTGGCATAGAAGACTTCGGGGTGCTGGACCCAGAGAAACCCCTCTGGAGGGCAATCTGGGATGGGCTGGTTTGGCAGACAAGCATTGGTCTGGGGTTCTGGGGTCCATGGCGGCCTCGGTGGCCAGACGTGGAAGGAATGGTGGGACTGGTGAGTTCTGGGTGTTGATGTGGGTTCTGTCACTGGCTCACGGTGAGGTCCCAGGTCCTGACCTCTCCAGGCCCCCGTGTCCCCGACCATACCACGAAGCCAGCTGGGGTAGTGGCGTGACGGGCCATGGATCCTGTTCTCCGGGGCCCTTCCTGGACCTGACGCTGTACCACCTTCTAGCTCTTACCTTCTCCAGCTCTTCGCCCATTTGATTCGCTTCCGCCACCAGTGGCATCAGTTTGACGTAGTCCTGGAACACGGCCAGCACACTGGGGTCTGCGCTCCCGTCCCCGCGGCCCATGGCCCCTAGGAAGACAGCGCTGGCCACAGTTCTGGACACTTGTCAGCCGTGAGGGAATTCACATGCTTACTCATTGGTTCGTTCGATTGTTCATCAAATGTCTGCATTTAAAAATTGCAAGCTTGTAATTTAAAAAAAACTCCAAAAAACCAGGGGCGCCTGGGTGGCTCAGTTGGTTAGACGTCTGCCTTCTGCTCAGGTCATGGTCCCCCGGTCCTGAGATTGAGTCCCGCATCAGGCTCCCTGCTCAGCGGGGAGTCTGTTCCTCCCTCTCCCTCTGCCCCTCTCCCCACTCATGCCTGCGTGCGCGCTCTCTCTCAAATAAATGAAATCTAAAAAGCAAACAAAGTGCGGAGAAAAACCACCACCTGGCTTTCTCTTAAATAGCTATTCATCTCGGGGCGCCTGGGTGGCACAGCGGTTAAACGTCTGCCTTCAGCTCAGGGCGTGATCCCGGCGTTGTGGGATCGAGCCTCACATCAGGCTCTTCCACTATGAGCCTGCTTCTTCCTCTCCCACTCCCCCTGCTTGTGTTCCCTCTCTCGCTGGCTGTCTCTATCTCTGTCGAATAAATAAATAAAATCTTTAAAAAAAAAAATAGCTATTCATCTCAACCCATGAATCTCGGCAGTGTCACGACGGGAAGCTTCCTGCCTCTGGCTCCCATTCGTGGTCTCAGGGTCCTTGACCAAAGTGACTGTACAATGTCCCAGCAGGAGGGTGGGGAGCGTAAAACATGGTTGGCTAGATGGAGGTCTGGGGATTCCTCTTGAAGCTGTAGCTGGCACAGCAGTAACCTGTTCTTCGTTCTCTTCCTTGGGCGGCTTGTAGCCGGGGGTCATGGAGATGGTGGGACAGCCAGTCCCCCTGACATACCCGGCTTGGGCTGCCTTGTGTCAGGGCCTCTCAACTCTTTAGGGATTTCCTGCCCGTGGGTTCGCACCAAGCCCTGCGGCCCTGAGGTCTGGCTCCCCAGAACTGTCCCCTGGCGGACTTGTTGGGGACCCACAGTCTCCATAGATGCCCAGTCTAGGGCTTGCTACACCCTGTTGCGCCGCTAGCCCTGGGCTGGGGGAGCAGGTGCGCGCACGTAAATGGGGTATGGGGGCTTGGTACAGCAGAGCCTTGTTTGTTTGGGTCAGGGACTGCAGTGGGAAGGGAGTAAGGAGGTGAATTTCACATCCATTTATTTTGCTAAAATTCAGAGGAAAAAACGCTGGTGGAGGGAAAAGGGCGAGACTGTTTTGCACTCACGTGGGTGTATCCCAGTGCCCTCCACCCCTGGTTTGCGGGCAAGTGCAGGCAAGCTTGTGTGCTCCAGGAAAGGGTCGGCCCTGGCATGTCTGAGCCTCTCCTCTACCCGGGCGCCCAGCACAGTGTGAAGCTCTCCGTACAGTGCCAGCTCGCCCACCCCCCGGGGCCTGGTTGTGGGAGAGAGCGGGAAGGTGTTTTACAGCCTCCCTGAGCTAAGGAAGGACAGTATCAGAGCTCTGAATGCTCTTGACTTGGAGGAATCCCAGCTTGTTGCTGGGGAGAGGGGGGTGGGGTGGAAGGCAGGTTGAGAGCAGAAGAAACATCTCAGACTCAGAAACCCAGGGCTGGATTTTCTCTAGGCCAGGGTCTGGACTCTGTCCATCATGGTCTCTGCAGCCATCCGTCCAGGCTCGCACTGGGTCTCTCTAGCTATTGGGCTGTAGACCAGAAGGCCACTGGGTGGGGCTAGGAGGTGAGTGGGGAGTTCACATCCCAGTCTGCCCTCCCCTGGGGAGGGACCTGATGCCTGGGGCATGATGCTTCTGGGGTGGCAGTGTTCCCAAACAGAAAAGAGCAGGGAGGTGCCCGCATCTGGGCCCTTGGCCACCCACACGTGCATGACTAAGCTTCTGTGTGGGGACTGATTTGGGTCGTGTCCTTCATCCTTCATGCAACAGATACTCCCCGAGGGCCCTCTGGAGATTAGCAGGGTCCCCAGGGCGTAGAACTGAATCTAGCACATAGTAGGAGCTCAGCTAACACTTACTAAAGTAAGGAAGAGGTAAGTGAATGGATGAACAAAAGAAAAATGCCGGTTAGAGCTGATATTCTCACGTGGATAAATAGATAATAGTCCAGTAAAGCAATAAGTAAAATTTTAAATGTGATCAACGTTTGGAAAGAAATAGTTACATAAGAGTAACTAGATGAGACCAAGAAAGGGGAAGATCTATCTGACGAGGTAAGATTTGAGCTGAGAATTGAAAGCTGAGAATGAGTCGAAGAGGCAAAGAAGAACAAGCAGGAAGTGCAAAGGCCCTGAGGCAGAACAGGGTTTGGTGCATGCTCCAGGAGCAGCAAGGAGAGCAGTAAGTTGCAAAGTGAGGTAAGGAGAGAGTGGTGTGAGACGAGGCCGTGATGGATCATATAGGGCCTTCAAGGCCATGGTAAGGAGTGCGGATTTTATTCTTACACTGAGAAGTCGGATATTTTTCAGCCCAAGAGTATCAGTGGCTTGCACAGAAAAGGCGGCGCAAGCAGATGGAGGGAAGGTGAAGCGGCTTGTGAAGTGAGAGAAGGGAGGAGGCTTAGGTTTGGGGCTTGAGCAGTTCACCGAGTGGTAAAACCTCGCTATGAAAACAGGGTGCAGTGAGTGATTGAGACGTCTGTGGGACACGCAGGCAGAGCTATCGAGAAGGCAGCTGGATGAAGATACCAAGTAGAGAGCGAGTAGGTAGCAGGAAACAGAGTTGCTGAGGCTCGTTTGCGTAAGATGGCGCCGAGCACCGCTGAGGTCAGATGAGGACCTGGGGGAGCACCCATCTGGAGAAGAGCCCCAAGGTCCAAGCTCAACATGGCTCAATGCGTGGGTGTGGGAGAACCAGCTTGGAAGGAAACCAAGAGAGCGTATTGTTCCAAGAGGAAAATATTCCACATGGGAGAGAGTACTCAATGGTGTAAAATATGGCCAAGACCTCAGTGAGATGGGTGTGGACGGGTGCCTACTGATCTAGAACACAGAGTACACTGTGTCGAGGAATGGTCGGGACAGAGGCCAGCCTGGAGGAGGCCAGGGCGTGCCTGGGAGATGAGAAAGTGGGAATAGCTTATTAGTTTTCTCTCGAAGGAAACAAAAAGCAATATGGCAGTAGCCAAAGGGGAATGTGGGTCAAGGTAGGGCTTTGCTTATTTTTATGATGGAAGATAGTGGACCGTGTTTGTGTGATGGGAACGACCCATAGAGACCATTTGATGGTGCAGTGGAGGGCACTCTGCAGGGACAAATGCTTAAGAAGGTGCTGGGGTAGGGCTGCGCCTGGGTGGCTCAGTTGGCGAAGTGTCTGCTTCGGTTCAGGTCATGATCCCAGGATCCTGGGATCAAGTCCCATGTCGGGCTCCCTGCTCAGCGGGGAGTCTGCTTCTCCGTCTCCCTCTGCTCCGGGGGATGGAATCCAGAGGACAGATAGAGAAAAATGGGATATAAATATTATATTAAAAGTTTTCCCCACCAAGGAAAAACTAGACTAACCACTGGGGCATTGAACTAGAATTGGAGGTTATCACTAGGAACTATGGTTTTGTGGATGCAGCCAAAGCTATCCGTATGTGCGTGGGAGCTGTGCATCTGACCCCAGAGATGTGTCCATTTATCAGTACAGCGGCCTGCACACCTAGCCCCAGATCTGGATTTAGAGATGCCGTTCTCGACCGAAAGGAATCAGGATGTTTGGAGGAGTGCCCGACTCCAGCGCTGGGACTGAGAGTCCGCAGATGCACCTAGAACGTGTCCTTCTGCCAGAAAGGAAGCTAGTGTTCAAAGAACGAGGGGGACATAGCAGAAAGACACAGAAGTCAGCTTGAAAGGACTGCTCTGGGCCGTATCTAGGACAGTTCACACATCAAATCCTGAAAGCAAGAGGTTAAAGCCCACTGTGTAAAACTGGATTCTGTGAGTTCGTATTGACATGAATAAATGAATAAACAAATAGACTATTTCTTCCTTGCAGTGGACATTTTTCAAATAAATGTAGAAGAAAGGATAGAGCTAGAGATTCACCATTTGAAAAAAGTCATCATCATAATCCAAGCAAGAATGACCAAAGGATGACAAAACTGGTGGATAAAAGTATGACGAGGTGTAGGGTGTCTACATATCAAAGCCTCTCCTCCTGAAATATTTATTAATTTAAAAGATAGAATTCAAGGGGCGCCTGGGTGGCGCAGCGGTTAAGCGTCTGCCTTCGGCTCAGGGCGTGATCCCGGCGTTGTGGGATCGAGCCCCACGTCAGGCTCCTCCGCTATGAGCCTGCTTCTTCCTCTCCCACTCCCCCTGCTTGTGTTCCCTCTCTCGCTGGCTGTCTCTATCTCTGTCGAATAAATAAATAAAAAAAAATCTTTAAAAAAAAAAAAAAGATAGAATTCATAATTTCACAGTGGAGAAACCAGGCAGCCACCAAAAAGACAAATTAAGGGCCATTATATAAAACAGCTGGCCTTTTACTCTTTAAAAATGTCAAGGTCATGAAAGACAGAGAGCTGGTGTTTGACCGGGTGTAAGGAGACCAGAGAGACGTGACAACTGAATGTGGTCCTTACTTGGGTTTGGACTTGAATTTGTTGTGATAAAGAACACTATTGACACGAACAATTAGTTAAATATGCATCAAGTCCATACTGCAACTTACTCTCAAATGATTAGGAAAAAATATGTATATGTATTTAAAGATTATATATACATATATTTACATATATACACACGTATGCAGATATATAATAAAGCAAGTGTAGTAAACATGGACACAGGAACTCAAGTGTATATGAGAGTCCTATGCATGATTCTTGAAACTTTTCTGTACGTCTCGAGAAATTGCTTCAAAATTGAGAATTGCCCACACAATGCTTCCCTGCCGTGGCGAGAGGCTCCGGGAAAGGAGGGCAGAGTGCGTCCAGGCCCTGAGGACAAGTGACAGGCCACGACACAGCAGAAGTTGTGTCTGAGAGCCCCATGGCGGCTGTGGGGTGCAGGGGAAGTTGTTGAGAAAAACCTTCAGAACGTGGAAATGAGGCAAAAGGGATGAGTGCCCTTTAAATGTCCTTGCAGAGCCTTGTGTAGGGATTCTGATCCCCTAGCAGATGTCCTGGTGTCCACTCACTAAACTATTGACTGGGGCCCCGACCCACCTTAGAGTCAAAAATCCACTTAACTTTTGACTCCCCCAAAACATACCTACTAATAGCCTATTGTTGGCCGGAAGACTCACCAATAAGCAGCTGATGAACCATATTTAGTCTGTTCTATGTATTATGTACTGTGTTCTTAGAATAAAGCGCGCTAGAGAGAAGATCCTAAGACTAAACTATTGACTGGGGCCCCGACCCACCTTAGAGTCAAAAATCCACTTAACTTTTGACTCCCCCAAAACATACCTACTAATAGCCTATTGTTGGCCGGAAGACTCACCAATAAGCAGCTGATGAACCATATTTAGTCTGTTCTATGTATTATGTACTGTGTTCTTAGAATAAAGCGCGCTAGAGAGAAGATCCTAAGGAAAATAGCTTTACAGAGCTATGCTGTATTTCTTAAAAAAAAAAAAAAAATCCTTGTGTAAATGGACCTGTGCAGTTCAAACCTATGTTTTTCAAGGGTCAGCTGGATATAGCACTCTCTTCTCTTCTCCGTTGGTTAAAGAAACAGTTGAATGAATTAAATCCTTGACATGCCTTCGTTCTACTTTTATATGGAAATCCTATTTTAACTTTCCAAACATTGCATTTTGAAACAGTAAAAGATTGTTTTCTTAAGGAAGGCAGGAGAGCACACAGCTGTTGCTCTCAGATCAGCGTGTCGAAAATGCTGGGAAGGCGGGACCCGGGGCTGCTCACCGAGCTTGTCCACACTCACTCCCTCCGCAGCCGCTCTCTCCAGCTGGAAAAAGTCATAGTCCAGCCTGTTCAAATCTTCACTTCCTCGCTCTGAAGGAAACCCAACGTAGAGGTAGGCGCTGTTGGATCCCAAGATAATGCGGTCCTGGGGAGGAGACACGTGGCTCAGGGGAAGGATGGAGACCAGAGGTATGGGATCAGCCTGGCCCCAGGGGAGGCCAAGGCCCCACGCGCAGTCTGGCTGTTAACTCATAAGCCCTTCACGATTTCCCCAGACAGGGAAGAGACCCATGAATGGGGAGGAAGAGGTTGGTATCTTGCTCTTGTGTGCATACTTTCATTTACTTCTTCTGTATCCCACACCAAGCTCCGCCTCAGGGATCCCAGTGGGGACCAAACAGACCCGGGCCCTCCCCTCTAGGACTTTATGGGCAAACAGTATAATAGCCTGAGAGAGACGCTGGAATAAAAGGGGATGCTTCTGCAGAAGGGCAAGGGGGCTAGTCTGCACCAGGGATCAGAGCGGTCCTCTCCTGAGGTGCACCATTGAAGCTAAGACGTCAGGGGTGGTAAGTTTCACCACGGCCGAGGAGGCTGCTGCCAAACAGAGCCTGGAATGTTCTGAACAATCAAGAGAAGGTCAGTGTGACCTTTGTGCAGAGCAGTGAGGCTGGAGGAGGCGGAGAGATGGGGCGGCTCACCCAGGTGTCCTAAAAGGGTGGTCACTGAGGATTTCCAGCAGCGCAGGGTCTAATCCAATAGCTTGTCTAGAGGACTCTCTGTGGCTACGGTGTGGGGATGGGTTGAAGAGGGGATTGGGCCGCAGGGAGGCTGCAGAGGGCCCCTGTGGTGCCGGGGACTCAGGCCAGGGTGTCGGGAGGAAATGGGGAGCCCGGTGTCTCTGAGGTGCTGCTGTCCCTCCCTCCACGTGGCAGGTTTTTTAAGAAGTCTAAGATACCATAAAACGTTAGAGCTGGAAAGGGTCTTGGTGAACTTCTAGTTCACTCCTCTCTGTTTTATAAATGAAGTCCAGAGAAGTGAAGTGACTTGCCCAAGAACACACAGCAAGCTAATATCAGATCTCCCAACTCCAGGCTGTGGCCACGTCCCTCGTGACACCATAGCAGAAGGACACTGGGTGGTTGGTGCCTATCCCTGGCCACAGCGCAGAGCCAGGGGCACCTGTCGAGGACCCCCCCCCCGCCCCAGCTCTCGGGTAGGACTTAGGGAATTCTGGGACCAGGCAGGAAAGGTTACCAGGTGCTGCAGCTTCGTCTTGCTCATGATGGGCACCCCATTAACGACAACTTTGCATTTGCCGTGTGGCGTGACCGTCACTTTCCCATCCAGATTGGTGAAGGAAGCGTGCTTATCTGAAATTCTAAAAAGACAGGAGTTTGTCTAAGAAGCCACAATAATGATGACTTTAGCTAACAGTTCTGGTGATTTGCCCTCTTTCCTGCTTCAGTAAGACCTCTAGCGACCCCCCGGTGCCAGGAAGCAGTCTGGGGCTGCTGCGTGCCATGGCTCCTGGGGCTGGAGGCAGAGAAGCAGGTGCAGAAGGACAACAAAGCAATTCTTTGACCAACAGAACCAACACGGGCCAAGGGCCAAGAGCCACAAGGAGCCCGGATAGGCAGGGTCATGGCGAGAGTCCTCAAGAACTCACAGGCCAGCAGGATTGGGGGCGGGGGGGACATGAAAAGAAAGCAAAGATGTTTCCAAAGGGATGCTGGGGCAGGCAGCTAATAATCATTGATAATAAATGTGTATACCACAGAGAAGCTGAGATCCATTTCTGGGTCTTATTATACAAATCCAGACTTTATATGCTAAAGATTTGGGGATCGATGTCAGAGGTTCAGATTGCCTGCCCCCTAGACATTATCTGTGTGCCCTGAATGACTCAGCTTCTTAACTGTTCTAGAATGTTCCTAGACTCCTTGGCTGTCATGGAATGTTCTAGGTGTTAAGACATGTCCATCCATATCACTTATTTTGCTTGGGGCCCAGGGATGCTGTGGGAAAGGTTTTAAGCTCAGCTCATCTGGAGTTCAGCCATTTATACACCTGTGTAGGGTCCCCACAGGGAATGGTCTGGAAAGGGCGAGGAGGGGGGTCTCCAGGACGAGTCAGGAGAAGGGGACCTAGGGGCCGGTGGGGCAGGGTCAGCACAGGCCCCCTCCTCTCCTCTCCCTGTGCTTTGGCTCAGGAGGGCTGAAGTATGTCAGGGGGAGGGGTCAGTCAGGCGTCTGTGAGCTGGAAATCTGTGGGCAGGCCACAGGGGTACGGGACAGCTGCAAGTTCATGGGGACCGCCATAGGCTTCTGAGGGGCCTCCCTTTGTAGAGGAGATCACCTCAAAGGTTGGGCTTCCTCTTAGTCCAGTTGGTGAGGGAAGGCTCTGAGCACAGAGATGTGAGAATGTTGTTGCTTTGGTGGTTAAGACCACGAAAGACGTGGGCCACTTGTGGCGGGCTCTCTTCTCACTCTCTGGCCTCGTCTACTTATGTCCCCTTGTGCAGAATTCTCATACTGGCCTTCCCCTTTCTCCCCACATTGGAGCCTAGAAGACAAGGTGAGCACAGCGGAGGGATTTCGGTGAGAAATCTGGTACTTTCTTGTTCGCGATTGTCCAGCAGGCTTTGTGGCCTGGCCCGGAGACAACCAGACAGACATTGAGACTCTCCCATGGGCTAACGGGTCACAGCTCTCGCCTGCTGGACAAAGATTGTTTGTGTAGACTTACCCCAAACCTTGAAGAAGGATGGCATTTGAAGCGGCGCGACCAGCGTCACATGAACCTTGAAAAGAATTAGGATAATTGGTCTTCAGTTTGTCAGGATTTGACCTTGACCAGGGAACGTGTCTCATGCTTGGGTGGTGCTATTTCATCTCCAAGAGGATCGTGTGAGGGGATTTTTGCCGCTAGGATTTTCAGTCATAAGTCCTTGGACACCACCCTGCCTAAGGGATAATTATTTCATCTTCTGCCCTTTTTTGGTGGGATTCCTAACTTTTTTCAATTTCCACCTTATTGGTGGGAATCCTGGAGGAAGAAACTGTTGAGTCTGGGCCTTGGGAGATGTGCTGAAGGCTGGCCGCGGGGAAGGTCCTGGTCTGTGAAGCTGTTTCTGTCCTGTCGCTGAGCCCCGGGCAGGGCCCAGAGCCTCGCGCCGGACCTCCTGGGGGGCTGCCCCCACTTCCATCCGCATGAACCCTCTCTTGTCCTGGGCTGCGCATAAGGCCAGGGTGCGGAAAGCCAAATGTTACTACAATACCGAGGCCATTTTCCAAAGTCTGAATAGATTTAAAAAAAAAATGTGGCATACACATATAATGGAATATTATTCAGCCTTAAAAAGGAAGGAAGGCGATCTGACACCTGCTATAACAGAAATGAACGTCGACGACATTATGCTGAGTGAAACATGCTGGTCACAAAAGGACAGATATTGTATGATTCCAATGATACGGGTGCCTAGAATAGCCGGGGTCCCTAGAATAGTCATAAGTGCAGCCCAGTTATAATCTGATACTGGCAGGGGCTGGGGAAGGGGCGCGGGGAGTCGGTGAATGGGGACAGAGGTTCAGTTTGGGAAGAGGGAAGGTTCTGGAAATGGATCGGGGTGATGGTTGCCCAGCCCTGTGAAGGCACTAATGACCCTGAACTGTATACTTAAAAATACTCAGCACGGTGAACTCTGTGTTACATATATTTACCACAAAAAGAGAGATTCCAAAGAAACAGACACATGCTCGTGAAGCAAGAAGCAGGGGCAGGTGCAGAGTGAGTCAGGAGGGGTGAGTACCAGTCTGAATGAAGTACTTGAGAACACCCGTGAGCTGCGGGTCCTCATTGACGTTGAGAAGGTGAGGGAAGGTCTCCGTCATCTGCCGCTCCTGGAGGAGACACGGAGAGGGCCTAGGGCTCGCACGCTCAGGGGAGAGCAGCATTCCTGTCCCATCCACTTCAGACCAAAGCCATTTGTCTATGCATCCTGTCAAATCACCCCGTAAAGCAAATCCAGTTGAGGAAGGCCCGGTGGGGCTGCTGGCTAGACAGAGCAGGGGTGAGACCCTCGGCAGGTCGGCCTTCGGGGGCCTGAGTTCATCTGGACAAAGCATAGCCACTCTCCAACGCTATTCCCCCTTCCCGGCTGCCCTGCATCGATCGGCCCCTTCCTCCCTGACTCCCTTGCCCCTGCACCCCCAGCCATCCTGATGCCCCAGGCAGCTGCCTCACCTGCCTCATCTTTCCCCGGGCCTCCGCTAAGTCTGCTCCCCTACATCTCATGCTCCCCCCGTCCTGCTGGCGAGCTCACTGGTCATCAGACGTTGATGACAAAATGTGACACGCCGTAGGACTCTCTCCCGGTCACCTGAACGCGTTTCCTCCCTGAGTCCAGTACGGACTGGCCTCAGACCTCTAGAGGATCGATAGGCCAGGACTGGGGCAGGCACAAGGAAAGCTTTTAAGTCTCGAAATTCTGATAGAGAGTAAGGAGGGTAAGAACCTTTTCCGTTGTTACTGTCCACGCCTCTAGAATCCTTGGGCCCTAACTCAGCCTGGCTTCCTGGAGCTATGCTCCGAATCTGGCCCCGGACTTGGGGTTTGTGCGGAGCCTGTGGCTTTGGGGGGCCAGGTCACGGTGGGAGTGTGCTGTGGCTGGGGGACCAAGAGGGCATCTCCCTGAGCCACATCCGAAATTCACATCGCAGCCCACTTAGGATCTGATACCAGTGGCGAATGCCAGGGTGGGCGCTAGGCTTCCGGGGCACCATAAGGCTCCCAGAACACAGTTTGTAGTCCTCACATTCTCCCCGAACTGTAATTATTGATGACCTTGAAACTACCCTTGGCCTCGCTCATCAAGCCTTTTGGCTTCCTTCCCTCTCATCCCTGCCGATAGCATGAAAGTAAGTCATTGTCACATCTCCCATACGACATGTTCACTGAAAATAGGAGCCACCCCTATCATCCACCTGGCCACAGCCCAGGCGGCCGTGTATGCTTGGGAAGGGGGTGAGGCTCCCACCAGGGACAGCAATCTGCAGGGGAGGCAGTGGGGCGGCAGTGGGGCTCACCTGGGCGATGGCCCGGTACCGCTTCTGCCACTCCTCCCGCGCCTGCTCCAGCTGGCAAGCCCAGGTCGGCTGGCCCGTCTGCAGCCCGGGCCCCTGTTCTGCCAGCAGGCAGCCCGGCCGCTCTGGAAGGGGGAGGCATTCTCAGCAACAGGTGTGCAATGTCAAGGGCAAGGAGCAGGGTAACCAATAACCAGCTGGGCGCGCCGCAATCACTTCTGCCCCCAGGGATTAATGGTGCCGGTTGGGGTGCTGCTGCTAAGGTTTCTGAGGACTCCAACATCATTGAACTGCATGAGGCCATCAGTAGAATAAACATCGGATGGCCGCCGTGCAATTCTGGGAAGGAAAGAGTAGTCTCGGTAGAAACCGTGGCTTCAGAATAAAAATGGCAATAAAAATGAGACTGAAATGACCGTCCAGAAAGGGCAGGGCCGTTATTTCTCACAACGGCATACAAATCTGCGTTTACCTCAAAATAGAGTGGGTTTCCCTGAGGCCAGGGCCGAAACGTGCCCAGAGGCTGCCCTGGCCTGGGCTAGGGCTCCAGGGATTCCAAGCAGGTGTTCACCCACCAAGCCCCATGCTGAGCCTGCAGCCAGTCCCTCCCTCCATCCCACGCCCAGCCTTCTTGCTGCTGGCCTGGACCGGGGCACTGACTCCCGACTCCGTTTACCTGCCATCCTGGAATTTCCACATGAGAGCCGCGCTTTGTTGTTCTCTGCCTCTGACTCTCTCATCAGCGTCGAGGTGTTGACCACGGCTTTGTTCTGGATCTTTTTAGCCCTTCCACGTGCAAAGAGGAACACACACTCAGGCCTGGGGCCCCTCTGCCGAGCACGGGCCAGAAACTGGCCAAGCAGGAGCCTTACAGCCTTCCAACCTTACGTGCACGGCTCAGGTAAACGCGAGCAGCTCGACCGGGCCCTCAGCTGGGCCCTGAAGTGTCCTGGGCCCTGAATGCACTTGGCTGATTGGGCTGACTTCACTAGTGGGAGAGTCTACGCAGTCAGGGCGGCTGCAACTGTCCTAACTCAACCCCGGGGGCTGTCCACGTGGCCTTGCACGTGCCCCAGGCGAGCGGGGGTCCTGGGGGCTGACTCTTTCGCGGGCTCCAGCGTATTGCCTGGGACCTACTTACGCTAACGCGTTCCTGATGTGCTCTGCATCTGAAATTCGAGATGGCCACCTTACTCCTTTCCCTGAAGGAGAGAGGGTCTCCAGGGCTGGGCCCCCAAGTCCCACAGCCCATGGCAGATCCGGGCTCAGAGCCCGGGACTTTGAGCTGCTGCTTCCCTTCCTCGGCATCACATAGTCTCTCACATGAAATCTGCTGGCAACAGATTTGCATCTGATAATCAGAGAGACAGAACTGACCCAAAGATCTGAGCGTGCCGTGCTGATGCAGAAAGAAATGTCTAATGGTGTAACACGGTCTTGAGGCTGCCCGGGGCAGGAGGACACTCGTATGCGTCCCTGAAATGCAAGGCTCCCTCCCTGACCTGGGGCCCAGGGAAGCCCCCGACGAGTGGCCACGACTTGGTAACTCAGTAACAGCTATGGTGTTGAGCACCTGCCACGTGTCTGGCATGGCTCATGCCTGATCGCCTGTGTTCTCCACCCCGGCTCTGATGAGAAATCACCTCCCTCGATACGGGGTGCAGCTGAGCGATGGGGAGGCCCAGAATCCCAAGGTCCCGTCTGAACCCAACAGGCGGGTCTCGGTGGTGACTTCTGTGTCTGCCACGTGAAAGGGAAGGGGGATGAGCGTGTGGCTTCTACCTGCTTGGAGGCTTCCTTGCCCTGTACCCTCATCTTTCTTAAAAGGGTCCAGAGAAGCAGGAACCTGTCTAGGCTGCAGCCCCCTGGCCGGGCTAAGTGTGTGGACTGGCTTCCCAGCCCCGCTGGACAGAGGGAACCTGGAGATGATGACCCCTCCCTGGGAAGAGATACCGATGACCGCCAGGCCTACCCCCGAAGAGTGTAATCCGTATGCATGGGGCCTGGAGAAATGAGACTGAGCCCAGGGGAAGCTATGGAGCTGGAGAGTGGGTGCCAACAGGGGGAGTCGCCTCGAACATCATTAGCTTAAAAGTCCCCTGCCTGCCGTGCCGCGCTCCCCGTGGGCCATGTGACAAGGGGAGAAATGTGTGAACAGCCAGGCTATTTGGCAGGAAAATACAGGGAGACCGATGCCAGTCGCATCAGGACTGGCATCAGCCCTCCCCCATCCGTTCAGCCTCCGGTGCCTCTCCCATGCCAAGCTGCAGTGACCAAGTGACAGGCTCAGAAGGGCCCCGGGTCCCCAGGAAGCGTTCTGTCCTGACCCCCTCCCGGGCCTCTTCCCCAGCTGCCAACCCATCAGGTAGAAGGGGTACTGGAAGAATGGGACAGATCTGGAACCGAAAGCCACTAGGGGTAGTAAATATCCACGCCCGTACCTTTCGGCATATCTTAACGTGGACAAAGTTTCTTCATAGCAGATGTCAGCGGGGCTTATGGCTGCTATCTGTAAAACACGGCCCCTTCAGCTCGTGCGATTTGAGAGGGCTGCGTGGTTATAGATCTCGTCTGGCTGGCGTTCACAGAACAGCTTGTAATTCACGGTAGCGTGCAGACTTCACAGCTCGGAACACGCATGTGACACACGCTTATACCCCACCTCTACCCGCCCCCCCGCCACACACAGCTCACACACACCTCAGGTGCATGACACACACACCCCAGACACATGACACCAGTTCACAACACACACAGCAACACTTCCAAGGGAAGAGTCTCAGCCGACCCGCATTAGAAAGAGAGCAAAGCAGGTGTTAGGAGAATTGTGCCGGAAATGGGATGGGAGCCACAGTGGACCCAGCACTTGGATGTTGGCTTTGCAAGTGCTCTTTTGAGTGACCCCCCCACCACATCTTTCTCTGTTAAGGTGTCAGGGCCTCAGCCTGCACACCCGTTAGACTTGACTTTGTAGTCGAACATTCTGAGCGTCTTATGGGCCCTTTTTAAATTCCAGGTTCTTGAGGGTTGTTCCCATGGGCAGACAGACCACCAGAAAAACTTTGAAATAATTTTAAATGCTTAGGCAGGACTCAATGATAGAAAACAAGGATGTCTTTGGCTGTGGATTTGGGAGAGCGTGCACGGAACGGGCTGGGCTTGAGCATTTGTCTCCCGACCCGGACGGCAGGCAGGAGGCAGGCAGAGCTTGCCCGGCTTGGTTCCTTCCCACACCTGAAGCCAAAGAGCAGAGACTCCCGTTTTTAACCCACTCTGCACTGTACCCACTTGGCAAACATTCAGTAGTAAGACTCTGGGGTCTCTGCTTAGATGCCACGGTTCGGTTCCTCTCCAGGTTAAACTCCTGCCTTGTGTCTCACACGTGGTCGAACTGATTTCCAGTCTGGCCCTGACATGACCCCTAAGTTGGAATAGTATGACCTTATCAGTGTGATTTGAGAAATCGTATTTTTTTTCTGATAATAATAGTAATGTTCTGTGTAGAGAACCTGAAAACTATAGAAAAGAAAACATAGAAAACAAAAAGGAGCAATATCTGAACATCGTAGTAGGAAGAGTTCCAGGAGTCAGGGGCTAGGCGGGAGTGTGCTACGTAAATGCCAAGTGTGACAGCACGGCACGCGGAGCGTAATTGTGACAATGACCGCAACAGCTACGTCGGTCTCCCAGGCTGTAAGAGCCACCTTACCAAAGTAGTTCTGCTGTTGCCGCCCAGAGCTGGCTGGAGCAGTTTGGTCAGAACAGAATCTCTGTAGGGAACGTGCAGCACTCTCCTCCCCGTGGCCGCATCAGCCAGAGCGCTGAATGAGAAAGAAAACACGAAACAACCGGTTAAAAAAATATATGTCAAGAAGAAATCTGCCTCCCTGGGAATAAGTCAGAAGCACCCGTCCTATCCCCCCTTGGACCCCCTAAGCCTGAGACATGACTCCAAGTAAAACCTGCTAGTCGAGACGCCCTCTGTACGAGGAGGCCGCAGCTGACCACCTGGGCCGCTGCTCCCTGAGCTCAACCCTGACAGAGGGACCATGACAGACAGAGGGAAGCCCAGAGCTGAGGAACACACGCTAAACCTTGTGAGGAAAACCGGAAGAGCCTGAAGACTATTCTAAATCTGTGTATAAGGAAGAGTTTCAGTCTGTGGAAGAGGGCGGCCAGCTGGCGGGGTGAAGGCCAGAATGGGGAGCGGGTTTCAGTTCTCAAGGCTTTTCTCTCATACCGCCTTCAGAAGAGCCCACGAAGTTAGGACAAGGCACCAGAGAAAGTGTGAATGAGCAAATGTGCCAATCTCCACCCCACTCCTGGGGACGGCAGACATAGCAGTGTTGTCACTGAGGAGCGGGGAGGAGGAGGGAGGCAATCCCATCGATGGGAAGTTATAATCACAGTGACAAGGAATTTATGGAGTGAATCTAGCAGACTTGGAAAAGAAACAAAATGATCTTCTAGAAGGAAAGAAATACAGTCATTAAAATGAAAGATACAATGGGCAGGTGTAACAGCAAGTTAGACACTACTATAACTGGAATTGGTGAACTAGATAGCTCAAAAGAGATGAGCCAGATTGGGATGGGAAACAAGCGAGGAAGGTTAAAAATCATGGAGCACAGTGTGAGAAGATTTAAATGGTCTAGTTGAAGTTCCAGAAGAGAAGAGAGAAAATAAATGGGCACAGACAGTATGCAAGAAGTAATGGCTGAGAACTTTCCAGTCCTGATGAAAATCACTAATCTACGGAGCTATAGCAGCCAGGGAATTCCAAGCAGAATAAATAAATTCACACTCCAATGCAACATAATGAAATTGGAGAACATCGAAACAGAAGAGCTTAAAAGCAGCTAGGGGGAAAGATAGATAGTCTTCAAGGAAATAGCAATTAGACGACCAGCAGAAAACAGCAGGCTATAAACTTAATGAGCTGAAAAAAAAATCCTGCACACCTGGAATTATATACCCAGCAAAATTACCTTTCAAGCCTGGGGTGAAATAAAGACATTTCAACCAAACAAAAACAGAATTTGCCATCAGCAGGTGATCACTGAAGGAAATTCTACAGAATATCCTTCCACCAGGAGGAAAACGATCTTAGCAGCTTTGAGGTTTAAGAAGGAGTGAATAACTTAAAAAATGAACACTGTGTAAAATAGAAATAATAATGTCTTTTGGGGTTAAAGAAGAATAGAATTAAAATACATATGAGCAATCACAAATGTAGGATGGAGATCTTTGTATTATTCAGGAAGAGGATAAAGCATTTATTAATGTTTAGGCTTTGACCAGTTGAACAGATTAAAAAGTCAAATAAAATATATTGACTTTTGGTCTATGATAGAAGTAGCACAGAAAATCCACTGGGGAGAGGAGGGACTATTCAACAAGTGTAACTGGAAAAATTGGTAATCTGTAAGGAAAAAATAATGAAAAAGATGTCTACCTTACGTTACGCACAGAAGTCAACTCCAGATGGATAGGAGATTAAGTGAAATGTAGGGAGATAGCTTTTGGACTCTACTTTTCTTAAACAAGACACAAGAAATGCAAAACAAAAACCATCACCATGATTTCTGCTCATCAATAGACACCTTAAAGTGAAAAGACAAGCTAGCTGCTGGGAAAAGATATTTATTATATACCTGAGAAAAGAGTAATACAAAATATGTAAAGAACACCTAAAAATCAATAAAAAGACAGTCACTGAATAGACTAACAGGCAAGACAGAACAGGTATTTTGAGAGGAGACATATTGCCAGTAAACGTATCGAATGATGCTCGAACTTGCTAATAACCAGGAACGTCAAGGCCATGGTAAGACCATTTAATTAGTAAATATCAAGAAATGTGACAATACTAAGCCTTAGAAAAGATGTGGATCAATGAGATATTTTATACATTGCGGCTGGAAGTATAAATTGGTCCAAACACTTGGAAAATAATTTGTCCCCACTGTCAAAAGTTAGGTATTGCCAAAAAAAAAAAAAAAAAGTTATCACACACACCTTACAAATAATCCAACAATTTCAGTCCTTTGTCTCTACTCAAGAGAAACTTTAGTATATTGATACCCAGTGATTTGTACGAGAATGTTCATAATAGCGCTATTTGTAATAGCAAATAACCCAAACCTGGAAACAATCAAAATGCCAACTGACGGGAGAACAAATGAAGAAATTGCGGCATGTTCCCACAAGGGAGCCCTACATCACAATGAAAAAGAAGAAACAACTTCTACTTCAACAGGCAGTCTCATAGACACAATGTTTAGTGACAGAACAAAAGGCAATTTAACCAAAGCCACACATAACATGGATACGTATTGTTAATAACGTTCTGAGGTGTATCCTTGAGGGGAATGAAAAATTGTTTTCCCCAAAGCATATGTACAAGAATGTTCATAGCAATGTTCTTCATAATTGTCAAAACCTGGGTACAAATGAAATGTCCATCAATAGGAGAATGGATAAATGAACTGTGGTATATTTTCTACAATGGAATCCAACATAGCAATGAAAAAGGGCTAATACACTGCATGAGAAACATGGCTAAGTCTCATAGACACAGTCCTTAGTGAATAAAGCAGATGCAAAAGACAGTGACCTCTTATAAATGGTCACATTTAGATGAAAATCAATATGGTTAGGCAAAACCAATTTTTAGTGGCCAAGGTCAGTTTCTTTTGGTGGGAGTAAAAGCTGGGAGGAGGGTACGAGGGAGCTTTCTGGGTTTGGGAAATGTTCTATATCTTGGGCTGGGTGGTAATTACATAGATATATACATTAAAAAATTCACTGAGCTGAACAGTTAAGATTTGTGTACTTCACATAATTTATACTTTGATCACTTAGAAAAAGATCCAAAAGACAGTATGATATTTTACCCTTTTTGTACATTTCAAAAATGAGTGCCACTACCTAATAATATTCACAAGTGATAAGAAAGGGTGAAAGAAGAAAGGGACAGAGAGGGGATTAGCAAAATTCAAGATGGCGGCTACCTCCAAGGGGAGCATAGCAGAGAAATACCAACTATTTCTTGGGCAGGGTGGTGACTTTACTGGTGTTTTTAGTTTTATTAAAAGGCAATAAATTTAAAATAAAATATATAGGAGGACCAGGTATAAGCCAATGACAACAGTGGGTCATGAACCGAGGGCTATGATTAATCTGAATTTTTTTTTATTTCTGAGGTCATTTTTATGGCAGAAGTAAATACCCGTGCACCAATTATTTACCTGATAACATTTCCTAAATTGGTTAAACTTAAGTTAACTCGTGATCCTTCCTTCAGTCTGTCTCCTTCAGATCCTGAAGATTTCTGCCTTTCACTTCCTGCTAAATCCACCAAATTAATACTGGATTGCTTGGTGAGGTCTCTGTCTAGGAAAACCTGTAGGAACACGCCACAAGTCATGCTATTACAACGGTAGCAGGCTACATATGAAGTCAATCTAGTTCATACTTTTAAAACATTTTTTCTAGTTGTACTTCACAGTCAAAAATATATAATGAAATTCATAAATTAAAAGGCTACCTTTGGGGCACCTGGGGGGCTCAGTCAGTTAAGTGCCCAACTCTTGGTCTCAGCTCAGATCATGATCTCAGGATTGTGAGATCAAGCTCCATGTCAGATTACCCACTGGTCAAAGAACCTGCCTAAGATTCTCTACCTCTGCCCCTCTACCCTCTGTTCACTCTCTCTCTCTCTCTCAAAAAAAAAAAAAAGCCATCTTTATAATGATATTTCACAATAATACATCATCAGGCCCAAATGTCTCAGTTGCTCCTTCCCAGTTTTGCAAAGCTATTTTCAGTGGTATATTAGATACCAATTGCTGCTCTTGTATTTCTGTGATCAAACGTTTTAAATAGAAAATACAGGGAAATCTGCAAAATAAGGGACTGTTCAGGAGTGTGTGGTCACGCAGGAAGGGGAAAAGAACATGGACTTTAGAATGCGACAGATCCCCTTGCTGGTTACATGACTGTGAGAACTAGCTTTCACACTTGCACCTGTCTTAGTTGGAAAACGGGGATCATAGCATATTATTGGGGTGTTAGGAGGGTAACGGATAAGAGAAGTGATGTTTCTAACCATGCCCGGCATACAGTAACAGGTGTTAACATCATTACCGACACCAGTAGCAGAGCGTAATCAAGTTAAAAAAGGGCAAACCATATACAAAGTTTGTGAATGTTACTAATGTAAAATCATTTAAATAGTACTTAAAGATTATAAAGTTCTTATTTTTTAGTATGTACGTGCTCTCAAACTGCCCGCTGAGCATGGAGCCCCACATGGAGCTCGATCTCACGATCCTGAGATCACGACCTGAGCCGAAACCAGGAGTCAGACACTTAACCAACTGGGACCCTGGGCCCCCCCCTTTTTTTTTTTTTTTACTTTTAATAGAAGTACAGTTGACATGCAACATTACCATAGTTTCAGGTGTACAACATAGTGATTTGACAATTACATATGTTACAAAATGCTCACCGTAATGAGTGGAGTTGCCATCTGTCACCATACAACGTCATTACAATATTACTGACTGTACTCTCTATGCTGTACTTTTCATTCCTGTGACTGACTTGTCTTCTAGCTGGAAGTGTCTACCTCTTAATCCCCTTCACCTATTCCACCCGTCCTTCCAAACCCTCCCCACGGGCAACCACCAGCTCTATTTACGAGCCTGTTTCTATTTGTGTCTATTTGTTCTTTTGTCTTGTGTTTTAAGATTTCACATACAAGTGAAGTCATGCGGTATTTTTCTTTCTCTGTCGGACTTACTTCACTCAGCATAATACCCTCTAGGTCCATCCATGTTGTCCTGAAAGAGAAGATTTCATTCTTTTTTAAAGCTAAGCAATATCCCATTGAGTATATGTACCACATGGTATCAATGGACACTTAAGTTGTTTCCGTATCTTGGCTGTGGTCAGTGATGCTGCCGTCGATACTGAGATGCCTGTATCTTTTTGACATAGTGTTGTCGTTTTCTTTGGATAAGTACTCAGCAGTGGAATTACTGAATCGTCATGCTATTTCTATTTTTAATTTTTTGAAGAGCCTCCACACCGCTTTCCACAGTGGCTGCAACCAGTTTGCATTCCCACCAACGGCGGACAAGGGCTCCCCTTCCTCCACACCCTCGCCAACACGTGTCGTTGCTTGTGTTCTTTATTCTAGCCACTCTGACAGGTGGGAGGTGGCATCTCATGTGGTTTTGATTTGCGTTTCCATGGTGATGAGTGATGTCGAGCATCTTCTCATGTGTCTGTATGTCTTCTTTGGAACAATGTCTATTCAGACCCTCTGTCCAATTTTTAAATCGGACTGGTTTTTGTTTTGATTTTGATGTTGATTTGTATAAATTCTTTATGTATTTTGGATACTAACCCCTCCTTGGATATGCCGTTTGCAAACATCTTCTCCCATTCTGTAGGTTGCCTTTCCATTTTGTTGAGGGGTTTCTTTGCTGTACAAAAACTTTTTATTTTGCTGTAGTCCCAATTGTTTATTTTTGCTTTTGTTTCCCTTGTCTGCAGAGATAGATCCAGAAAAATATTGCTAAGACTGTTGTCTGAGCGTTTACTGCCCATGTTTCCTTTTTTCCTTATATAGATTCAGTTATCACTCTAAGGTCTTTAATTCATTTTGAATTTATTGCTGTGTATGGTGTTAGAAAGTGGTCCAGTTTTGTTGTTTTGCACATAGCTGGCCAGTTTTCCTGACACCATTTATTGAAGAGACTGTCTTTTCTCCCATTGTATATTCTTGCCTCTTTTGTCATGGACTAATTGACCATAAGACTGTGGGTTTATTTCTGGGCTCTCTATTCTGTTCCATTGATCTATGGGTCTGTTTTTGTGACAGTACCATTCTCCTTATTATAGCTTTGTAGTATAGTTTGAAATTTGGGATTGCAATTCTTCCAGCTTTATTCCTCCTTCTCAAGATTGCTTTGGCTATTTGGAGTCTTTTGTGGTTCCATACAAATTTTAGGATTATTAGTTCTATAAAAAATAGTATTGGGGGGCGCCTGGGTGGCACAGTGGTTAAGCGTCTGCCTTCGGCTCAGGGCGTGATCCCGGCATTCTGGGTTCGAGCCCCACATCAGGCTCCTCTGCTATGAGCCTGCTTCTTCCTCTCCCACTCCCCCTGCTTGTGTTCCCTCTCTCGCTGGCTGTCTCTATTTCTGTTAAATAAATAAATAAAATCTTTTAAAAAAAATAGTATTGGTATTTTGATGGGGATTGCATTGAATCTGTAGCTCGATCTGGGTAGTGTAGACCTTTTAACAATATTTGTTCTTCCAGCCCATGAGCATGGAATGTCTTTCCATTTATTTGTGTCTTCTTCAATTTCTTTTATCAATGTCTTGTAGTTTTCAGAAGACATTTCTTTTACCTCCTTGGTTAAATTTAGTCCTCGGTATTTTATACTTTCTGATAGAATTGTAAGTGGAATTGTTTTCTTAATTTCTCTTTCTGCTAGCTCATTATCAATGTATAGAAATAGAAATCTATAGATTTTTGTGTATTAATTTTGTATCCTATAACTTTAGCGATTTCATTTATTAATTCTAATAGTTTTTTGGTAGTCTAGAGTATTCTATGTATAGTATCATCTTACCTACAAATAATGAAAATTTTACTTCTTCCTTATTTGGATGCCTTTTATTCTTTTCTATGTCTGATTGCCTTGGCTAGGACTTCCAGTACTATGTTGAATAAAAGTGGCAAGAATGGAGCCTTTAGTTTTTCACCATTGAGTATGATGCTAGCTGCTGTGGGTTTGGCATATATGGACTTTATTATGTATGTTGAGTTGTTCCCCTTAAATCCACTTTGTTGAGACTTTTCATCATGAACATATGTTAAGTTTTATCAAATGCTTTCTTCTGCATCTATTAAGATGATCATATGATTTTATCCTTCAGTTTGTTAATACGGTGCATCACATTGATTTGCAAATATTGAAACATCCTTGCATCCCTGCAGCAAATCCCACTTGATTTGTGGGGAGCAATACTTTTAATGTATTGTTGAATTTGGTTTGTTGAAGATTTTTGCTCTATGTTCATCAGGGATATTGATCTGTAACTTTTTTATTTTATTTTATTTTATTTTATTTTGCACCTCTGGATAATACTGGCCTCATTGTGTGAATTTCAAAGCTTTCTTTCCTATTTTTTTAGAATAGTTTGCAAAAGATATTAACACTTCTTTAAGTGTTTAGTAAAGGGACGACTGGGTGGCTCAGTCAGTTGGGTGTCTATCTCTTGATTTCAGCTCAGGTCATGATCTCAGGGTTGTGAGATCAAGCCCCTCGTCAGGTTCTGTGCTCAGAGGAGAGCCTGCTTGAGATTCTCTCCCTCTCTCTTTGCCCCTCCCCCAATGCATGCTCTCTTTCACACACACACACTCTCTCTCTCTCAAATAAGTGAATAAATCTTTTTAAAAAATAAACAAAATAAATGTTTGGTAGGATTCATCAGTGAAGCCATCCATTCGTGTACTTTTGTTTTTTTGGGAGTTCTTTGATTACAAATTCACTTTTGTTACCAGCAGTTGGTCTGCTCAGATTTTCTATTTCTTCCTGATTTAGACTTGGAAGAGTGTATGTTTCTAGGAATTTATCCATTTCTTCTAGGTTGTCCAATTTGTTGGTGTATAATCTTTTGTAGTAGTCTCTTATAATCCTTTGTACTTCTGTGATGTCTGTTGGACTTCTCTTTCCTTTCTGATTTTATTTATGTAGGTCTTCTCTCTTTTTTTGTTGATGAGGCTGGCTAAAGGTTTATTGATTTTTTTTCTCTTCAAAGAATCAGCTCTTAATTTCATAGATATTTTCTTTTTTTTAACCTCTATTTCATTTACTTTGGCTTTGATCTTTACTATTTCTATCCTTCTACAAGGTTGACTTTTGTTCTTTTTTTTTAATTTCTTTAGGTGTAAGGTTAGGTTGTTTATTTAATATTTTTCTTGTTTCTTGAGGTAGGCTTGTGTCACTGTAAACTTCTCTCTTAGAAGTGCTTTTGTTCCAGCCCAAAGATGATTTTTTTAAGATTTTATTTATTTATTTGACAGAGAAAGAGCAGAAGCAGGGAGAGTGGGAGGGGGAGAAGCAGGCTCCTTGCTGAGCAGGGAGCCCAATGTGGGGCTTGGTCCCAGGACCCTGAGATCATGACCTGAGCCAAAGACAGATGCTTAACTGACTGAGCCACCCAGGTGCCCCCCAAAAGATTTTTTAAAAGATTTTATTTATTCATATGAGAGAGAGACAATACAAGCAGGGAAGGAGCAGAGGGAGAGGGACAAACAGACTCCCAGGTGAGTGCAGAGCCTGATGACGGGCTTGATCTCAGGACCCCAAGATCATGACCTGAGCCAAAATCAAGAGTCAGACACTTAACTGACTAAACCACCCAAGCACCGCTGCATCCCAAAGATGTTGAACCATGATGTTTCCATTTTCATTTGTCTCCATGCATTTTTTAAGGTATTTACTTGTTTATTTGAGAGGGAGAGAGAGAGAGAGAGAATGAGTGGGGAGTGGAAAGAAGGAGAGGAAGAGAGAGAATCTCAAGCAGACTCCCCACTGAGCACAGAGCCCAACACAAGGCTTGATCTCATGACCCTGAGATCATGACCTGAGCTGAAACCAGGAATGAGATGCTTAACTGACTGCGCCGCCAGGCGTCCCGATCTCCATGTATTATTTATTTCCTCTCTGACGTCTTCGTTGACCCATTGATTGGTTAGTAGCATGTCGTTTAACATCTGTTTGTGTTTTTTTCCAGTTTTATTCTTATAGTTGATTTGTAGTTTCGTACCATTGTGGTCAGAAAAGATGCTTGATATGATTTCAAACTCTTTACATTTATTAAGGTTTGTTTTGTGGCCTAACATGAAATCTATCCTGGAGAATGTTCCATGGACACTTGAGAAGAATGTGTATTCTGCTGCTTTAGGATGAAATGTTCTGAATGTAGCTGTTAAGTCCCTCTGGTTACATGTGTCATTCAAANCCACTCTTTCCTTGTTGATTTTCTGTCTGCGTGATCTGTCCACTGGCAGGAGTGGGGTATTAAGGTCCCCTTCTATTACTGTATTACTGTCAGTTTCTCCCTTTATGTCTCTTACTACTGGCTTTATAAATTTAGGTGCTCCTCTATTGTGTGCAGAGAGATTTACAATTGTTATATCCTCTTGTTAGATTGATCCTTTTATCATTATGTAATGCCCTTCTTTGTCTCTTGTTATAGTCTTCTTTTTTTTAAGATTTTTATTTATTTGAGAGAGAGAGCGTGTGCACACATGAGCTGGTATGGGGGAGAGGAAGCAGCAGACTCCCAAATGAGCAGGCAGCTGGATGCAGGACTCAATCCCAGGACCCTGAGATCATGGCCTGAGCCGGGGGTAGATGCTTAACCGACTGAGCCACTCAGGCATCCCACAGTCTTTGTTTTAAAGTCAGTTTGTCTACCATCGTATTTTTTTTTCCTTCCATTTGCACGGAATATCTTTTTCCATCTTTTCCCTTTCAGTCTGTATGTCTCTTTATGTCTGAAGTGAATCCCTGTAGGCAGCATATACATGGGTCTTGTGTGTGTGTGTGTGTGTGTGTGTGTTTAATCCATTCAGTCACCCTATGACTTTTAATTGGAGCATTTAGTCCATTTACATTTAAGGTAATAATCGATAGGTATATACTTCTTGCTATTTTGTCAATTGTTTTCCAGATGTTTTTGTAATTCTCTGTTCTGTTCTCTTGCTCTCTTCCTTTGTGATTTGATAATTTTCTTCAGTGTTTTGCTTGGGTTCCTTTCTTTTTTATTTTTTGTGTATCTTACACGTTTTTGGTTTGTGGTCACTATGAGGTTCACATATAACATTCAATGTAAATAACGGTCTATATT
The DNA here is from genome assembly GCF_017311325.1 of Ursus maritimus. Taxonomy (NCBI): domain Eukaryota; kingdom Metazoa; phylum Chordata; class Mammalia; order Carnivora; family Ursidae; genus Ursus; species Ursus maritimus. The sequence goes on from NW_024424452.1 coordinate 68,510,630, forward strand.
AAGTTAATGATTGCTGAAGTTCAAACACATTCTCAAAGCTCTACTTTTTCCCTCCCCCTGCATGTTTTATGTGTATGGTGTCATATTTTACATTTTTAAATGTTATGTATCCCTTAACTGATTTTTGTATATATAATTTATATGTAATTAAGTTTACTACCTTTGCCTTGGAACCTTCATACTAGCTTTAGAAGTGATTGATTTATCACCTTTACTGTATGTTTGCTTTTGCCAATGGCATTTTTTTCCTTGCATAATTTTCTTCTTGTTAGAGCCTTTTCTTTTCCATTTAAAGAAGTTGCTTTAACATTTCTTATAAGGCCAGTGTAATGGTAATGATTTCCTTTAATTTTGTTTATCCTGGAAACTTTTTTTTTAAAGATTATTTATGTATTTATTAGAGAGCATGAGCAGGGGGGAGCAGCAGAGGGAGAGGGAGAAGCAGACTCCCCACTGAGCAGGGAGCCCAATGCGGGGCTCAATCCCAGGACCTCAAGATCATGACCCAAGCCAAAGGCAGATGCTTAACTGACTGAACCTCCTGGGTGCCCCTGTCCTGGAAACTCTTTATCTCTCCTTCAGTTCTGAATCATAACCTTGATGGGTAGAGAATTCATGGTTTTGGTTTTTTCCTTTCTGAACTTTGAATATATCATGGCGTTCTTTTCTGGTCTGCCAAGTTTCTGTTGAAAAATCAGCTGAGAGCTTTATGGGGTTTCCCATGTATATACCAATTTGTTTTTCTATTGCTGTCCTTTAGATTCCCCTTTTATTATTAATTTTTGACATTTTAATTATTACGTGTCTTAATGTGGAGTCCTTTGGGTTCATCTTGTTTGGGGCTCTCTGTGCTTCCTAGACCTGGATATCTATTTTTTGTTGTTGTTTTTTCCTCAAGGTTAGGGAAGTTTTCAGGTATTATTTCTTCAAATACATTTTCTGCCCCTTTCTCTCTCTCTTCTCTTTCTGGGACCCCAATAAGGCAAGTGTTAGTATGCTGGGTGTTGTCCCAGAGGTCTCACAACCTATGCTCATTTGAAAAATTCTTTCTGCCTTGTTTTTTTTTTTTTTTTTTTTTGGATTGCTGTTCAGCTGTGTACTTTCCACCACCCCCCCTCCATCTTGCAGATTGCTGATCAGTTGTTCTGCATCCTCCAATCTGCTGTTGATTCCTCCTAGTGTATTTTTCATTTTAGTTATTGTATTCCCCAGCTAGGATTGGTTCTTTTTGTATTTCTATCTCTTTGTTGAAGTTTTCACTGAGCTCATCCATTTTTCTCTCCAGTCTGAGGAGCACCTGTCTCAAGTTGAACTCTATCAGGCAGATTGCTTATCTCCATTTTATTTAGTTCTTTTACTGGTGTTTTGTCTCATTCTTTTGTTTGGAACATATTTTTCCGTCTCTTGGTTTTGTCTGACTCTTTGTCTCTGTGTATTAAGTAGGTTAGCTATGTCTCCTGGTCTTGACAGTAGTGGTGTTGTATAGAAGGCACCCTGTAGGGACCCAGCAGCACAATCCTGCCCCCCCCTTCCCCCCACCATCAGCAGAACCAGGCTCTTCAGGGATGTCTATTGTGTGGGCTGTGTGCACCTCCTGTGTGACTGGACATACCGGCTGTGGGTGCACTGATGGGCAGAGCTGGCCCCCAGGACAGCTTGCTGAGAGGCCCGGCTGTAGCTGCTACAGGTGTGCTGGTGCTCAAGGCTAGCTCCCCTTCTCCTTGGGGAAGGAGTCTCTTTGGAGGGGTGCCTCTGGGGTGGGGTGCTAGGGGTGTGCCCAGAGGGCAACACCAGAGCAAGACAAACAGTATTAAGAAGGTAGGTGGAGTGTATCAGAACTGGCTCCCACAAGGATTGACCAGCTAGGCTGAAGGAGGTAAAGAAAAACTGTACCCTCAGCACTCTTGTTCCTTGAGAAAGCGCCTACGGATCTCTGATCCTCTTGCACATGCCCTAAAATTAGTCAATAAATCTTCTTCATGTAAAACCCAGGCACTTTTTAAACTACTGCTTCTGTGCTGGGTCTCACAGTGCATGATGGAGTTTGCTGGCCCTTTAGGAGTGGACTCTCAGTTTCTTCTAGCCCTCCGCCTCTCCCAGAGTTGAGTTCACTCATTTTCAAAGCCTGATGTTATAAGGCTTGTCTTTCTGGAGCAGGTCCCCAGGGCAGGGTGTGCCTGATGTAAAGCTTGTTACCCTGGCTCCTCAAGAAATACCTTGGTGCCCGTGATATCCTTCTTGCTTGAGGATTGCTGAGCCTGGGGTTTGGTTTCCAGCTAGGTCTCTGCCCCTCCTACTCTTCTCAGTGTGGGTTTCTGTTTACATCTTTAGCCGTGGAAGAGCTGTTCTGCCAGTCTTCGGGTTGTTTCCAGACTGAGTGGGATTATGCACAGTTGTTGCCTCTGTGTGTCAGTGGAAGGAGGTGACTTCAGAGACCTCTCTGCCATCTTCCCAGTTATCCTTCACTGTTCTTTAAAATGCAGGTTCTTCTCTAAGCTTCCCAGCACTCCTCCAGGATAGCTGTTTGTCTCATTTTACAGAATAGGAAACTGAGACTAAGGATGAGTAAATTACTCCCTGACGTTTCAAAGCTGACAAATAAAGAATCAGATATAGTCCAGTGTTTTCCCGCTATTCCTGGTTAAAGCAGGGTAATCTTCATTTATCACCATTCTATTACTAGGACTGCGGCTTAGAGAACAGAGGTGGTGAAATCATAGCTAACTGTCATGTTTACCCAGCCTTTGTAAATACCTATTTGTGAATCAGACTGGTGGCGATCTAGAGCTCACTCTCTGATATCTAGCAAGAAGTATGGAGGAGAAGAAAATGTGCTCGGTTTTGTCAAAAATTCTAGTTAGTGGAGAGTTACATGAATTAGCTAGTTTCAAAGACCTCATCTTGCTACTTCCAAGCATCAGAAAGGCTGTTCAGTATCTGGTGGTTCTCTAGGCTCATGGATCTGAAAGCTGGTCATCATCATCATGGGGAGCCTGGGTGGGGCAGGGATGTGGGCAGGTAGGAAAAGAGAAAGTGCCTCACTTTCTACTGTTTCTAACCCCATAGCTCCTGGTTGGAAGTAGCCACCTTAATCCATAGGTCAAATCTGAAAGGATTCCACAATACTCCCCAACTCATCATGCCACTGGGAACCCTTCCCCTGGACCATGCTTGGTGGGAAACTGGGACAGCAGCCTTCCCACGAGTCTCACCTGCTTGAACTGAATGGTAATAACCATATGAGACCGGCTGCTGCTGGCATTCATGTTCGTCGATGCTGTGGTCCGTATTTTTGTCCCTTGTTCCATCAACCTTTCAATCTGTGCGTAGTTCTCACAGGGCACTGACTTCAGGCCATCCACATAGAAGCCCAGCTGTTGATCTTCTCTGACTTTTAGTCCCCCAGGCTTCTTGGTTCTAGATAGCAAGTCTCTTATCTGTGGAAAAGATTATAAATAGTGTAAACTTCAGGAAGGCAGGGATTGGTATTTACTTCACGGTTATACCTCTGCCTAGAATATATTAAGTGCTCAATAAAAACAGATGAATGAATAAATGTTAAATTTCTGTAGACACCAAACCAGCTCATAATTTAGGTAAGTAAGAAATAGGGGAATGGCAAACAGGAGGGAAAACTGTGATAATAAGTGATGTAATCATAATTTTTTTTAAAACTCAGTTCTAGTATTTTCTAGTACCTAAGCACTCCAACGAGCCTGTGAACTCCCTTTGGGTGGGACCAAGGTTTTTTCCTAGGAGATCCTGACATAGTTCCCGAAGTAGAAGAGACACTCAGTGAATGATTTTTGACAGAACGGTGTAACCAGAGCTAGGCTAACAAATAATGTTTCATACATCGCCGGTAGGGTGCCATAGAGCTGCTTCCGCAGCAGGATAGAATACTGGAGTAGGTATGCACAGGTGTCTGGGTCTCAACAGGTGCTTCTAAGACATTTGTGCTTGAAACTCTTACCCTCGTATTGACATAAACATTCGCCTAGGAATCTTGTTAACTGTTTTTATTGGATTAGCAACGCCTTTGTGTTTAATATAAAAATACACTCTCCTAGCCCCTCTGAATTATCGCAAATTCTCTGTTACAAAGTAATGAAGTCTTATTTTACGGGGAACAGTGAGAAATGAAAATAAAAATACATAGCAGATAGTAACATTCTAAGTACCTAATGCAAGCAGAAGGCGCGATCTGCCAACGTGAGATGACGCGCCCACAAATGCCACCACCCTGAACTCTCTACATGCAAGGGACACTGATTCAGTCCAAACAGTACTCGCTACAGTCAAACCGAACAGGAGAATATGGGTGATTCTTTGGATCTTATTATTGGAGATTTGTGAGATGTCACACCTAGACCATGGCTTCGGGTGAAAGCCCATGTTGCCTCTCATCCAAGAAAAGCCACCTCTGACAAGGTCAAGTAGGTCCTCCTGGGGGATTCAGGGAGAGCCAGAGTTCCCAGAAGGGTAGTTGGTGTTATATGGTGCAGAGAGGTCTGGACTGGGAGCCTGAAGACCTGGGTTCTTGGTCCTGGTTCTGCCTCTAATGTGGGAGTGCTTCAGAAAATCTCTTACTTTCCCAGTGTTCATAATAGGAGGGGGTGAATTAAGTTCTCTCTGAGCTCTCCCCCAGCTCTGGTATTCTGCAGCTTTTCATCCTAGAGCCAAGGTAGGATTACAGATTGAAGTTGGGACAAGCCAAACTAAGACAGTGGACATAAGGTGCCAGAGATAAGGAGACATCAAAACAGAGACCACTCCTACAGCTAGGAAGCCTTTCCCCTAACGTACAAATCATTCGAAGGGGCATCTAAGGCTGAAGATGGGACTGAATAAGGCTTATCAGAAAATAGCTAAGTAGGGCGCCTGGGTGGCTCAGTCCATTAAGCTTCTGCCTTCAGCTCAGGTCATGATCCCAGGGTCCTGGGATCGAGTCCCGCATTGGGCTCCCTGCTCGGTGGGGAGATGACTTCTCCCTCTAACCCTCCCCCCAGCTTGCTCGCTCTCTCTCCTTCTCATGCTCTCTCTCTCAAATAAATAAAATCTTTAAAAAGAAGAAAGGAAAAAGCTAAGTAGATGTATCGTATTGTGCCCAGAGATCAAAACTGATGATTGTCGCAAGACCTTCCTCACTCACCTGGGCTTTCCTGAGAAGCCCCTAACTCTGTCTCTATTTGACACACCTTCAAATCCAACTTCACTCTGTTGCTAGAGAACTATTCTAGAATTCCAATCTAATTATCTGATTTCCCTGTAAAATCCTCCACAGATTCTCCGCTGCTGCCGGGACAAAGGCCCTTTACTTTTGGCAGAGCCTATCTTTAGCTTCGTGTCCTGATGCCCCCGCCATGGATCCAACTCTGGCTCCACGGGGTACTTACTGTTCCTTTAAATGCCATGCACTCTCATGTATTTTGGGACTGGTTAAAACTAATCCTGCCTAAAGTGCCCCTATCAGGGCCCCCAACCTTCCTGCTGCCTCACCAAACTCCGCCACATCTTTCGAGGTCCAGTCCAAGTCCAGCATTGACCAATGCTGCCAAACATCCCAGGTAGTCACGCACTCCCTTCTCTCTGCCCCTTGCTCTTTGCCATTCGTGGTGCACACATAATGCATCACTGTCTGGAGAGGGTCTTGTAGCTCCCACCAGACTCTTCCATAGAGGGAATTAAGTCCTAGGTTTAACTCATCTTCAGGGTCTGGTATGATGTCTGAAACATTAGAAGTACCTGATAAACTTCACTTTGATTGACTGTAGTACCTCGTGGGAAAATACCAGAAAGTCCGAGAATATGAGAAATGGAAAGATTCCTTCCTAAGAATCCAATTTTTTTTAAAGATTTTAATGTATTTGACAGAAGGAGAGAGAGAGAATGAGTGGGGAGAGCTGCAGAGGGAGAAGGAGAGGCAGGCTCCCCACTGAGCAGGGAGCCCGAATGCAGGGCTTAATCCCAGGACCCTGGGATCATGACCTGAGCCAAAGGCAGATAGATGCTTAACCAACTGAGCCACCCAGTTGCCCCAGGATGTCCAGTGCTCTTCTTTTAGAGATGAGGAAACATAATTCCAGACAGACTATCATCAAAAACAGATATCAGTAGGGAGACCACAGTGAGAGGCCCACCAGAACTTGGTAACAAAGGAAATTAAAAGGTCCTCCCAAAGTCATTGGTACGAGATAAAGGAGCCACACTGTCTTCTGAGCCTTAGCAACTTGGAGGAAACAGAAACTTAGTGACCTTAATATAAGAACCCATTTGGAACCCACAACTATATGGCCAATTAACCTTTGACAAAGTAGGAAAGAATATCCAATGGGAAAAAGACAGTCTCTTCAAATGGTGTTGGGAAAATTGGACAGCAATATGCAGAAGAATGAAACTGGACCACTTTCTTACACGATACACAAAAATAAATCCAAAATGGACTAAAGACATAAATATGAGACAGGAAACCATAAAAATCCTAGAGGAGAACAAAGGCAGTAATCTCTTTGACATAGGCCATAACAACTTCTTTCCAGATATGTCTCTAGAGGCAAGGGAAACAAAAGCAAAAAGAAATTGTTGGGATTTCATCAAATAAAAAGCTTCTGCACAGCAGAGGAAACAATCAATAAAATTAAAAGGCAACCTACTGAATGGGAGAAGATATTTAAAAGGATTCGTGTCCAAAATATGGAAAGAATTTATAAAACTCAACACCCCCCAAAAAATGAATAATTCAATTTTTAAAAGGGCAGAAGACATGAACAGACATTTCTCCAAAGAAGACACCCAGACGGCCAACAGACCCAGGAAAAGATGCTCGGCATCACTCATCATCAAGGAACTGCAAATAAAAACCACAATGATATCATCTCACACCTGTCAGAATAGCTAAAATCAACATAAGAAACAAAAGATGTTGGCGAGGATGTGGAGAAAGGGGAACCCTCATACACTGTTGGGTAAGCCACTGTGGAAGGCAGTTTGGAGGTTCCTCAAAAAGTTAAAAAATAGAACTACCCTATGATCCAACAGTTGCACTCCCGGGTATTTACCCAAAGAATACAAAAACGCTAATACAAAGAGATACATGCACCCAATGTTTATAACAGCATTATCTACAAAAGACCAATTATGGAAACGTCAAGTGTCCATCGACTGATGAATGGGTAAAGAAGTGGTGTGTGTGTGCGTGTGTATCTCTCTCTCTATATATATCTATATCTATCTATCTATCTATCTATCTATCTATCTATCTATAGAGACAATGGAACATTACTCAGCCATAAAAAAGAATGAAATCTTGCCATTCGCAATGACATGGATGGAGCTAGAAAGTATTATGCTAGGTGAATAGCCATTCAGAGAAGGACAAATGCCATATGATTTCACTCATGTGAAACTTACGAAACAAAACAGACGAACAAAGGGAAAAATACAGAGAGAGAAACCAAGAAACAGAATCTTAACTATAGAGACCACACTGATGGTCACCTGAGGGGAGGTGGGGGGGATGGGTGAAATAGGGGGTGGGGATTAAGGAGTGCACCTGCCGTGATGAGCACCGGCTGATGTAGGGAAGTGTTGAATCACGATATTGTACACGGAAACTAATATGACTCTGTATGTTAACTGATTGGAATTTAAATAAAAACTTTTAAAAAAAGAACATATTTCAATTTACTGTCAGCCTTCAGTGGTAGTAAAAGACTCACGAACAAGCGTAAGAAACAAAATGGATATTTTCTTTCCTTCGTATAAAGAGAAAAACACTGACAGATTTATTCCTTTAATAATATTTATTTAGGAATGATTAAGTGCAAGGCTTTGGGTAGTGTTTGGGGTTACACAAAAACTGCTAGGATGTGGTCTCCTGTTAGAAACCTACAGTTGTAGATGTCTTTGTCAGTTCATCCATTCAGTAAACGTTCGGGAGCACCCATTCTAAACCCACAAGTGTATTGAGTATTGAGAAGGTATTTCCTATAGACAGCTATTCACAAAGGTGTTCATGATCTGTTCTGGTGACACAAACATGTAAAGAAAATTTCACAGTATAATACCAATTCAAGGGGAGAGGGCAGAGAATATCTGGTATTTTCTAAGCTCTGTGTTAGAATTTAGAACAGTGCACCTCGATGTGTAGTGTCTTATTTTAAATTCTCTATAAATGAGAAAACAGAGCTCCGGGATGAAGTGATTTTTCAAAGTCACATGGCTGGTCAATGAGAGAGGTGGGGTCTGAGATCGTGCCATTTCCAACCACCCCAGGGACAGGCAGACCGTGGCGTGGGAACTAAGCTCAGTTTTTGTTAAGATCCTTGATATAAGAACATTTTCCACGTTTTTAAGTGATGGGAAAAAAATCAAAAGAAAAATATTTCATGACCTGTGAAAATTGATGAGAAGAACAAAAGCAAGAGAAACGCAGGAGGAGTGAAATTTCCTTACAACTTGCAGCCCACTGATAAATCCCTGCAGCGTGTGGCTTTCCCCCAAGGAACTCAGGGCCGCCTTGATGTCGATGTTTCATTAAAGACTAAAAGCAACCTTATCTTAACACCAGCCAGCCCTCCAACGTCCTGGAGGCCTCGCTTCTAACACGCACAAATTCCTTGGAGACTTACGCTGTCCCTAAGCCCTGCTAACTAAGACGTCCACGGTCAGTCACTCCACACAAGCCCCGGGCAGCCCCTTCTGCCCATGAGTCCTGTCCCTGTGCTTTAACAAAAGCACCTCTTCGCACCAAAAGCATCGCAAGAATTCTTTCTTGACCATTGGCTCTCGGCCCCACATCAAAAATGAGGTGAAATTCAAGTTCCAGTGTCCAAGAACTGCCCCCATGGGGACCCTGCCATGCTCCGCTGTGCTGCGGGGGCAGAGGCGAAGAGTTGTAGCAGACACCGTCTGGCCCTTTGAAAACAAAGTTTGCCACCTCTCTGCCCCACATGCCGACGGAGGTCAACTGGATGGGGTGGGGAGCTGACCCTGGAAGGGCAGAGGAGGGTAGCTGTTGGAAAAAATGACATGTCCCGGAGAGGAAGACGTTCGTGTGGCGGAAGCATAGAGTATGTGGAGATAAAGGGGTAAGAAGTGGAGTGGGAGAGGTAGGCGAGGGCTGTAGTCCATGCCAGGCTACGGTGCTGTGATTTAACTGTGGGATGGGGGAGGGGGGTCTGGTGGTTATCATGATGCAGAGCCCGTCAGGTGTGCGTGCCAGAGAACGGAATCACTGTTACCTGCTCGTTGTAAATTTCCAGCATACTGAACGTAACCTGCATAGAAAAGAACATAAAGTTAATATTCTCTGGAACCTCATCTTTGGGGAAAAAAGTCAGATAGGAACAACATAAATTTCCAACAAAGGGAGAAGCTAATATTAAATATAGTGCTGCTTGGGGCGCCTGGGTGGCTCAGTTGGTTAAGCATCTGCCTTTGGCTCAGGTCATGATCTCAGGGTCCTGGGATCGAGTCCCGCATTGGGCTCTGCGCTCAGTGGGGAGTCGGCTTCTCCCTCTGCTTGTGCTCTTTCTCTCTCAAATAAATAAAATCGTTTTTTAAAATAGAGTAATGCTCTCGTTCACATGCAATAAGCGATTCTCACATAATTTTAATGATATGGTGGAAGTTCTTAATATAAATTAACATATACGCGACTCTGAATGTGTGTGTGTGTGTGTGTGTGCGCGTGCGTGTGTGTGTGTATTTCGGTCTCGATTGGCAACAGAAAAAGCTTATTCTTTATTGCTCGCCCCCAATCTGAACATACGTGGGGAAAAAGGCTGGTCTTTACCTAGTGCTTTTGGAATATTTCTGGACAAGACAACACCGTTTACATGGGAGGCTGGAGGGATCGGAATGGCTCTCGCATAGAGAAGAGGCCCTGAGATACCGACATTTGCCACAACCACCCGTGACAAGGCAGGCTTGTGGTTCCGTCTCCCGGTGGCGGGTCTTGCCTGTCCTATCTCATGTCCCCAGAACTTCCAATCAGCTTGAGTGTCGCATGTTTTAAAGCAATGGCCTAGGATTAGCTGACAAGGAAAGCCTCCAATATGAGAGATCAAACAAACAGTAGAAAAAAGGAACTCCAAGAAAGTAGGAGATAAAAGGAGTAGAAGACATCATTCTTTAAAGTCCTAGAATTCATAGCTTCTGAGAGAGAAAGAATGCTACCCATGAACAAACAGGATGCCACGGGGCGCCTGGGTGGCTCAGTCAGTTCAGCATCTGACTCTCTCTTATTTTATTTTATTATTTATTTGACAGAGAAAGAGCACAAGCAAGGGGAGCAGCAGGGACAGAGGGAGAGGCAGACTCTCCACTGAGCAGGGAGCCGGACACAGGGCTCGATCCCAGGACCTGAGATCATGACCTGAGCCAAAGGCAGACGCTTAACCGACTGAGCCACCGAGGCGCCCTAAGCCTCTGACTCTTGATCTCAGTTCAGGTCTCGATCTCAGGTTCCAACCCTGCATTGGACTCCACGGGTGTGGAGCCTACCAAAAGAAAGAAGGAAAGAAAGGATGGAAAGGAAGAAAGGAAGGAAAATGAGCACACCACAGCCTTGATAGAAGAGGGGAGTGAAGGAAACCATAGGCGAGTCAGTGAGGATCTTGTTGGGTCAGCTTCAGCAACAACCCCTCGTGTTAGCTTTCAAGACGTCTGCTTCTAGGATACTCAAAGTGCCTTTTAAAAAACATCCTTGGGTTTGCCTCCACAGAACCAGAAAAAGTCAACATTCTAATTAGTTGCAACTTGATTTTGCAATCCTGAGATTTTGGTATGGAAAATTAACACTACCCTGAAATAGAGATGCTGATCATTTGGAGCCGGGAATTTCCAAAATGAAAAAAAAATTCCTCGAAGAAAGGGATTTTTGGATAACGCATACCTGGTATTCTTCCTTTCCCTCCCGCTTCTCAATCGCTTGAAAGAGCTCCTCACACACATTTGGAATGATACCCTTGTTTGCACCAAATCCAGTCATGGAATAGCTTTTTCCGGAGCCGGTTTGGCCGTAGGCTAGGAGGGTGGCGTTATAGCCTTGCCAAGCGTTGTCCAGAATTCCTCTGCCGAGATCGTGGAAAACATCTTTCTGGAAAGAAGATCACAGACACCGCGTTCAGCACAGGCTTTTCACAATACCTCTAACATATAATAAGTATTCTGGTTTCGATGCATTGCTTAATTAGTACCATACGGCCTATTTGATAGAAAATTCCGATGCTGCCTTAGAAGCAGGGGAATGAAGCTGGAGACCAAAAAGGGAGTAGGCCATTTGGAAGACACTGAGCACCGTGGATCTTCAATTAGCTGATATCAAATAGCAACTCCGTGCATCTCACAGCCGGGCCCAAACCCAGGCTGGCTGGGTCTTTAAAATTCAGCAATTAGACAACAGTTTCAAGGTCCCAGGCGATAGAGACCAGTGAAAGCACCTTCTACTTTCTCATTGTTCTTGACTCCAAACAATAACGCCGCAAAATGCCCACACTGACTTTAGTCCACTGTGGGTGAACTTTTTTTTTTCCCCCACAAGACCCGGCGGTTCTAGAGCATTTCTACAATATGTGCACATACGTGTTCACAACTCCCCCCTTTCCACAGATGCTTGTGCCCACAACTGCTTGAAAGAGGATGTGGTCTGGCTCTTTCAGCATCTCTGGGTCATGGTCAAAGCCAGCAGTATTCTATCCGAGTACATTCTTCTCTGCTCTCTCATGTCAATAAAATAGTAATCTTCATAAGATCCCTCCATTGCAATAGGCACATATGTTTCTTGGTTTTTTTTTAAAGATTTTATTTATTTTTTTGAAAGAGAGCACAAGCAGGGGGAGCAGCAGAGGGAGAGGGGGAAGCAGACTCCCTGCCGAGCGGGGAGCCCGACTCAGGACTCAATCCCAGGACCCTGGGATCATGACCTGAGCCGAAGGCAGATGCTTAACTGACTGAGCCGCCCAGCCTTCCCTATAATAGGTACATTTGTATCATCTATATAATTTTTACTTCGGGGAAAGATGCACATACCAACAGAGCATGATTTATATGTGGACAACAGACAGCAGCCAATCTTCTCATACTGTTCATTTCTCATAAGAAAGGAATAGAAATTATCCTACAAGAGTTAGGGGAGCTTCAGGCCTAAAATATAGAATTTGACCAGTGGTTTCTGAAAACATTGTGACCATACTTTTCCCAGAAAATGTATTCCCGTAAAGGATATCTAGTCTACCTTAGGGGCTATTAGCCAAACCTAAGGACACTTACAGAGCTTAGGGAAGCAACTACTTTTGGAGTTAGAGCTGTCTTCCTAATTTCTTCCTGCTTGCCGTCCTATGATCAACCATATAAAACATTTCCCTAAACTATGGTACCTGAAACAGTGATTCTACAGTTATCATCACAGGTGCTCAACAACAGCTGGGTGGTGGCCCTCATTTGGGGATGAGGAAAAGGTGACAAGTTTCTGTACAGCACAATTGTCGCAGTGTTTTAAAACTATCATTTTAGAAATTGGGATGTGGGGCGTCTGAGTGGCTCCGTCGGTTAAGGGTCTGGCTGTTGGTTTCCGCTCAGGTCATGATCTCATGGGTCATGGGATCCAGCCCCACATGGGCTCCGTGCACAGCAGGGAGTCTGCTTGAGATTCTCTCCCTCTGCCCCCCCCCACTTGCGCATGCATGTTCTCTCTGTCTCTCTATGATAGTTAAATCTTTTAAAAAATTGAAATGTAATTGGCATGTAATATTGGTTTCAGGTGAACAATAGAATGATTTTATATTTGTATATACTGTGAAATGATCACCAGAGTTAGTCTTTTTGATAAGAGCCTTTCTAACCAGCGAGAAGGGATGTCTCATTGTGGTTTTGATTTGCATTTCCCTGGTGATGAGTGATGTTGAGTGCCTTTTAGTGTACCTGTTGGCTATTTGCATTTCTTCTTTGGAAAAACTGTCTATTCAGTTCCTCTGCCAATTTTTTAATTGGATTTTTTGGTGTGTTTTTGTTTGGGGTGGGTTTTGTTTTTGTTTTGCTCTTGACTTGTACGAGCTCTTCATCTATTTTAGATATTAACCCCTCCCAGATACATGATATGCAAATATTTTCTTCTATTTCATAGGAGAAATTTTCATTTTGTTGATGATTTCCTTTATGTACAGAAATTTTTTTGTTTAGATATAGTCTTACTTATTTACTTTTAGTTTTGGTGTCAAATCCAAAGCATCGTTGCCAAGACTGATGTGTAGAAGCTTACCTCCTACGTTTTCTTCTAGAAATTTTATGGTTTCAGCCCTTATGAAAACCCCCAAGTTTTTAATACATTTCAAGTTAATTTTTGTGAGTGGCATGAAGTAGGGGTCCAGTTTCATTCTTCTGCATGTGACTGTCCAGTTTCCCCAACACCATTTACTGAAAACTCTGTCCTTTATCCATTGTCTATTTTTGGCTCCTTTGTCATAGATTATTGACCATACACACATGGGTTTATTTCTGGGCTCTCTATCTGTCCCACTGATCTATGCAGGTTGCCTTTCCATTTTCTTGACGGTTTGCTTTGCTGTGCAAATGCTTTTTAGTTTGATGTAGTTCCAGTGGTTTGTCTTTGCCTTGGTTTCCCTTGCCTGCAGGGACAGATCCATAAAAATATTGCTAAGACTGTTGTCTAAGAGTTTACTGCCTATGTTTTCCTTTAGGATTTTTATAGATTCGATCACTTTTAGGTCTTTAACCCATTTCGACTTAATTGCTGTCCAGTTTCTCAGGGCCATTTACTGAAAAGACAGTGTACAGTCTTGCCTCCTTTGTCATAGATTGACCATATAAGCATGGATTTATTTCTGACACTCTCCTCTGTGCCTTTGATCTTTGTGTTTTTATAATTTGAGGAGAATGAACATTAACTCTTCTGTTAAATATTTGGTAGAATTCACCTGCGAGGCCATTTGGTTGTGCGCTTTTCTTTGCTGGGCGTTCTTCGATTATTAATTCAATTTTGTTACTAGTGGTCGGTCTGTTCAGATTTTTCATTTCTTTCTGATTCAGTCTAGAAGGTTGTATGTTTCTGCAGATTTATTCATTTCTTATACGTTGTCCAATTTGTTGGCTTATAATTTCTTGTAATAGTCTCTTATAACCCTTTGTATTTCTGTGATATCTGCTGTAACTTCCCTCTTTCTGATTTTATATATTTGAGTCTGTCTCCTTTTTCTTGATGAGTCTGGCTAAAGATCTATCAATTTTGTCTATCTTTTCAAAGAGCCAGCTCTTAGTTTCATACTTTCTATTTTTTTGAGTCTCTATTTCGTTTATTTTGGCTCTGATCTTTATTATTCCTCCTTCTACTCAATTTGGCTTTTGTTTGTTCCTTTTCTAATTCGTTTAGGAGTAAGGTTAGGTTGTTTATTTAATATTTTTCCTGTTCGTTGAGGTATGCCTGTGTCACTATAAATGTCCCTCTTAGAACTGCGTTTGCTGCATCCCAAAGATTTTGACCCTTTGTGTTTTCATTTTCATTTGTCTCAGGTATTTTTTTATTCCCTCTCTGACATCTTTGTTGACCCATTTGTTGGTTAGTAGCCTGTTGTTTAGTGTCCACTTGTTGGTGTTTTTTCCAGTTTTATCCTTGTAATTGATTTCTAGTTTCATATCACTGTGGTCAGAAAAGATGCTTGAGGACACCTGGGTGGCTCAGTCGGTTAAGTGTCTGCCTTCAGCTCAGGTCATGATCCCAGGGTCCTGGGATCCAGTCTCTGCATCGGGCTCCCTGCTCAGTGGGGAGTCTGCTTCCCCCTCTCCCTGCCCCCCCCCATGCCCTCTCTGCCCCTCCCCCTTGCTCATGCATGTGGGCTCTCTGTCAAATAAATAAATAATATCTTTAAAAAGAAAAGATGCTTGATATGATTTCAAACTCTTTACATTTATTAAGGTTTGTTTTGTGGCCTAACATGAAATCTATCCTGGAGAATGTCCCATGGACACTTGAGAAGAATGTGTATTCTGCTCCTTCAGGATGAAATGTTCTGAATGCATCTGTTAAATTCATCTGACCGTACGTGTCGTTCAGAGCCACTGTTTCCTTGTTGATTTTCTGTCTGGATAATCTGTCTACTGACATGAGTGGATGTTAGAGTCCCCTTCTATTACTGTATTACTGTCAGTTTCTCCCTTTATGTCTCTAATACTGGCTTTATAAATTTAGGTGCTCCTCTATTGGGTGCAGAGAGATTTACAATAGTCTTATCCTCTTGTTGGATTGTTTCCTTTATCTTTATGTAGTACCCTTCCTTGTCTCTTCTTACAGCATTTGTTTTAAAGTCTGTTTTGTCTGATAGAAATATTGTTACCCCAGCTTTTTTTTTCCCACTTCCATTTCCATGGAATATTTTTTCCATCTTTGTGCTTTAGTCTGTGTGTTTGGGTCTACAATGGAGTCACTTACAGGCAGCATATACGTGGATCTTGTTTTTTTCATTCATCTAGTCACCCTGTGTCTTTTGATTGGCACATTTAGTCCATTTACATTTAAAGTAATTATTGATTGGTATGGACTTCTTGTTATTTTGGTGATTGTTTTCTAATTCTTCCCTGTTCCTTTCTTGTTCTTTTTTCTTGTGATTTGATAACTTTTTTAACGTCATGCTTGGATTCCTTTCTCTTTATTTCGTGTGTGTCTATTATAGGATTTTGGTTGTGGTTACATGAGAATCACGTGCAATATTTGCTGTATACAGCCGTCTACATTAAGGTGATGGTTGCTTACGTTTAAGCATATTCTGAAAGTGACACAATTTTACTTCCTTACCATGTTTTATGCATATGACACCATATTTTACATTTTTAAAATTTTGTGTTTCTCTTAACTGAATTTTTAAAATATAGATAATTTTACTACTTTTGTTTTTTTTTTACCTTTTATACTGGCTTTATAAGTAATTGATCTACTACCTTTATTATATATTTGCTTTTACTGGTGAAATTTTTCCCTTCATAACTTTCTTCTACTTATGGTATTTCATTTTCCACTTAAAGAAGTCCTTTTAACATTTCTTGTAAGACTGGTTAAGTGCTGATCAACTTTTTTAATTTTTAATTTTTCTCTGGAAAACTCTCTCTCCTTCAGTTCTAAATGATAATCTTGCCAGGTAGAATATTCTTGGTTGTAGGGTTTTTCCTTTCTGCATTGAATATATCATGCCACTTGATTCTGGTTTCCAGTTTCTGCTGAAAACAAGCCGATAGCCTTTTGGGGTTTCCCTTGTATAAAACATTTTGCTTTCTTCTTGCTGTTCTTTGAATTGTTTATCATTAATTTTTGATATTTTAAGCATCTTGGTGTGGACCTCCTTGGGTTCATCTTGTTTGGGGCTTTCTGTGCTTCCTAGACCTGGATGTCTGTTTTCTTCCCAAGGGTTAGGGAAGTTTTTAGCTATTTCTTCAAATAAGTTTTTTGCCCCTTTTCTCTCTTCTCTTTCTGGGGCCCTGATAATGCAAATGTTAGTATGTTAGATGTTGTCCCAGAGGTCTCACAACCTATGCTCATTTTAAACATCCTTCCTTCCTTCCTTCCTTCCTTCCTTCCTTCCTTCCTTCCTTCCTTCCTTCCTTCCTTCCTTCCTTTTTTATGATTGTTATTCAGCTGGGTACTTTCTACCCCCCTGTCTTGCAGATTACTGATCTGTTCTTCTGCAACCTCCAATCTGCTCTTGATTCCTCCTAGCGTCTTTTTCATTTCAGTTATTGTATTCATCAGCTAGGATTGATTTTTTAATATTTTCTGTCTCTTTTGACACTCTCCTTGTGGTCATCCACCCCCCCGAGCTTGGTGAGCATCTTTAGGACCGTTACTTGGAACTCTTTATCAGGTAGATTGCTTATCTCCATTTCATTTAGGTTTTTTCCTGAGGTTTTGTCTCATTCTTTCATCTGACACATATTTGTCTATGTCCTCATTTTGTCTTACCCTTTGTGTTCATTTTTGTTTATTAGGCAGGTCAGCTATGGCTCCTGGTCTTGAAAGTATGGCTTTATATAAAAGGTGTCCTGTAGGGCCCAGCAGCATAGTCTCCCCGGATTAGCAGAACCACATGGTCTGGGGATGGCTGTTGTGGGGGCTGCGTGTGCCCTCCTATTATGACTGGCTGCTGTGGGTGTGCCGGTGAGTTAGGGCTGGTTCCTGGCATGCCTAATAAGCCTGGCTATAGTTGTACCGGTGTGCTGGTTGACTGGCTGCTTACCTCTGCTGGGGCAGGAGCAGATTTGGAGAGGTTCCAGCCCCAGCCAAGGCTGCCTGCTGGTTGTGGTGGGGAAAGACCTGCTTGGGATGGGTTGCCAGTTTGGATGGCTGTGTCTACAGGGGAATGCTGGGTCAGGGCAAACAGTACTAATGAGTGAGATAGCATCAGAACTGGCTTCTGCAAGCATTTGGCCAGCCAGGCTGAAGGAGAGCAAGAAACGTGACACCTGCCAGAAGTCTCGTTCCTGGATAAAATCCCTACAGATCCCCGGCCCTCTGACATATCACCTATAACTAGTCAATAAACCTCCCCATATAGTGCTTTGCAAACTACTGCTGTTCGGGGTCTCAAATTGTGTGCTGCAGGGTGCTGGACTTTGAAGAGTGGAGTCTCAGTTTCTTATAGCTCTCGGGCTCTCCCAGAGTTAAGGCCTGCTGATTTTCAAAGCCAGGGGGTTTGAAACGCTCATTCTCACCGTTCAGGTCCCCAAGGCTGGGGATGCCCACTGCGGGACTCCATCCTTTCAATCCTTGGGGAGAACTTCTACACTTGTGATATTCTTCTTATGTGAAGGTTGCTGTGCCTGACGTTTTTTTCCCCACTGTGTCTCTGCCCCTTTTACCGTTCTCAATGTGAGCTTCTGGTTAGAGACTATTCTATATAAAGTTGCTAAGGACACTCGCAGATGGTTGTTTGTGAGAGCATATAGTTTATTTCTCTCGGAATTGCTGGGTCGTATGGTCACATGTTTGCCTAACTTTTAAAGAACCTATTTTCCGAGATAACCCAACATTTTTGCACTGCCGTAAATACTGTATTAGAGTGCCAGTTTTCCACATGCCTGTCAACACTTGATGTTGTCAGTTTTTAATTTTTGTCATTCTCACGGATGGGTAGTATTTTCTCATTGGGGCATTAACTTGCCTTTCCCTAACAACTCATAAAGCCTGACACTTTTTCATTGGTTTTTCATATCTACTTTAATTAAGGCTCTGATAAATCTTTTCCCTTTAAAAATATTGACTTTTTAAATATTAAATTATAAGAATTCATTATATATTTTGGATATTTTATGTTTTGTAAATATTTTCTTTCTTTGTGGCTTGCCTTTTCATGCTCCTCCTGGGATGTCTTAAAGAGCAAAAGCTTTTCTTTTTATGAGTCTCATTTATTATTTTCTTTTATTATAATTATACTTGAACTTAAAAAATACTTTTTTAAGGTTTGTGCCCTAAGATGTCTTTCAAATCTGAGATCACAGACATTTTCTCCTTTCTTTCAGAGGTTTTATCATTTAGCTCTAATAGTTAGGTCTATGATCCATTCTGAGTTCATTTTTATATGGTGTGAGGAAAGGATGAAAGGTCATACTTTTCCACATGGATATCTAATATCGCCAGCATCAATTGTTGAAAGGCTGTAACTTTGAAGAACCTTGTCACCAGTATTAGATTTCTAGGGCTGCCATAGCAAATTACCACAAAATGGGTGACTAAAAACAACAGAAAATTATTCTCTCATGATTCCAAAGGCTGAAAGTCCAAAATGAAGCAGCAGGCAAGGCCACACTCTCTCTGAAGGCTCTAGAAAAGAATTCTTCCTTACCTCTTCCCAGCTTCTGGTGATTCCCAACATTCTTTGGCATTCCTTGGCTCATAACCATATCACTCCAATCTCTACCTTCATAGTCACATGGCATTCTCCCTGTGTGTCCAAATTTCCCTCTTCTTACCAAAATTGGATTTTGGGTCCACTCTAATCCAGTATGGCCTCATTCTTACCCAATTACTTCTCCAAATATCTTATTTCCAAATAAGGTTACATTCTAAGGTATTGAGTGGATATAGATTTTGGGAGAACACTATTCAACCCATTACTGCATCATCATTAAAAAAATGACAATATATGAAGATCGATTTCTAGATACTTCTGTTCCATTGATCTGTATCTCTTTTAGCCAATACCACTCTGTCTTGACTATTGAAGCTCTCTAGTGGGTTTTCAGGGTCTTTCAAATTAATTTTGGCTATCAGGGCACCTGGGTGGCTCAGTCAGTTGAGCATCCAACTCTTGATTCTGGCTCAAGTCATGATCTCAGAGTCATGGGATTGAGCCTCACATTGGGCTCTGTGCTCAGTGTGGAGTCTGCTGTCCCTCTTGCTCTGCTCCCCTCCCCCCCATAAATAAAATAAAAATAATAAATAAAATCTTTTAAAAAATAATAATTTTGCCTATTCTAAGTCCCTTACAATTCCATGTAAATTATTAAAATAGCTTATCAATTGCTTCAAAACCTTACTGCTGGGATTTTGGTTGGCATTGCTTTGAACTGATTCATCAATTTGAATTCTTAATAATATTGAGCCTTCTAATGCATTTACGTCTTCCTTTCAGTAATGTTTTATAGTGGACAGATTTTGCATGTGTTTTGTAAAATTTTTTCTTAAAGTATTTCATATTTTTGATATTATTGTAAATATTTTAGTTTCACTTTCCAATCGTTCACCGCTAGTATTGAGAAATACTATTTGTTTTGTATATTGACTTTGCTAAACACATTTATGAACTGTAGTAGCCTTTTTGTTGTTGTTGATTTCTTAGGGTTCTTTACATAGATAAGGATGTCATCTACAAATAGTTTTACTTATTTCTTTTTTAATCTGCATATCACTCATTTTCTATTAATTACTTTCTTGCCCTGGCTAGGACCTATAGTAAATGTTGTATAGAGATGATATCTACCCTCCTTGCCTTGGCCCCAGTCTTAGGGGGAACACATTCAGCATTTCACCATCAAATATGATGTTACCTATTATTTCAGGGAAGGTTTATTTCCAGGAAGTTCCCTCCTATGTTAAGTTTGCTGAGAGTTTTAATTTTGATTGGGTGTTGAATTTTGTCAAAAGCTTTTTCTGCATCTGACCATATATGCCTCTCCCCTCCCTGGATTCTGATCATATGATGAATTACATAGATATTCATGTATTAAACCAATCCTACATTCCCAGGATAAGTCCCACTTGATAGAAATGTATTGTCTTTAAAATATATTGTTGGATTCAATTTGCTGAAGTTTTGTTAGTTTTTTGTCCATGTTCATGCTGGATATTGGTCTGTAGTGTTTCTGTAATCTTTGGCTGGTTTTGGTGTAATATTGGCCTCAAAAAATGAATGTTCCTTCTTCTGTCAGCTCTAGGATTTTTTTTTTAAAAGAATTCTCATTATTTCTTCCTTTGGTAGAATTCACAGCAAAGGCCTAGAGTTTTCTTTGCGAGAAGGCTTTTAACTATAAATTCAACTTCTTCCGGGCTGCTTGAATTATCTCTTTGGTTTGGTGGGACCTTCAGTAGCTTGTGTCATTTCATCTAACCTGCTGCATGTATTGACAATAAGTTTTTCATAATATTCCCTTTTTTAAATGTCTATAAAATCTATAAAATCTCTTTCATTTCTCATCTTGGTACTTTGTATCTTTTTTTCCTGATTGGCTTGGCTAGAGGTTCAATTTCATTGATCTTTTTAAAGAATTAGCTTTGAGTTTCATTGATTTTCCTATTATTTTACTCTTTTGCATTAATTACTGATCTTTCTTATTTCTTCCTCTGCTTCTTTGTGTTTAATTTGCTCTTCTTTTTCTAAATTCTTAGGTGGAAGCCTAGAATGTTGACTGGAGATTGTGCTTCCCTAATAACTTGACGCTATAGAATTTCTCCAAGCCCTCCTTCAGCTGAGGCTCACAAATTTTGATAACTTTTTAAAAAAATTTTAAAGATTTTATTTATTTATTTGAGAGAGGGAGTATTGGGCGGGGTGGGGGAAACCCAGACTCTCCGCTGAGCAGGGAGCCTGAGGCAGGGCTTGATCCCAAGACCCTGAGATCATGACCCAAGCCGAAGGCAGATGCTTCCCCGACTGAGCCACCCTGACGCCCCTAAATTTCTTATTCAGAGTATTTACTAATTTTGTTTATGGTTTATTCCTGGACTATGGATTATTTAGAAGTCTGTTATTTTCTAAACACTTGGATTTTCCTAATATTTCATTTCTTTCTAGTTTGGTGGTTAGAGAACGTACTTTGTATGATTTCGGTTATCTCACATTACTGAGACTAGTTCCATGACCTGTTGTAATGGACGTTTCATGTTCACGTGTAAAGAACGTGTGGTGCTTGGTCGGGTGGCGGGCAGCCAAAGTGCTCTCTGATACAGTTGACCTGTATTAGATGTCGATCATGACGGTGCTCTGGTCTTCTGCGTAGTACCGATTTTGGGTTATTTGCTCTATCCATTACTCAGAGAGGAGTGATGAAATCACTAATGACAGTTGTAGATTTGTCTGTTTCTCCCTTAATTTCTAGCAGTTTCTGCTTCACGTACTTTGAAGTTCTATTATTAGGTTCATACCCATTTAGGATGGTATGTTTCCTTAATAAATTGATTATCGTGATGGACTGTTTCTTGTGCTGAAGTCTACTTCGTGTGATGTAAATGTGGCCTCTATAGGTTTTTTTTTGTAGTGTTTACGTGATAGTATCCATATTTAAATTAGGTTTCCCTAAACAGACAGACAGCTGGATCCAGCTTTTCCTATGAAATTCGATCATGTCCGAGTTTTAGTTGGCACGCTTATTTACATTTGCTGTAATAGCTGATGTGGCTGCCATTAAGTTGACCAGCTCGCTCTTTGTGTTCTTCTCCCATCTCCTTTGACTCTTTTCCTGCTGTGTTTTGAATTGAGTGCTTCCTAATCCCATTTCCCCACAATCGACTGATGAGTTACAATTTTGTTTGGTTTTTTAATTGATTACTCTGGGATGGTGGTTCTCAGGTGCATTCCAGGGTCCATGAGATCCTTTACATACATACATACATACATTTATTTATTTATTTATTTATTTATATTTTAAAAGATTTTATTTATTTGTCAGGGAGGGAGAGGGAGAGCACAAGCAGGGGGAGCCGCAGGCAGAGGGAGAAGCAGGCTCCCCACTGAGCAGGGAGCTCGACGTGGGGCTCGATCCTAGGACTCTAGGACATGACCTGAGCCAAAGGCAGATGCTTAACCAACTAAGCCACGCAGGCATTCCTCCATGAGATCCTTTTAGTGAGTTTGTGAGGTCAGAACTATTTGAGTGTATTTTTAGAAGTGATTTAATAAAAAGTGTAAGCTGTCAGCTGAGTTTGAAAGACAAATAGGCAGAAAGAAGGATAGAGAGAGAAAAGTTTTGGGGGAAATGAACAGAGCCTCAGTGACCTGTGGGACAAGCTCAGTTGGAATCACAGAAGGAAAAAGGTGGGGAGGGGGCAAAAGATATTTGAAGAAATGATGGTTGAAATGTTTCCAACTTTGATCGAAACTATACACACCCAGATCCAAGAACTTAATGAGCTCTGTCCAGATTGAAATGACCTCCTCTCCGTTGTCACCCCATCATATCCCATATTCTTACCCCAGAACATATAACCCTTCTGAATGCACTTACTTGCCTGTCGCCCCACACCAAATTGTGGGCAACTTTAAGGTGGAATAATGCTTGGCACGTGATCAATAACTGATAAAACAAGAGTTCTCAAATGCTGAGTGCATCACAAATTTTGCTTATTTCAGAGAGACAAAATACAACTGACTTGACTGACACTTCGGCAGTATATTGGCAAATCGATTGATCTGAGTTCCTAAAAATTACTTAGGCAATAGCTGTACTTTGGGACCTTATGTTTAACATGAAAAAGGAATACACTTAAAATCAAACTGTCGAATGGAAGTATATATCACAGCATGCTTGCATTAAAAATTGTACTGTTCTACAGTTAATACTTCATTTAAAAAAAAAAACAACCAAACAACCACCTTTCCTTTGAAGTTATGCTGTAAAGCAATTTACCTGGCTTGCAAATTGACTGCTAGGACCAGCTGAAATAAACACACCGTCTTGATCCTTTTGAAATCCATCGTGAGACCAATACGCCAGGTCAAAAGTAAATGTCTTCCTCTGCTCTGGGTTCTTAGGGTCTTGTATGGTTGTGGTGGTCCCAGAATGCATGGAAATCACACATTTGCTCCCAGAATTCTTCTCTCTCTGCAAATTACAAATTCAGAGTTAATCATCGTAGGTTTTCTTTGTCATCCAAGTTGTTTTGCAAGTCTTGATACATACCTCACAAGAAATTAAGCTGGGCACTTACCATGTGTTCATTTTGTTCTTTTATTCTTAGCAGCTGTTATGACAAGCAGCGGCTCTTATACTCCCTCAGAATTGTTGAAAGGCTTGTCTCTAGTGATGTTAATTTTCTGAGAATAGCCTAACACCTAGCTATGCTAATAGCTATAACTATAGCAACAGAGAGCTTCCCTGTTTCACTCCCCGAGTGAAAGTTGGTGAAAATTATTCATGAAAAAAATGAAAATGGAAAGACAACCATTTCGGGACTCTGGAAACGGTCCTCAGGGCGGACAGCCAATGACAAAGCATCTCTTCACGGAAATGTACCACAATTGTTAAGAAAGCCGAGTCTGGTACTTGAAGCAAGACAATTCCCTTCCTCTCTCCTGCCAGCTTGGCCAGGTGGAGACGTTACCCCGGACTGCTGCACCCACAAGGCCGCCTCTCTCCCCGGATTCCAGTTGCAGGGCTTTCTTCTTGGTAAGAGCAGGATATCAGCATTTCACATCCTACCCCCATCTCCTGGGAGACACTTGGCAAGAGGTAGGATTCCTTCTTCTACCCAGTGCCCACGCACGCAATGGAGGCTCTGCTTTGGACGCCTCACGCTGAGAATATTAGGGTGCTGGCCATCCTTGCCCCAGCCCCCGAGGTGGTGGGTCTGTGCCAGGACAGATAAGCTGAGAGGATCTCGGGCTGCTGTTCCACACTCATCAAGTGCTGGGCTTCTAAAACAGGAAGCAGCTTGCCATCGTCTCCACCCCTAAATCCAGAGGCAAGGTTCAGACATCCTGCCCAGGAGGATAGCAACTAATGTCCGCTCAAAGGAACTGACTTCTTTTGCCCTCTTAGAGAAGGTTAATCCTAAGGGCACACTCAAGAACAGAAGTTGTAATGAAAGGGAATTGGGAAGAGGTTTGTTTTGATAAAGATTCAATTATAGGCCCCCTAGTTTGCAGAAGTCGGAGGAGGGCAGTTGGGAAGTTGGAGGGTTGCAGAAGTTGGGGGTTGCTGGGAAGTGACATAGCTGGATGAACCCACCCAGAGTCCTACAAGGTATCAATTACTGATCTCAGAAACTGCTCCTTTTAAAGGAACCTGAATTTGATTGCATTAGTTAGCAGAGTAATTTATGCCTCCGGGACATAGTTGAAAACAGAGCAGTCAGCCGTCCATCAGCGTTGTTGAACAGCTTAGTGTGGTCAAGAGAGGAATGAGCCCAGCCCAGTGTTAGGGTGACCAGGGCATTCCCAAAGCTGTGCCCTCCTGACGTGGGGTGGTGGTGGCTTTCACTATAATAATCCTACCAGTCACTAAACAAAAAAGCAAGTAACACTAACAACTACAGGGGGTGGGAGACTCAGTGCCCAGACTGGCTACAGTGTATTATGTAAAGTGTCCAGTTTCCATTAAAAATGATGAGGCATGCAAAGAAAGACCCATTATACACTGGGAAAATGGCAGGCAACAGAAACTGTGAGTGACCAGATGCCAGACTTCTCCCAAGTTCTTAAAGTGAGCTTTATAAACGTACAGAACCAAAGGAAACCATGACTGAAGAAATAAAGGATTATAATGGATACTATGGATGGTTGGGTACCCACAAATTAGATAATTTAGATTGAATGGGCAAATTCTTAGACACCGAACTCCTGAAACTGACTCAAGAAAGAGACAATCTGATTAGACCTGTAACAAGCGAAGAGATTGAAGTACAAAAACAAGAAAAAAGAAAAAGCCTAGATGGTTTGAATGTTGATTCTACCAAAAATTCAAAATAATACCAATTCTTCATAAACTTTTCCAATAAATAGAGGAGGGAATACTCCCCAAACCTACTTTTATGAAGGCAGTGTTACCCTGATACCAAATCCAGACAAAGACCTCACAAGAAAATGGAAATACAGACCAGTATCTCTTATGAATATGGATACAAGAATCCTCAATTATTAGCAAACCAAATCCAGCAACATGTAAAAAGAATTCTACACCGTGACTGAATGGGATTTATCCGAAGGATGTAAGTTTGGTTTAACATCTGAAAAGGATCGTATTAATCGTGTTTTTTTATTTTCTGCATTTGATAATGAATTGGTATCCTGGGGCCTAGAGACACTGCCCCTCCAGGGCTAATGAATTCCTAGAGATGGTAATAAAGTTGCCCTTCATGCAAACCAACCAATCCACAGTCCATATCTCAGGTCCCTCTCCCAAACACCCCCTTTATCTAACTCTCGCTCACCAAGCCAGTATTTCCCCTGGCCTAAATCACCCCAGGGCCGGGAACCTGACAACTAGAGATCACCTCTCTAGCCCAGAGCCCACTGAAATTACTCAAACTATATAATCCTAAATGCTCAAACTCGCCCACTATGCCTTGCCCATTCCTTCCTGCAGAAACCAAAACAAGGCTATGGGCTATGCTCCTTCTGCCCAACCTTGATACTTCCCCATGGGGCATGCTCCATTCTCTTGGAAATTTTAAGGCAGTTGTTTCTGTGTCTGTCACCTTACTATACTCGATTAAAACAAATCTCACGTATAATTTAAAATAATGACTTCACGTAATATACTAATAGAATGAAAATCAAAAATCACATCTCAATAGATGTAGAAAATGGATTTAACAAAATCCAACACCCTTTCATGATAAAAAAAACATTTAAGAAATTAAGAAATAGAATGGAAGTTCTTCAGATAAAGGGCATCTATGAAAAACCCATAATTAATATCCTAATAATTAATGTTCAAGACTGAATCTTACTCCTTGAGATCAGGTGGAAGACAAAGATTTCTACTCTCAGCCCTTCTATTCAATATTGTGTTGGAGGGTCTGGCCAGGACAAATAGGCAGGAACAAAGAAATAAAAGGCATCTAGATAGGAAAGGAAGAAATAAAATGATCTCTTTGCAGATGACGTGATCTAGTACATAGAAAATCCTAAGGAATTCACTAAAACACTTTGAGAACTAATAAATTAGTTCAGTAAGGTTGTAAAATACAAGCTCAATACATGAAAATCAATTATATATACTTGAAAGGAACAATCTGAAAATGAAATGGGAAAATGCCATTTCTAGTAGTATCGGAAGGAAGAAAATACTCGGGAATAGTTAACCACAGAAGTACAAAACATATCTTCTGAATACTACAAAACGTTGTTGAATGCAACTAAAGATAATTTAAAAATTGGAAAAACACCCCACGTTCATAGATCAGAAGAGTTAGCATTGTTAGGGTGGTAGCTCTCACCAAACTGATGTACAAATTCAGTGAATTCTCTATCAGAATCCCACCCGATTCTCGGTAGAAATTGACAAGCTGATGGTAAAATTTCCATGGAACTGGATGGCACCCAGAGTAGCCAGAACCATCTTGAAAAAGAACGAAGTAGGATTCACAATCCCCAATCTCACAACTTAGTACAAACCAATGACCAAGGCAGTGTGGTACAGGCACGATGAGAGATATACAGATGTATGTATGAAATGGAGAGTCTAGAAATCATTCCAGGCTTCCGTGGCCAACTGATTTTCAACAAGGCTGCCAAGATGGGAAAAGAATAGCCTTTGCAAGAGGTGGTCCTGGAAAAACTTGATAGTTTCATGCAAAAACAATGAACTTGGACCCTTACCTCATACCATACGCAGAAATTAACACAAAACGGACCAAAGAGCTGTTAATAGAAAAGAAAACATAGAAATAGATATTTGTGACCTTGGATTAGGTGCAGGAGTCTAAGGACACCAAAAGCATGAGTTCAAAAAAAAAAAAAAAAAGACTTCATCAAAATTAAAAACTTTTGTGCTTCAAAGGGCACCATAAAGAAAGCAAAAAGATAGCCCATAGAATGAGAGAAAATTTGCAACTGATATATCTAATAAGGAACTGTATTCAGAAGAACAGCTCAATGTAAAAGGATAATCCAATTTAAAAAGGAGTAAGAGATCTGAATAGACATTTAAGAAGGATACTCTCATGGACAATAATACTATGAAAAGATACTTGACATCCTTAGTCATCAGGGAACTGCAATTCAAAACCACAAGGCACCACGTCACACCCAGAATGGCTCTAATAAAGTCAGGTAACTGGATTAGGCTGGAGAAAGTGGAACCCTCGTACACTGGCTGTGGGAAGACTGTACAGCTGGCTTTGGAAAAGTCATTTCCTCCAACTAGTTATTATATGACTCAGCAATTCCATGCCTGGGTACAAACCAAGGGAAATAAAAACATGCATCCACACAAAAACTTACACAAGAGTATCTATAGCAGCATTATGTCCTGCAGAAACCAAGGTAAGGCTGTGGAGAAAGCCAGCGAGACTCAAACAGCCACTGAGGAGTGGCTTAAACAAAATGTGTATCCCCATGCAACGGGATCGGAACCATCCACAAAGAAATGGAATCTGGGGTATGCTACAACATGGACGGACCTTGAAAACGTTATGCTAAGTCGAAGAAGCCAGTCACAAAAGACTCATCCCATTCACATGACTTGTACGGAACAGGGAAATAGAGACTGAGGTTAGATTAGTGGTTGCTTAGAACGAGAGGGATAAGGATAGAGCTAAATGGCATTCTTGAGGTCATAAAAATTTTAATTCTGAAACTGGTGAGAGTTGCACGTTATCTGTGAATATACTAAAAAATCATTGTAGACTTTAAGTGAGGGAACCGTATAGTATGTGACAATCTCAATGAAACCATTTATAAAAAAATTATGGCAGGGGCACCTGGGTGGCTCAGTCGGTTGGGTGTCTGACTCTTGGTTTTGGCTCCGGTTGTGATCTTGGTGTTGACTGAGCTCCGCACTCAGCGCAGAGTTGGCTTGACTCTCTGCCCCCCCGCATATGGTCTTGGCTAATATCAAGACTAATTTGCCAGGCACTGTGTTTACGCATTATTTCATCTAGTTGTTTTTTGGTAACAGTAAGCCTGCAAAGTATCAACATCTCTATTTTGCACAGAAGGAAACCAAGGCTCAGAGAGCTTAAAACCTTCTTCGAGGTCACACAGCGCATGGGTGGTGAAGTCAGGTCTTGAACCCAAGTTCACATGACTTCAAAGACAGTGCTTCAAAGGCTCCTGAGAAAGTGCTACCTCTTCTAATAGTCTCACCAAGCTTGTGCCCCGACCCCACCATGGGGATAAAGACTGGAAGCCAGAGAATTAGAGTCCAGGTCACCCAGAGGGGCTCGTTGTCCAGGCGTGACCCATAACCGTTCATCCTCAAGTCACCTCTCGAGTTGGCCCGCTCTCCTCCTTGCTACTGTTCCAGTATGAGCTGGCCAACGGTGGTGGTGGAATTCAATCAAATACCATCTTTTTGGTGAGGGGTCCTAAAAGCCACGTAATTAACTGAGTGCCTACTTTCTACATCCTGTTTAAAACTTGTAATTACTCTAGCCGTATTAAAGGCCAAAGAAAAATACCCTGGAATAACGTCTTCTAGCATATTGATGGGTTAGGTTATAAAATGGTTTTAATTCCTCATTTTTCTTGGTTAAAACGTTAAATTGCTCCTCATGATTCTTTGACATTTTTACTGATCAGGTGCCTGAAAAGCCACACCCCTCTAGGAACCCCCATGAGCAGCTAAAATGCTTGAAGTTATCCAGTTATGTGCATAAAGCTATCCCATGATATGTCATCTGGCTGTTGAAGTATTATTTTCTGTGATACAGATGATTGTCAGGGGGCAGGAAATGACAGACATCAACTGAAAACGTGCAAAACTATCTTGAACACTGATGGACCAGAGAGGAAAGCATCAGGCTGAACAAGGTCCAAATGGAAGACCTCATATATGGTTTCCATTACGTTCTTTGCATACCATTCAGGACTACTGTCCAATATGCCCTTGCTTGTCATTCTGTCTAGCATATCCTTGTCCCAATCTTCTTTCGCCCTTGGGTCATCTGAAATGCCTCCGTCTCCAGAATCTTCATGACCGAGCCAGATAGAATGAACTAGACCTGATCGATCTTGGGGGCCTTACCACTGTGGTGCGTTCCGCCACCACTTACTTACTTACGTGATGAGATTGCAAGATGCTTTGTATCCTGTTTGTCTAGTACTGGGTTTGATCCACAGCAGTCAAATGTTTGCTGAATGGGCTGGTTGTTCAGAATTATCTTAAAACTTGTGACTAATGCCTTGATAATCAGAGACTGCTGCAGGGGCCCAGAACGGGCATCACCTCTACTTCATCCTACAGTGTGGTAGCGACACAGCTGAATGAGCTAGTTGGGGAAAGTACATTTATTACAAACAGCACGTATCTATATTCACCAACCCGCACTGGTGTAAGAAATCATTAACTTGACAGTACATTTCTCTCATCAATTTTTTTTTTATTGAGCTACTTGTGCAAAGGAATGAGGTTATGTGTTTACTAATTACGTTGAGATCGTTAAATTACTCGTTTAACAAGTTCATTCAAAGAAGTTTAATATTCCATCAATGACAAGCAGCTTGAACACACGTTTGATAACGATCATTAGAAAAAGGAATAAAATGCAAGTCCTAGTCAGAGTTTCAACCAGGCGGCGTTCGCCTTTGTCACTAACCTGACTGAAAGGCCGCACGCGCACCGCTACTCGCACACCGTCAGTACTCGGCAGAGGCGTTGTCATCGTTTCCCATCACTCGTATTTATTTGGTAGAAAAATAAGGTGGAAAGCACAGTGCTTCTGCTTCACACTAACACATTACAAGCTTAGCCAACACAAGCAGTTTGTTTCTAGACAATCAATTATGAATGGTCCATTCATGACACGCTATCCGTGACCGGTCATCAATTATTTGACAGCACTTACTTATGCATGAGTTTCCCAGGCCACATCAAGCGTCCCACTGAACTGCGCAGCCGTACTGCAGACAACAGTGTCTGGTTTCTCTTCCCTTCCCACCTCACACTCGTTCCCCGTCAATAGTCTGTGCCTGAGGTCCTACGAAAATGCGTCAGTTTTCAAACCTGAATATTAAGGGATTTCTGTGATTTTTATAGCAAGCTCCTTCACGGCAAGAAGAGTATAAAATTTGTTCACACTCCTCGTTCTATCGATACTAGGCACACACGAGGTGTCCCGAGAGAAGATTTGTTTGACACTTCCCTTCCTTCTCAAACCTTTCCAAGAGGCTAGTGAGCAGTGAACCGGTCAATCTAACCTGGATGATAAGTCTCTGAAGAACGGAGAGACTTTAAAGGGAAGGAGCCTTTCAGCTTGCTGAACAAGAAATGCCAGCGTTGTATTTAACCGATGCATTACTTGGAAAAGGACTCATTTGAGGTAGAATATACAAAATTTGTTAAACTACAAAAAGCGGCAAAATTACATGCCCATAATTCAATTTCAACATAGTAACAGGCAAAAATAGATATATATACATTTTAGGATTAGAAATCTCAATCATAGGAGCAAAGTGCATAAATTATAAAATAGCAACTTTAAAAAAAATCAACAATCATCTTCATTTTAAGGCTGGTCTAATACCTTTAACTGTAGCAAAAGAAAATGGGACCAATGCCAACTAGCATTATAAAATCATTATTAAAACAGAAATCCCCTCTCAAAAATCTAACAGACACAAACTACTGTGAAGTATACACTTTATTTAACATTCCAGTAATAAGCTATATTTACATATTATATAAATGTATGAAGTCTTAATATAAAATAGAAAAACTGCCCAGACTAAAAGAATCACACTCCTTACGGAGTTAATGTACTTATTGAAGACCTTCTGTTTACAAAAATTTACAGTAATTTATACAAATTATTTTCTTCCAAATTAGATGATTTTTAATAATCCACACAATTCTGATGATTTTACAAATTGGTGTTCATTAAAAACTTGAAAAAAAAAATTATAGCATTTTTCTGCGTAAAACTTGCTTTGGAAAGGAAGACAGTTTCTTCCTGCTCCTTCCTGGAGCTCTTCCTGCTACTGCTGTCGCTCTTCGAGGCTTGCTCTGGACTCCGTCAACCGGGCTCGCCAACGGAGAAATCAGCCGGATTTTCACAGGAGGAGGGGACCAATTATCTTCCCCTTTGCTTCTGAACACAAAACACAATTCAAGAAAGAATAAACACGTTATCATATAAACTAGAATCCACTTCCCAGTTACACTGGGAGGAAAGAGCCTATTGGAGCAGTACCCTTTCCTGGCGCTTTGATTTTAGAAGTGAAGCGAAGCTTCAGGTCACGTATGGTACCTGGAGGCCGCGTAAAGACTTCCCACAACGTCAGTGGGCTGAGAGCCCAGCAGGCCTGTGAAGTGTGTGAGAAATAGCACCTCTCACACGCCAGCAATCAGCAAGTATGTGCATACTTCTGTCATATTCGTTTTCCACGTATATGTATACAAAGCCAAATGATGTGTGAACGGTGTTGTAAGTTATGGTCCAAAGTCTCATTAAGTCCGTTTTTAAAGGAAGATCAAGTGAATTTACTTTGTACTTTTATGACATTCAACCATGCCTAAGTGCCAATATACCAAGAGAAATTTAAATTTCTCCATGAACGGAAGGTTTATTGCTACTAGTAAAATAAATGCAAGATTTTTAAGTTTAAATAGTATCTACCTTTACTAAGGAAAAGGTGAAACTACCCACTGCCAAAACAAAGACCCAACGGGCACTGAACCACCCCCCCACCCCCCGCGACCCTTCTTTAGAAAGGACAGATGGGCTTTCACCGCCGTGTAGGGAGACCCAGCCAGTGCGCACACATGCCCCTGAGAATGACCCTTTCCTGAAGAGCTTCATTTCTCTAAGTTATGACTCTCCTCAAATCTAATCTATGAAACAAAATGGATACAAATTACAGCAGCAAAAAGGTCATACCTGCTTGCCTGTCTTGCCTTTGAGGTCCTGCCTGTTTTCCCTTTCGGCCTTTGCACAGCGTCTATCGATGAAGCATCATCTTTCTATGGGTTAAAAATTTTTGAAGATAAATTGTAAGTAAATACTTGAAATCTGAGTTGAATTAGTTCTATCCTGAGTCAAGGAATATGGCCATACAGGGCTAGTGAATTCAGACGCCACAAGTCCCAAGTGGGTCCCTTTTACCTTTCGTAGGAACTCTGGTCATCTCGGGCCGCTCTTTATCCCTATCCCCACACACCCAGTTCATCTCCAAGGCACGTGTGTTTCACGTGAACGTGTCCTTGTCTGCTGCCCTCCTGTTCCCACTGCCTCTGTCCACATTGAGGCTCCCGTCGTCTCGTAAAGGACAGGCCACCAGAGACTAGTTTTCATCCCTAGAATTCATTTCATCCTTCCTTCAATGTGCACATGTTTGTTCACTCATCTGTAAGCAGCGCCCCCCACCCCCCGCCCCACCCGGCCTCTGTGATCCACGGTTTTCTCTCCCGGGCCACTGTTTGCTTTACCTTCTTCCATCTATAGGGTTATTTGGGCTTAAGTGATTCTTACCATACTGTGAAATAATTATGTGTGTTTTAGCCTCTTCAATTAAACGGAGCTCCTGAAACACCAGGAATCTGCCCCAGTAATTTCTGTGTAAGTCTCTGTCCTTGAAAAGTAACTGGCTCACAGCAGACGCTTCAAGAAATGCATATGAATTAACATTGTTAAAACAAGGGTCTGTCTCCCTCTCAACCCTGGAACTGTTTTGATTTTAGGGTTATGTGCAATCAGGTTAGACAGTCACCTCTGAAACACGGTCTCTCCAAGCGCGGGCCGTGCATGACACCCCGGGGGTTCAGGCACCGCTAATCTAGATAAATGCATCCAGATCATTCTGATGAAACCCTAAAAGCTAAACGCCTTTCTGCTCACGGGTCATCTAAACCACAGCTGCCGGGATCACACCATTGGTGACAGACTGTGTCCGAGGGGAGGGTCCCCCTCCAAGTGCAGACCAGGCGACCGGGGGCTTTCGGCATCAACGCCTGCGCTTTTCCCAGAGGTTTATTTAGGAAAGCGCACGAGCGCAGGGCATTGCTTACCAGCTCCTCTCCGGCTCTGGGTGTGTGAGACGTGGCTTTCCGCCTGGTCCTTAACGCAGGAGGTGAGAAGACAAACCGAGAAGACAGATCTGAAACCAGTTCTTGCAGCTGTGCCGGTGCCTCTATTTTCTTCCCTAAAGCGAGGAGGCAGGGAGGAAAAGAAACACTGTATCCATGCCCAGCCGTACACATCGCAGTGTGTGTGTTTTGTTAAAGCTCGGAACGAACAACGCACATCGGGAAGACAACCTGGAAGACACGAGCATCCGAACGTGGCGGCCGCGCCAGGAGGACAGAAACGACAGGGCAAACCCAACGTTCGGGAATGTCTAACGCCTCAAACTAAATGATGCTACAACAGAAAAGTAAGACGTGAAAAGCTCAGAACTGTATCATTCTGCTAGTTCTAATCTTTACCGCTCCTCAAAGGTTCTCAGGAAGGGAAGCAGTCATCTTGCACGTAAGCTGGGCTAAGTTGGCTTCGTAGGCCCTCCCAGGCCAGAGACGAGGTTTTTATTTACAAAAGTAATGTTATTTTCAAAGATGACTCAAAAGTTCTTTCCTTCCAGCTCGTTCTGAGCTAGCTGTTCGGGTCAAGCTTTGACCCGAACAAGTTCCCGCCATAAACGGAAAAAGTAAGCAGAGAAGGTAATGAAGGTGGAAGGACAGGCTGACAGGAAGACAGTCCATAGATAAATAAAAATGGTTTAATTAAGAACTGGTTCAAAACATGAATTAAAAACATCACAGACTTCATCTCACATTTTGTTGTCACCACAGGGTCTCCGTATTCATGGCAAGTGGCCGTGCCGCCGGTTAAATCCGGCGAATTAGTTAAACCCCTCTGTACCTCAGTTTCTATAAAATGGGATTAATCACAGGACCTGTGAGGTCCTCGTGAAGACGAGAGGATCCGAACAGCACGGGTAGCACACGGTAAGTGCTTCGGAGATGTTCGCGGTTGTTAAGTCACTATTTCAGGGGTTCTCGGTCTAGTTCGGCGTTCTCTCACCCGCCGGACAGTCGAGACGGCCGGAAGACCTCAAACTCTGCTTTTAAAGCCCATGACTATTAGGAAAAAAACCGAGCTGAGGTCAGAAATCCCAGTCCTCTCTGCTGCCGGCGGATAAGGGGCAGACCCGGCAAGAGCTGGGGAGCTGGGGTGCTGGTGGTGACCTTCCCCTTCCGTTGTTAAAAAGAACCGTATCTGGGGTCTTTCTAGGAAATGAAAGCATGCTGTTTTCCTCTTTCTAGGCCATCTGGAGTAACAGCTGCTCTGGCTTTTCGAAGACCAGCTCATGTTCTCTTCCCCAGGTCTCGCCCCACACGTCAAAGGAGTAAGCAAGGAAATACAAACACCCACTCGTGTGCAAAAATGTTCGGCCTCCCCTGTTTCTTCCACGTGCTCCTACTAGGCCAAACAAGACTTTATGACACTTCTCAGCATGCTCATCGCTCACCCACCGCTCTACGTCTCCTGAGCAGAAGTTCTGACAGCCAGCGCTACCGAAGGCGCAAGGGGTTCCCAAGTGCTGACTTCAAAGCCAGGAACATTCTGGTCACCTGGTCAATAACTCTGAGCAGCCAGCAGGTGGGCTCCGGGACCCTGCTGCGTAACCCGTGTGGGGGCTCAGTCTCCCTGAACTTGACCTCCAGGAAGGAGGGAGGGAGGGAGGGAGGGAGGGAGGAAGGAAGGAAGGAAGGAAGGAAGGAAGGAAGGAAGGAAGGAACAGTAGCTACGCTTCCTGCGCTGTAGCGAGGATCTAATCACCTGACGGCTTCCTGCGCTGTAGCGAGGATCTAATCACCTGACGGACGTCTACCCCAGTCTGGCCTCAGGCCCACAGCAGGCCTTCCTGAGCACTTGCTGCTGCGTCACAGAAATCAGACAAAATCCACGGAGATGTCAAGCTTCATCTTCTTTTGACCAGTAAAACGCCTCCAACTAAATCCTAAGAGAGCTGTTTCTTTGACTGCCTGCCCGGCCTAGGGTAGTATTCCCGTGCCGGCTCCTCTGTCCTTCCTAGCCCTCCCTGCGAGCTTAAATTTTTTTTAAGAGATTATATTTATATATTTGACAGAGTGCACGAGCAGGGGAGCAGCAGGCTCCCCGCTGGGCAAGGAGCCCGATGCGGGACTCGATCCCAGCACCCTGGGAACACGACCGGAGCCAAAGGCAGATGCTTAACCAACTGAGCCACCCAGGCGCCCCCCTGAAGAGCTTTAAGAATACAGCGTGAATGGGCAGAGGAGGGGTGTGGGAACTCAAGCCGGAGAGCAAGAGAAGCAAGGAGGCCCCGGGCGCTGGTGACGGCTTTGTCATCAGAAAGCTGCAGGGCAGGTGCTGTCCTCTTCGTTGTCAAGCTGACAAAGCCACATTCAGAAAAGTCAAAGGACTGGCCGCCCAGCTACTAAGTGAGAAATGAGAGATCTCAGTCCCCAATTTCTCACCACCTCTAACGCGAGAAGGTTCCTCTTTTTAACACAAGAGAATGTGACAACGGTTCCAACAGGTAAGAGGAGAACGTAAAGCGTGTGCGGCCCATCAGTGAGACGCGGCGCCAGCCGGGAAGCCACGAGACACGCGGTCACAGACACCCACCCGGCTCTGAAAATGCACATGACACGCGGGGGGAGAAGCAGCAGGGTGTGTCTCTAGACACACAAGGGGAAGGAAACGTGAGCGCTGGTTATCCGTCCTGCAGCTGACGAGACGACAAACACGGAATTTCTACTTTTCTACGGCAGGCGTGTATTTATTTTGTTGCGGAAACAAGCTGTAGGTCACGGGCATATAGGTCACAACAGCTATGTAAAGAGGACGAAAATCAGAAATGAGACATTTGCTATCTACACCGAAATACCACACAAGTTCTGTGTGTGCTACACTTTTCTAAGTCACAAGGAAAGCGTGAAAGAATTGTTAACGACCGGCTACCCGGGCTGCGGCATTTCGTGTAACACTGATCTGATCTAGCAGCTCAGTCACGTGAGCTAAAATTGGACGCACTCCCGTCACTGCGTCCGGCTCCACGGGACGTGTGGGCGTGACCTCCTTCCCTCACACCGAGAAAACCTGAATCCTACAGCCCCACAAAACTGAAGATCTGTTTTTAACAAACTGGGGCTGGGGGGAGGGAGACGGACCTTCTGCATCTACAAGTTATTTTGTAAAACAAACGATCGACCTGATGGCAAAGGGCCCCCTCCTGGGCTCCGGCTACGTAACCGTAACTGAAACGAATGACGCACAAACCAATGCACTGAAACGGGTGTTTCCAGGGTGAATGCCGAATATAGAGAATTTCCAGTGTGCAGTTTTAAGTGGCTTATCTTTCTCGCGGCCTTCCCTCAAGTCATGACGAGACAACTAACTCTGCAGGATGTTCCCTAATGCTTTTAGAAGGACAAGCAACAGTTCTGAAAGGTTTAAATAAATACAACACAGCCACAGAATTTACCTACAAGCCCCTGAGCTGCTTTGCCGAATTCAAATCTACAACCTTAAGTGAACGACTACGTTTTGCTCGCCTGATCTGATCTGCAAAGAACACCCCCAACAGGTTCTGTTCAGCTACACCAGTGTCTCAACAGTTCCTTCATCATCCTCACCTTTTAGACCATTTCTCATAATTGGCCAATTCACTGAAACATCCCCCCTCCAAATCCTAATAGCACAAAGACTAAGATATTTTCACCCTTTGGGGAGACACGTCACCCCCGCTGGGAAGGTATGAGCTCCACCAACCTGACGAGACAGTCGTGAGCTCATCAGAGGCAGTGAGGGAGGCTGGACGTGCAGCCGTGCCAATTTATGGGCAACAGGGAGGAGGCACTGAACTCAATTCCGTATCCTTATCAGTAAAATTCTACTCCTCCCCTTCGAAACAATTTGAGGTTGCGGATATCTGCTGGGACATGAGCCAAACATAGCGGCACTTAGATGAAAAATGCCGATTCTATTTGGGGAGGAATTAAGTCACTTATGTCAGGCAGAATGAAGAGAAATGACACTATTCTAGAAGATTAAACCCGTGTCAAGTGAGTTACAGGGTTTCAAGAGTCACAGTGAACCAGATACTTCCTGAATCTTACGATAAACTTTGAGAATATAAAATCTTAAAAAAATTTTTTTAATTTAAAGATGCGTGTTTTCTTTTTTGGAGGTGGAGAATTCCCTGTACCTACTAATTTTTTAGAGAAATAATCAATTACAGTCTTGAATAGAACTGTGCTTTAAACCACAGAATTTTAAGCTGAAGACTGAGCGAGATGAAAACTGTGCTTTGAATATAAATAAAGTACCTTTCTCTTTCCTTGGAACCTTTGACACGGGAGTAGAGAACACAAACTCATTTTTTGGTTCCGAGAGGTCGGGAAACGAAATGGCCTTACTAGATCGAGTCCTGGTGCTGCGGGACGATTTCGGCGGAGCGGCTGGGGCAAGCACCGTCTCTTCCAGGTTGTCAGTATCCATGGCTGTCATCTCTTCATTGGTGTGTTTTTCTGACACAGGGCGTACTGCACGTGTTTGGCTTGGATCTTCAGTCCTTTTCGTAAGCTTTTTCTTAGAGCCCGTCACCACAGCAAGTTCCTCATTTGGCACTAAAACGGATTTTTCTAAAGCTGTTTTTGCAGCATCAGTCTTCCTTTTGGCCGGGGTCTTCCTCGTCGACCTCCTCTGGCTGCGGAGAGCTCCTGACCTCCTCTTGGGACTTTCTGCTTCCTTGACAGTCTTGGAGCCGCCATCTTCAGATGGATTAACTTTTCTCGGTCTACCGCGTTTCCTAGGTCTACCAAACTCTGCCTGGAGGCTCAGCTGCGAGGAATCCAGTTTGGAATCTTCTGTGACATCCAGTGTGCTACATTCCCTCTTGTTAGGACTTCTGTCAGGCTCGACAGGCAGTGGCTGGTCCATGGGCGTTCCATCTGATTTATGTCCTCTACTTTCAGCAGCTTCCAGATTAGCACTTCTCAGCTTCCGGGTACTTCTGGGACGTGCTACTTTACTCACTTTTAGATCTAGATCTACCATTTCAACACTTTCCGGATAGTCTATGGATTTTTTAAGCCCTCTAGGAGTCTTTTTGGTAACAGATGAAATCTTAGTTTCTCCATCTGCCTTATGTCCTGTCTTTTTAGAAGCTTCTAGGGTGGCACTTCTCAATTTCCGGGTACTTCCGCTGGGACGTACTGCTACTTTACTCACTTTCAGATCTAGATCTACCATTTCAACGCTTTCTGGATATTCCACAGATTTTTTAATTCCTTTAGGAGTCTTTTTTGTAACAGATGAGAGCTTAGTTTTTTCAGTTGCTGGTTCCAACAGCTGAGAGGGTTTTAGCCTCCTTAGTTTGCTATCTGGAGTAACCTCTAGGTCCTGTTCCATAGGATGATCCATTTCTAACGTGTCCTGATTGTCTTCTGTTCTCTTCCTTCCTCTCCTAGGAGTCACAGAATTTTGAGGTATTTGCTGGTTCTGAGATATAACTTTGACATCAGAACAGGCACCCTCAGAAGACCCAGAAATTTCTTTCCTTTTCCGAGTCCTCCTGTCCGAAAGCCCCAGCCTGTCAGGAGTAGCAACAGCTGCGGACTCTTCCTGCTGTGATCTGACACTGGGGTTTTGGACACGTCCTCTCCTGCGAGTTCTGGAGGAAATCGTGTCATCGAGCTGGCTCACATTTATAGTCACTGTACTTGTTTCCTGAACAGTCTTCAACGTAGATCTGACTACCTTGGTGACGACCTGCTGGCTTATTAAAGGTATGTTTTCATGAATGGACTGCTGTTCCACTGTATCTGAAGTAATTTCTTTACTTCTTGAGTCTTTAATTACATCTAGTAAATTTTCCGCAATTGCTACTTTAATTGGTTCAGGCACGTGTGGCAAGGTCTCCACCCTCTGGGACTCCTGATCGCTAGTCAGGACCGCTGGCAGCTCTGCGCCGCGTCCACGGCCACCATCTTCCCCGCGGCATTCGTGTGTTTCCTCAGCTGCTGCTGTGTTTGCTGCGGGAGCTAACACGTTAGATGCTGCAGAATCACCGGTCTCTAAATCTCCTTCTTCGCCCTCCAATATCAAGGTAAAGTTGCTCTGAGCCCCAAAGAGTTCTCCATCTACTTCGGCAATGTCACACTCAGCAGAGTCTTTGTTATCAGGTAAGTCACAAAACTGTTGCTCAATGGTATCGAAATTATATTGGAGCTTAAGAGTCCCTGAGGGATACAACTCATTAAATGAAAGCCTCCTAGCCCCATGTCCTGAATCTTGAACTCCGAGCTTTTCGTGTTCAGTCACCTAAAATGAATTAAAGATAAGAGACTGGTTAAAGAATTTTAATGTGTATTTATTTTAGCCTAAAGGATACAGTTTTTTAATAAACATCTCACTCTTGGTATAAGAATTGTTAGACATAAACTACAATTGATATGGCACGTACTTATGGGTTTACTTTATAAAAATAGCCCTTTAAGCAATCAGACATTATTACTCGGTCAAAATAACTAGACAGGAAAAGATTCTGAGATTCTGAATGGAATTAAAATAGAAATTTCACATTTCCCTAGCTAAAAAAGACAGTCTTTACAAAACCTTGAAAATTACTATGATGCTAATTTAAGGCCTTATTCTGTTC
This sequence comes from Ursus maritimus, assembly GCF_017311325.1. Taxonomy (NCBI): domain Eukaryota; kingdom Metazoa; phylum Chordata; class Mammalia; order Carnivora; family Ursidae; genus Ursus; species Ursus maritimus. Next base: position 68,550,652 of record NW_024424452.1, read on the forward strand.
TCACCCGAGAAAAAACATTAACTGGAGAAAAAGACACAACCCCCAAATTGTTTTAATGGTAATCCCCAAATTCCCTAACTAACCACACTTTTTCTAAACAGCATGACCCCCATAAGGTTGAAGAAGAATTCACCTACATAAGCTCCCTTGGGCTAGACTCAATCCTCTTCCCTTTGCTGGGGCTGCATAAACCATGAAATTCCTAAGGCTTTCAAGTTCAGTACCTCTCCTGCAAGGCTTTGGTGGAAGAAGGAATGGTCCTTGCATTTACCTTTTGGTAAGGGAGGGGGAGAAAAAGGAGGAGGTAGAAAGTAACAGAGAGATCTCCTGACCAAGAAGGTAGACCATTACCGCCCACCTAGACAGTGACATTTGCCCACTCCCCAAACATTCAGTGAGATGAAGACTGCAGATACCCAGAAATGAGGATTCTCACTCATACCACGCCCACACTTTTTATTAGCTCCCCAGCTGAAGGAATGGGAACTTTATCCATCTATTTTACAGTGAGAATACTCATGAAAATGAATATGGACAACCATGACACTTTTATGAATTAAGAAACTTCCCAAATACTATACAATCACATTTCTATAAATTAGAAGTGTTTTTTTTTTTTATCTTACATTCATTTATCATATAAAGTTGCCTGTTGATATTAATAGAAACGTGGTGGAATTTTTAGAACCTGTAAGTAAGTCATATTAAGTACAAAAAGAAAGAAAAGAAAGCCCTTCTCATGTTATGGAAGTTAAACCCCAGCCAGCTGGAGATCGCTCTCCTCAAGCACGCGTGGGGAACAGTCCTGTCTAACTACGTTCAGGGATCTCTCAACGCCCTGAATAGTTCCGCAGCCATACTTGTCTCTGGAGTAGCCAGGGTCTGTTTTCTCATGGCTAAAAGAGCTTTCATTCGAACCAGATACTAAGCAAAAATTCAAACTGTTAGAATTCTGATTTCTTTAACATAGCTTTTTGGTGTTCACGAACAATTTCTCACTTAAAGGATGTGTTCTTTTATGTTCCACAAAATATTTACATGCTTTTTTCTAATGACATTATAAAGAGATTTTTTATACAGCAGTCAAACGAACACATTAGGTTTAAACTATGGTTCGAAACCTAACTAAACCAAAACTAACAACGAAGTAAAAAATTAATTTTTTACATGAATTTCTTGAGGACCAGGAGGATCATCAGAAACAGGAGGCTTTTCTTCTGCTAAGTCACCACTTGCTTTCAGGACGTCAAGTTCTACTTTGTGATCTTCCTGTAAGTTCAAGGTTATTTCCTGATCGGGCTTATGTTCGGAGATCACAGGACTTTCAGGGACAGCAAGCCCAGAGTCTCCACTCTCACCGTGCACACTGGCCATAGCTGAAAGAAACACACACACAGTTTGAGAAGCAAGAGAAAGGCCAAGGCATACTGCACCTGAGAACATTTCCTCGAAACACTGTCCTACTGCCCAGCGGTTTCTAACTTCTTAAAGGGGAAAAACCTATGAGGGTTTACATATTAGTCCCATCTCCTCAGTATCTGTTCAGTTTAAATAATATGTATTTGCTTTTTACAAACACGCAGAAGATAAATTTTACACTTAAAAATGACAACATTGGCTTTTTGTTGTTTTTTCCTACTTAGGTATAATTCCTGCCCTTACCGTGCAACTTCAGTATGAGGACGACTCCTCCGAGGAGCTCGGATGTTTGTTCCCTGTTCACTGGGCCTGGAAATCATGTTTCTCGGGACTAGTGGCAGTCAGCTATCCCCACCGAGCCGGTACAGAATGACGAGAGGAACCTGCAGTGTGGGCTTTATCTCGCCATGAAAAGGACTAGGTATCTCTCTTTTTGCAAAGCATCCAATTGGCCACAAATATACTCTACCACTTACACTAGCGGGGAGCTGAGGGAGGGTGACAGCTCATGTAACGACAACAAAAAAAAATCCTCATCTTTTACCTTCCTCTTTGCCAAGTTTTCTGTTGTTAGCACTCGTAGTTTTACATCATTTGGGTTTGTGAACGAAACCCAAAACATTTTGGGGTGACGGGAGGGGGGTGAGAATCTGACTAACTTAATCAAAAACCCTTTAGTGTTTAACAAAAATCAGTGAAAAGGTTTTTTTGGTTTTCAGTGGGCTCTAACACGCAGCTGATCTCACGACCCTGAGGTTAAGACCTGAGATGAGATTAAGAGTTGAACGTTTAACAGACTGAGCCACCCAAGCACCCCCATAAAAAGGTTTATTTCTTCATTTATTTTTAAAAAACCAACTAGGAAGAAATATTTGCACACTTTTAAAAGATAATGGGGCTAGTATCCCTAATATACAAAGACAGCTTATACAACAAAATGAAGAAAGTTTTCACCTGTTTGGCCAAGAGGAATGGGAAAGTATGCACTTTACTTTCCAATTACCAGTGTGTGAAAGCAAAAAAAAAAAAAAAAGTCACTGGATTGAAAAAAATGAATTCTATTCTATATATTTGATAATTTCCTTAAAGTAAATACAGTCGTTTGTGTTTATTTTTTACTAATAAAAAGCCAACCTTGGCCTTAAAACAGAAGTTGCCCCATGTAGATATCCGAGTCCCAGAAGATTGAAAAGCAGATATGCCATCTTGGCTGGGGACTGGTCATTGATTTTACTCTTCTTTGATGTTCTGAGGGAAAATATGTCTACAAAAACCACTCTAAGACTTCTGTTAGACCACAGAGTGCCTTACAAGCAACTCCCTGCTCTGAGAGCAGATACGTCTCCTTGGAACACAACGCTACTTGTAGCTGCGAAACCTGAGCAAAGAGGAAGAACTAAGAATGCTATTAAAACACTAAAATTAAGTAATTCTTTTGTTGTTGTTTTGGGAGGGAAGGGGTAGAGAGCGTGTGCTCATGCATGAGCCAGGCTGGGGGAGGGGGTTGGGGGTGGCGAGGGAGAGGAACGATCCCAAGTAGGCTCCACGCTCAGCAGGGAGCCTGACACGGGGCTCCATCCCACAACCCTGAGGTCATGATCTGAGCTGAAATCAAGAGTCAGATGCTCAAACGACTGAGCCGCTCAGGCACCCCTAAAATGAAGTAATTCTAAAGTCAAAATAATACACACATTGACCGTTACCTGCTGTGACTGTAGAGGCACAGGTCTCAACAGACACTAGTCCTTCGTCTGAAACCGGTACCTGGGATTTTAGGGTGAGGATTTTCCTGTAGAAACAAATACAGGTGTTAGGGTTTAAGAAGGTCCCACCTGCTCTTCCCCTGCTCCCCCTGCTACATGCCATTTTGGGAATGAAAACTGAGGTTTGGAGAACTCGATACCACCCAAGTTCATTTTGAGTAACACTATAAAACTTGTCAATGAATTTAGAAACAAGCAATGCTGTATTGGGTATTCCTACTTTCTAATACGCAGGGCCTTAAACTAAGCATTACTTTAAAATGCTGGTCAATATAAATTACACTTATGCCAGTTTTTAATTATCTGGAAAGAGTATAAAAAAACTCTCAGTGGGAGACCAACGGGACCTGTATTAAGCCTCCTGGTGAAAGTAAGTTCTCGAAATATGGGGACAGTGATCCCTTCCTATTCTGAATGGGCCCTTTCGTAAAACCCAACAAAAGCGTGCTGATTTTTTTTAAATGGGACAAAATTATAAAGTAAATTCAAGAAAAAACATGCATTTGGAATATATACCCCCATTTTAAGATTTTGTGAGAGCATGAGTGTGGTGGGGGGGGTAGGGGAAGAGGGAGAAGCAGACTCCCCACGTAGGCAGACACTTCACTGAGCCACCCAGGTGCCCTTATAGGTGTATTTTTAAGACTTATCTCTGTCTCATGATGTTATGATAACCGAGAAACAACCACCAATAAATTTATATTTAAAAAGGACATAGGCTTGTCATGATGGTGACTATTCACCTAGATTACCAGTAACCACAGTTTCTTGTCATGTGATGACTCTTCGCTTTGCAGCTGTTGCAATTCCGTCAGACCCACTGCAACAGTATTTTCATTAAAATTCAAGAAACATTAGAATTAATCTAGATAATCCTTTTATAACGCTTCCTCCCACTTCTATGGAGGCCTGGTAAAGATTCCAGCTAATCGGGATTTCTCTTCTCAGAAGTGAAGCATACGATCGCGTTCAATGTAGGAGACATGACTGTTACGAAAGTGATTTTGGTGGGTGGTGTGTGAACTCCTTCGGGACTTACAAAGCAATGAACCACTTACGGTATCTTAAATGACCATGTTTTATATGGATTACCCGGAGTAAATCACCCCTACTACTTCATAATCAAAGCTGCAACTTTTCTGTACCCTCTATAACAGCACTGCTCCAAGGCCTGACGCGCGAGAGGAGGAGGTCCTGCCAGGAGGGCAATCACTTCACTAAGTTGAGCTGACTTTCAGGAAAGGCTTAGAGTCTAATACAAGCTGCCTGTCTCATCGCAGACCACAAACCGTTTGGGCCCTGGCCTCACGCTGAGACCACGCTGAGCAGCACCAGGCTGACAGACCCCGCCCAGTCGGCTAGTACAGTGCCTGAGGGTACAGACGCTCAAACTCGCCGGAGCGTAAGGGCTCAAGCAGTCATTACACATGAAAACCTCAGCTGGAGCCTTGTACTCACTGAATGGTAGGGAACAAACTGCCTCCGAGCCATGCCCCCTCTACTCTATCCTGCTGGGGCTGGAGACCCCCGAAACCAGTGCCACCAGGAGGGCACGGAGGAAGGCACGGCTTCAACAAACGCAGACTCACCAAAGGCTATAAAAGGAGGTCTGCGTCATTTCATCACGACTCCGTACATTCAGGAATATCCAGTGTCGTTCTAAGACTTCACAGCAACTACTACGCAGCACACACTCGTACGAAGGAATGTCCTTCCTAACAGAAACCGTTCCCAGAGCGGGCAGGCCCAAGGTCTAAAATCCCCTCTGTGCGTGGACATAAAGCCGCCGACTCACCGTCTCCTGCCGCTTCGCGGACATGGGACGCCTGCCCTACCAGCTTACCTGCCGTGCGCTGGAGGAGCCCGGCGGGAAGCTTCACCTTCTGGGACAGGGCGCGCGTGACTGAAGTCTGCAGGCACCTCCTCCGCAACCGAGGGGTCCTCCGTCTCCGCAGCGTCCACGGTGCCTACGAATCACGTGAGAAGAGCATTTACCATCACTTGTGCCAAGTGTTTAGTGAGTACTCATGATCTTTCTTGGACGATTCCTTTTTAACAAGCTTGTTGGACCTGCTTTTTTGGACTTTTAGGTTTACGCCATTGGCCTCAGAATGCCAACAGGTCCTTCTAACAGACTGAGCCCGGTCCGGAAGCCCCCGCACCCCACCGCTTCTCTCACTCGGGGCCTAACATTAAAAGCACTGTACACAGATCGACTCAGTCCTTAACAATCCAAGTGGGGGGACCATTATCCCCATTTTACAGACGAGGACACAGAAGCACACAGTTACACGGCTTATCTCAGGCCTCGTAAGTAGCTGAAATTCAAATCTAGCCTGTTTCACCGTATACTTATGCTATGTAATCCCCCACAAAAATAAGTTTCTATTGGAGACTGAAGATACTGCCATGAACACCCTCATCTATTTAATCATTCAACTACTCTGGTGGAACAGAGCACATCCAGACTGATGGACACTTGTGGACAGATGCTACTCACGAGGACAGTTCTAGGCTCTTAGAGCAATAATGCTTGTGTTTATTACACAGAGACATCATTGCCCCAAAGAAACCAGTAGGACACAGATTTTTATTGAAGTATTTAAACAGATTTAAAGTTAGGAGTTACCTTTAAATAAATATGCTTGTTAAAACTGTGCAGGGCTACGAAACAAAAAACAGACTAATTTTCGGATCTGATTCTAAGCCAAGCCTCTTCCCTCTCTCTGGTGTTTCCCTGGCCCCTTCCATTCCTCTTATAGGAGCACTTTTCCAACTACATTAGAAGCGCTTGTTTGTTTACATGTATAGACCACTAGGCTCTAAGTTACATGCAGGGCAGGCTCCTCAGCACAGAGCACACATTGGGAGCCCACCTGTTCTCCACAGACATTAGGGGCTCAAAATCTTTTTAAGATAGAAGTAAACACAGGGACTCTGAATTCACAGGCTTCCACATATCTGTCTGGACTGTCCAGTGATTATTTTAGAGGTAGGGATGGTGAAGAGGATGACCGACCTGGTCTCTGAGCAGCTTTCTAGAAAGTTAAGGCTGCTGGACAAGTTAGAAACTGTAGTAACAACCTAGACTGCAGAGTTGGTCTTCCTACTTTCTTTTCCAGCTGTGACAGGACCTTACGGCAGACGTGGGCAGCGTGCTGGGACTGTGTAATTCTCCACTGTAAGGAAAGTGTCGGGATTAGAGTTCTATCACATACTTTATGACCATTTGGAAGGGAGTTCTTACCCGTTTGTTTCTCCAGGTGTGGAGGGGTCGCTTCTAACTCCAGCACGTCTTTGTCACTGTCCTCCTCAGTCGGTTCGGTTAGATTAATAATGAGTTCCGTGGAAGAGCCCTCTGGCCTCGAGGCCACAAAAATACCTTCCAAGTCTCCTGGTGACGGTGCGTCCTGATACTCCAAGGTAGTCTGGTCTGACCTGGTGGAGGCACCGCTACTTTCTCGGCTCATATCCAGTTTCTCCAAACTCTGGGAAGGGGTGTCCTGGGACCTCACTTCCGCTTCCTGATGGTCCTTTTCAGGACTACTCAGGGAAAAGGCTGTCGTCTTGGCTTTGCTCTTTAGCCACTCGCTTTTTGCAGGACCTCCACCTTTATGGAGAGGTGTAGTAACAGTCAATCTTGTTTTGCTGTCATCTGCACCCTGTCAAGTAAAAGGTTTTGAAAAAAAAAAAAAATTTACTAGGAGAAATCAGTTCAGCCTAAGCTCTCCATCTCCAATCAAAGTAACTGATTACCTACACCCTTTCCATGTTTGGTATTTCTCTAGATTCTCTTCTCAGAACTCACTCATACTAAATCCATTCTCTCCAGATACATGAAAGTTACTGGTGGGTAATGTTTCCCTGATTGGGAATAAAACGGTATTTCCAAAAGACTACAACACAGAATAGGCAAGATGACCCACTACACCAAATAGAGCTCTGACCACGTACCATCTCAACAGACACCCAGTTAGGAACTTAGTAAGAGAGCCAACACGATGTAAAGTAAAAAAAATAAAAAAAAATAAAAAACATGGACTAGGAAATTAGGTCGTCTTGACTGTAGTCCCATTTCCGCCACCAAATAGCCATTTGATTATAGGCAATTTCCATGGTGCTTCTGGACCCTATTTTAAAACTTCAGTTGTAAACGATGGGTTTGGGGCTTGGTCACTCAATGCCATGAGATTTTTTTCTGAACCAGTGTTTTCTGATATCAAGGCCATCTGTGAGATTCTATATAAAAATCTATGGTTATGTTGATTTATCTGGGGCGCTTGGGTGGCTCAGTTAAGCATCTGACTTTGGGTCAGGTCATGATCCCGGGGTCCTGGGATCGAGCCCAAGTCAGGCTCCCTGCTCAGTGGGAGTCTGCCTCTGCCTCTGCCTCATGCTCTCTCCCTCTCTCAAAAAAAACTGATTTGACTTTTTACTTGTAAAAGCTAATATATTCTTAATTTGTTCCAAATAAATTATCAAACTTACTCCAGGAGTCCGTTTTGTGCCCATGCCTTCTTCCATAAATGAGATTCTAGTTTCCTTAAGTCGTAAAGGAGGGGTAACAGACCTTCCAGGTGACAGAGAGGGAGACGGTAAAGGTGGTGTTCGAAGACCAGACCTTAAGATGGACTGAGGCGTGAACTCGGCAAATCCAGAGGAAGTAACTGACATGGCCAAAGTTTTAGCTCTCTGCAACAAAGCATGAATGGAATTCTTGTTTGTAAAAGCCGCTTACATGAGGACAGACAAGGTCAACTGAGTCACAATGGTGCCTATACACTCAACTCCAATAAACACATCAATAAAAAGTTTTACTACAGATTCCTGGAAAGAAAACACAAAATTCTCAGAGGTTTCTATACATAAGGCTACAAAACATAAAACTACATCCATGATCATTCTTAAGATCTTGGTTATCCCCAGTTTAATAACTTAAAAGAGAGAGTACAGAGATAAATTACTTAATGGGTGCCTACAAAACTTTAGTTAGGTGAAGAGACAGGACAGTGTGTGTAGAAAAGAACCAAGCTTAATTATAGCAAGTTAATACAAAATGATAAGCCTGGCTTTAAGAATGTTTTCAAAGAAATATAATTTCATCACAGGAATCCAACAGTAACTGATTACTTATGAGAATTCTGAGGATTTACCAGAATTAAAAATAATTAGCAGAGAGACTATTTAGCAGCAATAATTCCTTCACATGATCTTCCCTCTAAACGACTAGCAAGCAGATGGTTGTATCCTATTAGATCACCGGATTCCATCAGGTCCATTACAATATTATGTTGCTTTTTTTTTTTTCAAGATTGTTTTTGGTAGCAGGCACGAAATTATTCCTTGATTTAGAGAATACAAAATATTTTTTAATGGATGAAAACACGAATCACAGCCCTGGAGAGTAAACATCAGCCACTTCATAAGCTCACCAACCTTCTTTTCCACTTCTTTTAATAACTATTTTAGGACTGACATTTGTTGAACTATCTTTTATTCACCTTGTAAGCTAAGAATCCGGGGCACCTGGGTGGCTCAGTTAAGCGTCTGCCTTCAGCTCAGGTCATGATCCTGGGGTCCTGGGATCGAGCCCCACATCAGGGAGACTCCCTCTCCCTCTGCCCTTCCTCCCCTGCTCGTTCTTTCTCTCTCTCTCTCTCAAAAGAAAAAAAAAAAAGTAAGAACCCCCCGGCTTCACTCTCCATGCTGACTATCCAGAGACCATGGAAAGTGAAGGCAGAGGCTTTGGGACTCAGTCCAGTCCGCTGGGCAAGCTGCTGGTGCACAAGTGCTGCGAAACCAGTCTGACCACAGGACGGGAAGAGGGGCCCGCTCCCCGCCACCCCAAGTCTAGTTTTATGGTTTCCCAGCTAATGATTCATCAGAGATGGTGGAGGAAAATGAATTAAGACAGATATACTTCTAAGTAAGAAGGAGTAACAGAATGCAGTTTCATCGAAGGAGTGAGAGAATTTCAATAAATAAAAAGAAACCAAAGAACTGAAAGCATCTGATAGAAGAAGTAACAGCAAAATGGTAGCAGAAATGGTGTGTGGGGTGGTGGGGGTGGGTGCAAACCCAAGAACTTGAAATAACTTATAAACCACAGAGACCTGAGTTACTCTCAGAACAACAATGTAATTGTTAACCTTGAGTACAACATCAGGAAAGCACAGAAGGTATATTTTGTAAAGACCAATTTAAGAAGATGTAAGGATACAATAAACATTTTGGAAAGGTAACTCCCCCCAAACAGGCTTCAAGCTGTCCATTACCCAGAGACACCAGTCAGAGATGGCTTATTTCCCCCTGCTGCTTGACAAGTGAGAACTTCCTAGCTTCACCATGAACTCGAGGTACGTAATACTCACCTTCACCACGAAAGGAGTTTCAAGTACACGTAATTCTATAGTCCTGGACGGACTGTGATGTGATCCTCTGAACAATGAACTGGAGGCTAGGTATACCGGAGATCTCTTGGGGGTTTGCGGAATAAATCCCAAACGCTGACAAGGCTGGCGCACAGGATGAACGACCAAATCCAGCGGTCTGTAATCACAGTACACGCACATGGGACACAGAAAGACCCAGGTAACTAACTTGTCGAGTTATGGTGGGAAAAAAAACCCAAAAAATTTAGTATGCCATCTAATTAGACTTCTATATTCACTAGTAAATATAGTAACCACATGAAATCATAAATTCAGTCAGGATATTAATGTAATGCCATTACTTCAAAAAGTCAGAAAATTAATTCAGTAGTAAAAATGAGAATTAGGAATTCTAGATAACGGGGGGGGGGCTCTAGTCCCCCGCCCTCCCTTTTACCAATATTCACTGATAAAATAAATTCATTTGCTATAATTCATTTTTATGAACACATAAAAATTCCTTTTATCTACATGTGACGTACATAATGAATACTGGTTTGCTTTACCTCTAGGGTTTTTATTGCAATAAAAGACTGAGCACCAACACACACAAAAAGTTAATTTTTAAAAATTAATGAGGTCAGTGACAAAACGGAATCTCCAGATTCTGCTGTTTTCTATATAGTCCTGGATATTGTTCATGCAAATGATAAAACTGATCTCATCGATAACTTGTATTAAAGCAGCACAGTCCCAACAGTGTAAAAACTTAATTTACAGATAAAGAATCTAAACCTGAAAGTGAACTCTGCAGGTTACAATTTCTGATGGACCATCTGCATAGGCGATCTCCTAATAAATAGTTTACGGTCATATTTCCTAGCAATACAGACACTACATTTTGACTTCCCCACAGTGACTCTGATTCAGCTGAGAATGAACAGAAAGGCCCAGTGTGTACCGATGCCCAGGAATAAAAACTCTGCACGGCTGAGCCTTCCTTGTCCTTCTTCGCACCTGGGATGGCAGGTGAACACAGTGACAGACGGGTGCTTTAGGACCCAGCCTGGTGCCCAGAGGAAATATTTACAGGAAGCATTTCCTTAAATCCTTACTGCTCGCTATCCTGTACTAAGCACAGCTTTGAGATTTCCACCAAACCACGAATATCCCAGCAGGCCACTGAACATTTGTTTCTCTGTTCTCTCGCCTAATTCTTCTTTTCCTTCTCTACCTCATTTGTATTCAAAATCTGTATTTGTAACTTGTTTGCTCACTTTTATACTGAACTATCCCAAATTGGAATTCTGTTAAGTGCCTTGCACTGTGCTGGTATTCACGTGCAAGGCGTTCAATGATTTATGAATGATGGCTTCTCAAAGCAGCGCCTGTCCAACCACGGTACCTACTGAGTAAAAACAAAATTCTTATACTAATAAGACTTAATATATCTAAGTTATACTAAAATAATGATTAAAGAATTTTTTTGATTATGGTATTTTCTTTAAAAATATTAAATACTGCATCAGATCTTAGGATTTCCACAAATCTTTGAGCATGATACACATTAGTGATGCGTTTCAGATCATACACATACACAAACATGCACTGCACAGAACAGCACGTAGCCTTACTACACGCAGAGCCCAGAGACGTCACCTCTGCTGTCTCACTGAAAGGCCAGTCACAACCCATTAAGTCTGCTTACTACCCACTAAGGCAAACCAGTTTGAAACACAGAATTAGGGAATGGAATGATTTCTATAAAAATAAATATTCACACCTCAATTGACTTTCTTCCATCTGAGTTAATCATAGCTTTGAAGGATTCTCATAATACTTCTTTTTCTTTAGGTCCTTAGGCCATTAGTCATGAGTCTGAAAACTTTTATTATTGCTCCCTTCTTGAACCCCCGATCTATTAAAGTACAAAGGGACTGAGAAAAAGTGACTTGTGGGGAAAAGATTGGAACTACTGCTAGGAAAACAGAATGATAATAATAATGACTTTTATTTGAAATAATCTTCCTAGTAATTAAAGGAAAACAACATCAATCTAATTAAATCGAAACCCCCCCCAGACAGAAAACACTTTCATGCTTTGAAAATATGCCCACTCTAAACAGCTTTGGCTCTGTTTGTAAATTATTAATTTATTCTGAGTACCTTACTCTATCATAAATTCAGATCATTTTATTCTCAAAAATAACGTAATTTTGTCCTTAACAAAATGTAAACAATCAGAAATTTGTAACAATCGTGATGAGCACGCTATTAAAGACAAAGAATCAGACATTAGGAGACACTTGTTTGTTCTCCACGACTGAGGATATGAACACGTTTTTCAACTACCCAATATTCTTAAATGAAATACAATCAAATTTCACCTTAGGTGCAAAACTTTGCCTATTTACTTTTCTAATACCACAGTTTAAGTTGTACAACAAGTAATACTGATCTGAAGCCACGGGAGGCATTCTAGTGGGCTCTGTTGTACAGGAGAAACTTTTAAGGAGCCGACCAAGATTAGCTACGAATTATAAAAATAACCTTTGTTCAGGGATCAATCAATAAGGAAGTGATATTAAAAGAAACAAGTAAACAGTTTACTTTGCACATCATTTTTAATAAAACAAAGTTTGCTTCTTTTCTCTAAGCAGTCTGAAATCATTAAGCCAAAATTCTAAGTAGGCCAGCAGCTGGTGCTAAAATGACTATGCTACTCCCCAAATTAGAAAATGAATAAATAAATGAATAAAAGCATTAAAAACTCAAGAATTTAAAATACTGTAACACTTAAAGATAACTAAAATAACAGTGTAATTATTGTCTAACATTGTGACTTTAAAATGATTTAACTAAGTCTTACCTAGAAACTTTTTGTGATGCTTTTAAAATTGGTGTCCCAACGAATGCCTCAGGCACTTGCGGATGTGGGAGAGGAGACGATGCTCTTTTAGGGCTACAAAGAAAATAAAAACCTAACTTTTCAGTATGTGTTACGAAGAGTATTAAATTAAAACATGCTTTAAGAAGGTGGGATTAGGTAGGAGAGGAGGATTTTCGTTTTTTACATTGTACATTTCTGCTTATTTACAAATAACAAGAAAAATAAATGCTTTTAAAGTTAAAGACCAAAAAAAAAAATTTCTTCTTAAAATAAAAATAGTCAACATAAAGGAGTTTTTCCTGTAACAGACTCATAAACTCCAAGGCTGGACGGTTTATGACTGCTTCGATATTGAGGCAAGATTAACAAGCGGCAAGACCATAACAGGTGTAAGAAAAGCATACCTCTTGTGGGCTGTGGGGCCACCTTTAGATTCAGTGCATGCCCAAATCTCTCCAATTTTAGACAACACGTTACTAATGAAAGCAGACCTTGTTAACACAGTCCCTGTTGCAGCTTGCTTTGTAACAGTGGACAATGGCTGGGGTCTAGAAACTGTAAAACAAAGAATGCAGTTTAATTTCCTCTCTAACACCAGGATTTTACTAGAAGAATATGAAAGAGTGACTGGGACACAGGGCTCACAAGATAAGAAGTAGTTACAGGTTATACTTAGTTCAGCAGAAATGTAACAACTTGGGGCTTTTGGGAGGTGGTGAAAAAATTATTGTGAATGTTTTCTAAAAGTTGGACGCAAGTGTCCAAATGAAATAAAACGAGTTTTTTAATTCCATACTACACTGCTAAATCAACTATAAGAACCTCCAAGAAAGCTTTTCTATCTGGGGGGAGTAGTGGCCCAGTAAATAAAAGAGCACCACAGTAATGAGTCAAAGCAAAAGTGAGCTAAATATAAGAGAACAATACTTTCAGGAGGTAATCACTCAATGTCCTTTCTCACCCAGTACTTTATGATCATTTTCAACCAAATCTTACCTTCTCGAAGAACTGGTGATGTGGACAGATGGTAAGGCTTAGCTTGCTCAACGGCTAATCTTCGCTGGATTTTGGGAAGGACTTTCCCATATTGCTCTACTATAGCGTTTCGAACTTCTGATCTCTCCCGCAAACGAGGATCACGATCATTCTATTGAACATGCCATAATCGGTAAAAATTTACTCTTCAAAAGCACTATGTCTGTGTATTTACCATTTAAAACACAATTCTCAATACCTAAGAATATCTTCTCTCTACATATCCGTTCTTCCAAACCAAGGACCTCTTAGACACACCTGCCTGCAATATCTGTTCTCAACCATCCTTAAGTTCCACCCCTCCCCCACCCAAGCTCAAGTCTTCTCCACGACTAACAACAATGGTCATCATGTAGCAAGCATCTACATGGGTCAGGCAACAGGTCACCTCAGACACACCTGGGCGCATCTCCACAAAGAGATACTGTCACTTCACTGATGAAGAACCAAGGCTCAGAGATGTGTTCCAAGCACAGAGCACAAAAAAGAATCCGTCTGAGCCCTGAAGTCCACGCTCTCCACACTACGTAACTCCCACTGCTCCTCTACTGCTTCCTCTCGGTCCCCCTGAGTGACGTGCTTAGTCTGCCAGGACTGTGGGCAGTTATCTAAATAAAAATGGCATATGTGGGGCGCCTCGGTGGCTCAGTCGGTGAATCGTCTGCCTTCAGCTCAGGTCATGATTCCAGGTCCTGGGATCGAGCCCCACATCGGGCTCCCTGCTCAGCGGGGAGCCTGCTTCTCTCCCTCCCTCTGCCCCTCTCCCCAGTCATGCTCAAGTAAATAAATAAAATCTTAAAAAAAAAAACAAAGGCATATGTAAAAGAATCAGGTGAGTAATAATGCCCTGTTCCCAACGAGCTAGAGAACATCAGGAAAGGGTTCTCCAAGCTCAAGAGGATACGGAGAACCCGGTGGTTACTGAACTAGGAACTCTAGCACAACAACGTTACCACTTCTTCCTCTCTTGTCCCCCATAATGAAACAAGTTTCACTCTACCGAAAAATTGGTCTTCAGCGTTTGGTTGAGCCTCAGGGCGGAGACGTAATTGGCACGCTGCAGATAGTGAACCAGAAGGAATTCGTGGTTCCGAACATTGGTGCTAGACTGCAAGAATCTCACCAGGCAGTCCTAGGAAGAAGCAGAGGCGCTCATCAGCCCCTCACCTGTCCCGCATGCCTGCCGGCTGGGCGCGGGGCCGCCCGTACCTGCTCAAGGTCCGTGAAAGGCAGCTTCAGCAGGTCCTCCATGAGGCCCGTCTCCTGGCAGACTTTGTACGTGTGTGTCAGGAGCTGCTCCACGTTCACACTGGTCGAGTGCTGCCGCAGGAACGTCCAGGCCTCCACCATGTACCTGAAACAGCGTCAGAAAAGCTGCCGAAGTGTTCGAAACGAGCGAGCCACCTACAGAATCTCAAGGACACTCTGTGCGTGTGACGAAGTACTCCCAGCTTTTCCTGAACACTCATCACAGCATCGTGACGTCTGCTACCTCAACGAGCACACGTGGCGTGAGGCGGCTCTGGATCGTTACCGGAGTGTGGGACAGGAAAGCAGAGGGCACACAGGAGTGAGCCCGGATGAACGTGGGCTGGGGAGCAGACAACAATCTGCCTGGTGTGGCAGAGAAGACTGGGCCCTTATGGAAGCACGCCCAGCAGGAGAGCAATGGAAGGGGAAGTGAGCAAAGACCTACAGATGCAACGTGCTGCTTATGGCACGGCAACGGGCTGAGCTCAAAGAATATTCTGACTGATCTGTAAGCAAGATCTGACTGGAGAACACAGGTTAAATTGGGGAGTTTCAGACACCATGTGGGGGCCATGAGATGCTGTCTTCTGTGGGCAGTAAGACATCAAACAAAGCAGTGTTTCTCACGATACACTGTTAAGTTAAAAAAAAAAAACAAGCTTCAAACTGTATCGACAGTGACTATAATTGTAAAAACGTAACCAATAAACGGAGCCTATAAATGTTTATGTACTTATTTACTTAATTAGATAACAAAATGTCTTGAAAGATAGACACCAAAATTGTCAGAATTTTTGGAGGGGCTGATAACTTTCAGGGCTGAAGTGGGGGGTAGAATAAAAACATGGCAAGTACATATGAATATCAGGGAAATAATTTTCTTTAAAAAAATCATCATTTATCTAATTCTAAGTTAACACACAATTTTGATTTCAATGGACATCTTCATAAGAAAGCTATAGCTGTGGTTACTGAAATAGTCACAAATACGACATAAAGACTTATTAATAAATAACTAACATACACATAAGAAACACAGAATATGTGAACAAAGTCACACCAATTAATATTCAGCATGAAAATGCATGGAATGAAACTCTCACAGCACTGACCCAGACTGTGGATATGAAGTTCCTCAGGAAAGAAAAGGGCTCCCTCTGCTGACAGGCCAGGCAGGGCCAGCTATTCATTTTATTGCTTCTGGACTAAACTATTTTAACATATCCTGCAGGACTTACAAAGGTCAACAACCCAGGTAAGTACCACATTTACGGGTAGGGTATTGCCTAAAAATCTAAAATTGCCTTGTACTTCACCCGGTACCAGGACAGGCAGGAGAGTACGTATGGTTGTTATAAACCTGACGGTCCTAGAAGGGTAATTTTTTTCCTACATAAAAAATATGGGAGTATTAAAATGAGCACATTTCTGTAGATAAAAAAAACAGATAAAAAGGATAAATGAATATATCACCATAAATTAAAAAAAAAACCCATATGAACGTACAGATGAAGTAGTTATGACACAATCTTGCTATGTGTTGAATCTGACACAGGACAGTGTATGGAACCTTCACCGTACTATTCTATTTTTTGTACTCTGAAATCTTCTTTTAAAAATGCTTGTACCAAAGTAAATTTCAGATCAATCAAAACCTAAATGATAAAATCCATAAAGTGGTAGCAGATACCATGAGAAAACTAAAAAATAATGATGTTGAAGTGAAAAACAAAAAACAAAAAACACAAAAGCCAAACGAAAATACTGGTAATTCTGATTTCGTAATTTTCAGCATAGCAAAATCCATTCTAAAATGAAGTAAAAAGACAAATGCAAACAAGAGGGAAAAAAATCTCAGGATTATTATTCATAACACATAAAGAGCTCTAACAAGTTAGGAAGAATCACCTCAGTAACACACAAAAAAACAATGGGCAGGTCACAAGCAGGAAACAGCATCTTTATAAAAAGGCACATTCTTATTACTATTATCATGAGACGAAACCTATTACTCTTACCACTTTCACCCACCAGATGAATAAACACCAACTGCAGGGCACACGTGATGGAGGTACAGTGGTCTAACTCTCACGAGGACAGTGTGCCGTGATCTATCAAAGTGACAACCGCAAATGTCCTTTCACCCAATAATCCCACTTTTAGGATTCTCTGTCTTACAACCTAAATCTGCACCTGTGCAAAACGTGTGGTTACTCACGGCAGTGGTTAAAATGGCAACAGACTGGAAAACATCTAAATGTTCACTAAAGGGAGCTAGTTCGGTAAATACGGACACATCACAAGGAACTACTCTGCCACAGTCAAAAATAAGGACGCTCTTTTTGCCCTATTATGAAACAAAGTCCAAATTAAACTGGGGGAAAAAACATACTGCAGCAAGAAATAGAGTGTGCTGTGTGTATTTTAAAAGTACGTGTGTGCTGGAGGGGGTGTTGAAGGGTACATGCTGCCAGGAACGAGCCCGGAGCCACTCCTGTCCCTGACGTGCTGTGACTGCACTACTATGAAGTTTTGGGGAAGGGAAGGCTCCAGCCTGTCACCCTAAAGGGCAACTTCAGCAGACGCTGACTGCGAGCTGGCAGCTTGAAGCCACATGGAGGGAGCGTCATTAAATGCTAGCAAGTGCTTTTCAAAAAGTGGGGGCGAGGGTTTAAAGTAGGGGTGGGAAGAAACATATACACATTGGCTTACACAAGTGCACAACCTCTCAGGCAGGATACCCCAGAAATTATCAACACTGGGTACTGAGAAGCCGCGGGGGAGGCTGGAAATTCACTGCGTATCCTTTTGAACCTTTTTGAAGCATACAAATATCCTACTATTGAAAAAACAAAAAACCTCCAATTCTCTGCCCGCCAGTCCACGGACATTTTCCACTTTAAAGTACGATGTCCACTCCCAGGTGAGCAGATATAGTAGTAAGAGTAAAACAGATTTATATACGACTTATCAAATATTAATCTACCAGGAGAGTGCACTTGAAGGCACAGGGCAAACGATAATGTTGTTTTCCGTTTCCCCCCAGCAGGAGACACAGCTATTTCCGACTTTGAGACAGCCTGCTCCACTGCCAACATGGACATAAATATTAAAAATAAGGAAGCCCCCAAATTCCCACTACTCTCCTGCTTCCTATGGTAGAAAACCATGATGGTGGGAAGAGCAATAAGAAAACTAGTTCAACTGATAAGAGGCTAGACGAGGGTGCTGGCAGTGAGTCACTGCATTAAGGAACGCACGGGGGCTCTCGGTAATACAGCAGCAGAGACCAGAGACCGGCTGAACTACATTCCTGAGTCACCAGAAACATACCACAAAAGCGAAACTCCCACGTGCTCTCGGAAACAAGACCCGTCTGACTCGCTCCACGGCAGTGGTCTGGAACAGTGCCTGAACCAGTCTGAACCCACATCATCTCAACAAACACCGTTTCAGGTGGTCCTGTGGTCATGCTTCTGCGTGTTCTCTACCGGACACTCCATGGCGCTACTTTTCTCAAGACTGGATACCTGAGCCTCTACTTAAGACAAGTCAGGTCTAGAAATGGCACACAGTACGTTCCAGTTACTGCAAACAGTTTTATGTTCCCTATGGCTAAAGGAGAGGGAATGAGGATCTAGCAAACCAGAGAAACGTGTTGTGAATGAATCGAAGGACTACAGGATCGTAGAGGAAAAACCAGCAACCTTTCAAAGGTGTTTTTCCAAGGTTCCAACATCTGTTTCTTCGACGTAAGCATCAGCGATCAAGTGCCCCCTCCCTCAAGTCAGTAGAGTGAGCAGCGTACACGCAACTGAAGACAGTCTACGTGCTGCCTGACTACCCAGCACTGGGACTCCTAACCCATCTGGTAAACCTTTAATCACCGCTAGCTTTTTAAAATTTTGTTTTGCTCTTATGTTCATTCCAGATTTACTCAACTAGCCAAATGCTTGTGGCTACTCCAAGTTATTTCAACAAGCACTTCCTAATTCATGACTTTTGAGGACACTGGCAGTGTCCTACCTGTCTAGCCAACCCATTACCATACTACAGAACTCCTTTTCTATCTTAAATTTAGAGATTCAACCCTCTCCTCTCAGAAATATGAGAACAAAGAAAGCTTAACTTTCAGACCACTGACAATGAAATGGCGTTGGTTCACGAACAATCTGGGGTGAGTAAAGCAACCAATTTCTAAAAATATAAAAAAGACCAACCAACAGAACTGACAATAAAAACAGTGAGTCGAATAAAACAGTTATTATCTAGTAAGTAGTATTAGCTCCAAACAACATCCCCAACTAAGTAATTTGGTTAACAAGACAACCCAATAATCAGACCACTGCATTTCCAATCATGCCATTTCACTTGTCCTAGCTGTCACATACAGGACAAAATAACTGCAGAAATATATATATACTGCTATAACATGAATGGAAATATATCCTGATTAGAGAGCATTAAAATATGGCAAAGGGAAGAAAAGAAGCAATGTCAAGATAGGACCCGCTCCAATCTGGTTCAAGTGTTTAAGACAGAAACCTGACTTTACAACATTGGGACTTCATCCTCCCTATCTTTGGCTCTTGTCAGCATACTCAAGCCTCAGCTGCCCACGTGGGAGACTGTCCACACTGCCAATTAGCAACAGATACAATTTTGAAGCTCAGTTTGGTTCCCCCTTTTACTCAAGGGTACTCCTTCTTCATCCTATTCTAGGATAATTTTGTTTTGTACATTTTTCCTCACGTTGACAGATGAAGAATCCTAAGAATATTATGTAATGCAACCAAAGCAAAATATTACATATTGCTGTTTCAACAATTCTACTTTATTAACATATATGATCAAGAGTTTGACGATATTTTCAAAACATGTACTTACTTATTAGAAAGCAAAACGGTGAGGTGAAGGGTAACATCATCACCGCTGGACACCGTTGGCTTCATTGTCTGAATGTATCTGAGGGCTTGTCTGTGCTCACCCTGACTCATGAAGGCTTGAATAATCTTTGAATGTTGCCACGACACAGGTTTCACGGTAGCTGGGTGAAACAGAAGGTCCAAGCCACTCTGCAGAAAGGACACGAAAACTGCTAAATGCAAATATAACGTGCTGCACTCAGACAAAGCAGACAGCCTTTAAAAAGACAGGCAACACTAAAGCCACAAACAACAGTCTACACATAACTTGCAAAGATCTGCTTTAATCCATGGTATGTTTTATTTTAAGTAAAAGCCTTATCAAAAGCTCCATTCTTCTGAGGTCTCTCTCGGCCACCGACGTCACACACCAATGCCAAGCCCTGCATTCTATAGCAGCGCACCAAACGTCTCACAACTGCCATGTCTGCGCTATTAGTAATTGTGTATTATTTATTTCCTTCTTTAGACAGTACGGGACCTGGGGTCCTGAACTGTTTCATCTTTGTGTTCGCACTGCCTACGGTAGCGCTTGGTAAAGGCTCTAAGTCGGTAAATTACTCCAAAAGTAGACTGTGTCATATCTTTAATATCACATTTAATCCAGCTATATGCTTCTTTCTGAAATTCTAACAGTTTATGAGAGTTTACATTCCAAGTGAACAAACTTACCCCATAGTCATTGTGGTCTATCAGCCAAAACCCCTGAATAAGTTTCACCTGGCCCCAAGGGATGGCAAAGGCAGTGGGAAATGATTCAATGCAAGTATCTGCTTTGTTTGGGAAGGAATACATAATATCGAGCAACAAATAAATGGTCTTTAAGAAAGAGGATTAAGGATAATAACAAGAAGAAAACCTCCTACATACTTATATTAGGTAGCAACAGACTACAGCAGCAAAGAGGCTTAAAGAGACTGGTTTTAGGATTCAGAAAGCCAGAACGGATACCCAAGTCCAGCAGTTTGATTAAACGCAGGTCGAGCCAGTCGTTCACTCTCAACAGTGAGTACCACCACAAAGGAGATGAACTCAGTAGCTCATCAGCAAACTGAAGAGGCAGAACTATGACAAAATTCCATTTATGCAGCAAAATCCAACAGCTTAAGCAAACACATCACGTATCTTATAAATTACGAACAGAACTACACATTTTTAAATTAAGTAACTGACATCAGTACAAAAATATTATTGCAAATACCACCGGGCTCAGACTCGATGCCTAAGGTAATATTAAACTAACTTATTGTGTATTCGTATTGAACACCTAACTTAACCTCATTAAGAAAGACCATTTGACACCTGGGTGGCTCAGTCAGTTAAGCGTCTGCCTTCAGCTCAGGTCATGATCTCAGGGTCCTGGGATCAAGTCCTGCATTGGGCTTCCTGCTCAGCGCAAAGTCCGCTTCGCCCTCTCCCTCTGCCCCTCCCCCTGCTTGTGCTTGCTGTCTGACAAACAAACAAACAAAGAAAACACAAAAAAACCTCAGACAGACCATTTGGCCAGCAATGTTTCAGAGCCGCTGTTGGTAACTCTGATGATGTCCTATACACACACGAGAATCTGAGGAGAGCTGTGGACCCTAGCCCTAGAAAAACCTAAAACAAAATTCTGCAGAGTTTCAGGTTTGCCACAGACCATCTGAACCCAACCAACAGATCCTGCATTAACCTTCCTTTAAAAAAACTGCAAATGTGCAACTGAGACTGGATTAGGCATGCTAGGTTTTCTGATGTGGGTAATACATGAACTATTTGATAGTGTTTTAAAAGGATACAACAGCATGTTTGCTGGTTTCAGTGACGTCGTCCAGTAGGTATATGTCAAGCAGTGCCTGTAAAAGGAATAAAAAATGCAGTGTGTTTTATATGTTCATTCATTCACACTCCCTGTTTTCCCCAAGCCTGTGCCGGGCGGGAATACCACTCAGCATGTCCCCCTGGCCCCCGGAACCCTGTGGGGTCTTCACGGGGGAATGCGTGGCCAAGAACGTACGTGCAGACTAGATGGAGGGTATTTTCCCGTGCCTCCTTCATCCCGCTTCCACAACCTCTCAACGCCGTCTCCTAACTGAGACACCATTTCATCAATCATCAAGCAATCGGGGTTCCACTTCCCTCTGCAAAAAGGGCGACATTCAGGATTATTCGCTATTCGTGTTAATTCCAAACTCTTAGTGATCCCCACAAACCAAAGGAGAAGAGAGTTGAGAACAGGACCCCATTTAGCATCCCATGAAGTCCAGTCACCAACAAGAATGAGATGAACCCTGCAGAGGCCTCAGGCTCGGTCACCAGCAAGCCCGGGGAGAGCACGGTCCAGCCGCCGAATGCCTGAGGCTATGCTTGGTTTTACCATCCAGAGCAAACCGCCCAAGAGCATGGCAGCCAGAAGAGTATAAACACCCTGCAGTTCAAATTCAAAGAGCTATGATTTCCCTTTCACCGCCTGAGTCTTCTGACCCAGTGATTCCTTCAAAACCCTATCACTGAGCGCCTACACAGGGGTCAGCAGATACTGTCCCTTGCCTCATCTACTAACAACCAGGGCGGCGGCAGTTCCTCCTTCCCGAGCTTTCACTGAGTCAGGCACCGCATCCACCGCTCCATCTCCATTTACATGGACTGTGCAACTTAGTGACCAGCAGGATTAGAAAGCTGAGTGAAGATCTAGAATTTTAAAATATGCCCAACAGGGGCGCCTGGGTGGCTCAGTCGGGTAAGCGTCCAGCTCTTGATTTTGGCTTGGGTCATGATCCGAGAGTCGTGAGACTGAGCCCCGAGTTGGGCTCCACACTCAGCAGGGAGTCTGCTTTAGAGTCTCTCTCTCCTCCTCCCTCTGCTGGTGCACCCTCCCTCTCTCCCTCTAACAAAATCTTTAAAAAACAAATAAATAAAAATAAAACATAATATGCCTAATAAATCTCCGAAGTCTGTGCTCAGTCTCCGAGATTATTTCTCCTAAAGCACCGGACCCCAAACTTGGCCACACACCAAATTACAGCCAGCACGGCCTTTGAAGTACTGGTTTCTGGGTGATTCTGACAACACGCCTGGCTTCCACATTCCTGAACGACTGCTCACAGTGCTGCACGCCGTTCCCCAAGCATCACTCCTACCTAAGGAAGACGACTATCTAATTCCAGAGGCAGAACCCTGCTCTTTCTTCTATTACGTCTGCTTCTTTATTTCAAAGGAACCAATGAGGCTAACATTCATGTATTTTAAAAAGGAGAAATATAGGAAATTAGACAAAGAAAACAGTGGTTACAGGACTGAAATGCAACTGTTAATGGAAAGAATGTAAAATGCCAAACTGGTTAGGTATGTTTCATGGTTTTTTGATGATTTGGAGCTTTTAGTCTTTTTCTGAATAAGAATCCTCACGAAAAATATATGCTTAAATGACAGAATCTTCTCTAATAAATTGGCTGTGGTAACTACTCTTAATTAGGAAATGCTGAGTAGCCACACTCAAATTATCGAATAAAGATGTAACCGTTAGGTCAAGGCAAACAGGCAAACGTTACAACTAAAATAATAATGCTGGTAACAAATTCTGTCACTTTACTTAAAAATTCCATGCATTTCATCTTTCTATTGCGTGATGAATTCTGTCCTGATAAAGTGAGGACTTCTTACAAAAGTAACTTCTAAGAGGTTTTGGAAGGTTCTGGAAGGTACCTTGCTAGACGCTCACACTTCTGTCGACGACTGGTGTAGTAGTTCTGAATTACAGGGTAGTTGTAGTACAACCTGGACAACTGCACAGGATCATCTAGAGTTTTTTAAGAGTCGGGGAAAAAGTCAGTAATATTTCCAAAATATCCCAACAATACCTAAGGCTATCCACATTAATATTTTACTATAATTGCATGATGTTTAGTCTGCAGGCTTCCTAAATTTAAGTAATAAATACACATCCCTTTATTAACAGATACACAAATGAAAAAACAAGAGTCCCTCGTGACAGTCGGTAAAAACAAGGTTGCTGGCTTAGAACTCTGGGAAAAGCTCTTCCAGAAATGATTCTACTCCCTTCATTTCAAATGATAATTTGAAAGCAAGCAGTATTCACTATTTAAGTAAAAATCAAAGAGAACAACAAGAGAGTAGGATCAACAGCAAGTAAGCAGAAACAGAAGTTTGACAGAATCTAATGTGTGCCCGGGAAATGCAGGAAGTTAGAGGCCTTAGAAGCATTCTACACAAACAGAGCAAAAGTCAAATTCTCTAATTCTTGGTATTGGCATAATCAGATGAAAATAGGAATTCAACTGATGGCAAATGATCTTGGCTAATAGGCATATCAAAAGAACTCTTAAGGAGAAAAAGATCAGCAAATGAGATTATAAAACCCACAGCTGAATGGATCTAAATTATAGCTGATGATATCGTTGAACCCCTTTTCAGAAGCCATGTTTTGTTAAATATTCTTTCCTTTTACGTCATTCGGCCCCATATGTGTGCATGGAACACCCGTGCATCGGGCATGGGGAGGGCACTCGAGATACACAGTGAGAAAGAACGTAAGACTAGAACAAGATGTGAGAGGGGTGGTGGAAGAAAGGAAATCTGACAATGAGAAGCACCAAATGACACCAATTGAAGAATGTTTGCATTAATATGTACAGAGGAGTCGACGTTTTACCTAAGCCCTCCGGTAAGAGCCCCGAATGGCAGAACCAGAGCACCACCTGCGTGTACTGGCAGATGAGCCGGGTAACCAGGCACTTTTTGTGCAGGTCCAGGAGGCCTGTGAAGATGAAACACCAGCTGTGCAACGTTCCATTTATCAAGCACACGCAAACACTCAACACCTGCACAGTCCTCAAAATCCAATTGTCTGGTGACTTTTAATAGCGTATGTGTATTTTTAAACACACTTAGCCTACATATAACCTCCAAAATGCTACAATAAGTAACTAAGTAGGTATTTTAGGTAAATAGGCTTCCACCCTCACAGACATTTCCATTTACCTAGTTTCAGAAGTCAAATGTAGACATTAACACACACTAGTACAGTAATATATGAATGCAGGTTGTTCAAACCGGGCCTGTATAAGTGAAACTGGCTATTTTGTTTAAATGGCAAAATGGAGACAAACATTTACAATGACTTCTGTGAATAAAAACTTACATTATGATTTAAGAATCTGAAACTACTGGAAGTACGTACGCTACCTTAACAGCAAGTTTAACCCGCAAATCTCCCAAGCTTGTTTAAGCATGGGCTCATGGCCCGTCTAAATAACATCCTGTACTTTCCATTTAAAAAATAACAGTAGGGGCGCCTGGGTGGCACAGCGGTTGGGCGTCTGCCTTCGGCTCAGGGCGTGATCCCGGCGTTCCGGGGTCGAGTCCCACATCAGGCTCCTCTGCTATGAGCCTGCTTCTTCCTCTCCCACTCCCCCCTGCTTGTGTTCCCTCTCTCGCTGGCTGTCTCTATCTCTGTCAAATAAATAAATAAAATCTTCAAAAAAAAAAAAAAAAAAAAACAGTAAAAAAGGCCTCTCGGCACTTTGCACAATGACGCATCTAAGACATGGAGGTTTATTCTTTCTTGAAGTAAAACTTAAATAAAAACTCATTCACGTAAGACAAAGAGCATACCTCTCTCCGTGATCTCTTGGGCCTCTGTGGTAAAACAGTTCAAGACGGAGTTAAGGTTGCTGAGGAGCAAGTGGCACTGCTGCAGAGCCTGTGTGGTCTGTGGGTCGATGAAACGACACGAACCATCAAATAATGGTGTACCTTTCCGGGAGAAAATTCTAGATTAGTTCTGACACAATAAATCTGAATTCATTAAAATCATAAATGCAAGAGTTCTCAAACTCCTATTAGCTACAGAATGAGACTATAAATTATGAGATTTACAAAAACAAGGTTCAAATGGCAAATAACCTCAAGAAACCCAGAAGGGACAAATACAAATTCCTAGTTTTTTAAGATCCAGAACAAGGTAAGCGAAGTGAGCAGAGGAAGGGGGTATAGAGTTAACTTCAGACTGAATGAGTTCTATTCATTAAATGCTTCTCCCTCAAATAAATCTTTCATACTAGAGCTTTCATGTGCCATGTTGTTTTGTTAGTAGTTTGTAAGA
>NW_024424452.1:68576413-68616710 GCF_017311325.1 Ursus maritimus
CACTCTTTCCACCTCCAGTCTTCAAAAGTGAGACATTAAAATGAAGACTCAGATAAAGACTTACTGTAAAAACTGCAAGCCTGTTACAATTCAGTGTAGACTTGGTTGTCCTTTCATTTTAAACTCAACAATGACTTTACAAATTCATTTTGGGGGGAAAAATGGGTATTTTAGTTGCTACTGGTTACATCTTTTAGGTTAAGATTTAATCACATTAATATTTAATGGATAACTGGAAACCAGAAAACATATCTTGATTAGAAATCCTTCCTCAAATCAAATGATTTGCTTTACTTCCAATACATTTAAAATACTACGCTTTGTATTTTAATTACATTTAGGTTTTTTAAAAAGTCCATTAATCAGTAATGAAACTGAAGGCAGCAATCATGGGTGAGTTACCAGGCTCAAACCTGAAGTACCACATTATCTTGAAGTGTAACAAAGGCATACAATTTATGAACTGATCTCAATTTTTTTTTCTCTTACGTGAATTACATAACCAGTCCTGAAAATATTTTCCATTCAAAAAAATACATTTTTTCGCCCTGACTCTGAATTATCAGGTGTTTGTTTCCGACTTCCACTGTACTAAGTGGTTACTTAAATATTTAAAATTATTTCATGTTTGTAAGTTTCCTAAGTGTGGCCTAAAAATGCTATAGAGCCCCATGTCCATAGTAGATTCTCTAAGGATAACTTATTTAAAAAGTCCATTTATTCATTCATCATTGACACAATGATAGAAATAACAAAAATATATACTTCTAAATAAACTTAAATTTTACTTTCATGTACAGGGCAATCACATATTATGCCCTGAAACTTATTATTGCACATAATGGGTTTTTGATATTTATAGGACACCTCATAACTCAAAGTGGACGACAGAGGAATAAGACTGTCAAGAAGAAAAATGACTTTGAATGACTGATAATGACATGTTAGTAAAAGACAGAGGTGATGAGTTTTTGCCCTCCTCTTCAGCTTTTTCATAGTCATAAATATTTTAAGTAGAAAATGAGTAAGTAGGGGAGCTTCTGAGGTCAACTGACATTCTCCCCTGACTCCACCATTAGCAAACTTCATAAATTAATCTCTTAAGATCAACGGTACGGTGTAACTCTTAAACTTGGTAGACAGATTAACAATCTATTGCGAAATCTTGCTCAAAAAATAATTTTGTCAGGGCGCCTGACCGGCTCAGTGGTGGAGCCTGGGACTCTTGATCTTGAGGTTATGAGTTTGAGCCCCACGCTGGGAACAGAAATTACTTAAAAATAAAATCTTTAAAAACAAACAAAAATAATACTAATTTTGCCACCCCAAAACTAAAAGAAATGGTTTTCTTCTGAAACTTCTTTAAAGAGTTTACAACTTCAGGGATGCCTGGTGGCTCAGTCAGTGAAGCGTCTGCCTTCAGCTCAGGTCATGATCCCAGGGTCCTGGGATCGAGCCCCATGTGGGGCTCCCTGCTAAGCGGGGAGCCTGCTTCTCCCTCTGCCTCTGCCTGCCGCTCCCCCTGCTTGTGCTCTCTCTCTCTCTCAAATAAACAAATAAAATATTAAAAAAAAAAAAGTTTACAACTTCAAAACAATCAAAAATGATTGTCATGTCCTTAAAACATAAACCGAGGTTAATTTTTTAACATAATACTTACACAGTCTGTCGAATTCCTCTTTTGTAAAAACTACTTTATTCCATGTCCATTCGAGAACAAAGCGCAGGTTAGCTGCAGAATTTGGTTGTTCTTATTTGTAAATATCAATGAAAAAAAAAACAATTATTAATTACAAACAAAAAATTAGTAACTTCAGTGGGGAAGCCTGACAGAGAGACTAGGATGATCAAGTGAGCAATGTGCACATCAACACCAACGGAGAAGAACTGGGACCACAGCCTTCCCGCGAACACAGCAAGGAGCGCGTAACTTTATGCAGTGCTGCTGTGACACCTGGGAAACCTGAATCTAATCACGAGGAAAGGTTAACACACACACACTGGCAGGCTGTGTGTGCAAAATGACAGGCTTATCATCTTTAAAAATGCCAATTTCTTAAAGATAAAAGCCTAGGAATTAAATGAGGTTAAGAAGATTAAAAGGACATAAAAACTAAACACAAAGCATATCCTGGATTACATTCTGGAATCCCTATCCCTATAAATGCTTCCAAGGACATTATAGGCATGATGAATAAGATTCCAATAAGGTCAAAGATCAGATAATAGCATGTATCAATGTTTTTCTGATTTTTATAAGTACAAAGTAGTTTTGTAATGAATGTTCTTGTTCTTGGAAATAATACTGAAATACAAGTAAAGAAACATTGATGTCCTCAACTTATTCTCAAATGACTCAACAAAAATAATGTGGATGTGGAGTGTGTTTTTAAAGAGGAGGATACGTAACAACTGGGATGAATCCCAGAAAATTTTGCGTAAGAGTCAATCCCAAAGGCTACATACTGTGTAACTTCATTTCTGAACGTTTTTGAAATGACAAAATTACAGACGTAGAGAACAGACTGGTGGCTCCTGGGGTTAGGGGTAGGGGGAGGTAGGTGTGGCTATAAAAAGGACAACATGGGGGTCCTGACTGATACACTGTACCAGAGGCTTATCAGATCTTGGGGGGGGGGTGTGATAAAAGGGTACACAGGATCTCTCCACACAATGTCTTAAAACAGCAATGTGAATCTACAATTATCACAAAATAAAGTTTAAACCCCTCAAACGGATTAATCATTTAAAAAATTTTAAATACAAAAGAAATTTTTTATTTGTTAAAAACCGTAATCTTACCTTCCTTTGTCCACTTTTTGATACATCCAGTCAAAAGTCCCAGGCAACTTGTGTGGATCGCTGCTGACAATATAGCTTCTAACTGTTCCTCCTGAACCACACGTTAAAAAAGGAGGAAAAAGAGTAAGAAATGAAGATATAGGATATCTGACCACAGACTCAGAGATAGTAAGTTCTAGAAGAATACAAACATTTAGGGGCGCCTCGGTGGCTTAACCAGTTAAGCGTCCAACTATTGATTCTGAATCAGGTCATGATCTCAGGGTCCTGGGATAGAGCCCCACATGGGGCTCCCTGCTCAGCGGGGAGTCTGCTTGAGGATTCGTTCTCCCTATGCCCCTCTCCCCACACGCACTCTAAAATAAATAAATCTTAAAAAAAAAAAATACAAACATTTAAAGGGTTAAAAAATCATGACTCACTAGGTGGCTATGAACACAAAGACAGACCGTAACAAGCATTGGTGGCAATGTGGAGTAACTGGAATCCTCACACACTGATGATGGGAATGTAAAATGGTAGCCACTTTGGGAAACTTAAACACTAAGTTACCTCATGACTCAGCAACTCCACACCAAAACCATATATGGAACAACATTATTCATAATAGCCCCAAACTGGAAACGAGCCAAATGCCCATCAACGAAAGAATGGATAAGTGAACCGTGCTACGCTCCCGACACAGACATTATCACAGACATTATACGGGACAAGGGACTGACGCATGAACCGCAGTTGCATCTAAGTAACAAGAAGTCTATGAAGACACAAAGCAGAGGAGTAGTTATCAAAAGTCGGGGGCTAGGGGGAGAATATGGGGGTTTCGTGGGGTGATAAAAATGTTCTCAAACTGAACGTGGGGATTGATGCACAATTCCATGGATTTATTAAAAACCACTGAATTATACACTGTAAGCCGGTGACTGTAAGATACAGCTGTGTCTTAGTACGTCTGTTACTTAAAATCATTATAAATCACACTGAATATCAAAGAAATCTATGAATTTCATTCATCAGAGTGGCATACTTTTTTTTAAAAGAATCGAATGAAAAAACAGATGAGTCAAACAGGAATAAAGGGGCCATAATATGATAAAGGCTCCCCCAAAATGAAGAAAATGGAGACTCAGTAGAGCAATTTACATTAAAATTAGAGACAAAACAAGAACGCTGGTACCACTGTCTTTCCAGTTAGTAGAGGTTCTACCAAATGCTGTGAGAAGATAAACAAAAACGGAAAAAAGAAAAAAGAAGCCCGTATTTGCTGATGACTATACACTTTGAAAATCTAAGAGATTCTGATTTCGTTAAGTAGATATTAAGTGAATATACAAAAAACCAATTGAATTTTTATGTACTAGCAATAACCATCCAGAATTGAATATAGGAAAAATGTTCTACTCACAAAGAGCAAAACTATGGAACACTTAGGGATAAGAACAGAAAGACATCCGTAAGAAAAGAACCATAAGCTCTTGCTGATAGAAAAACCAACCCTGAATAAATGGGAATATATACCATTTAGTCTTGGATGGGATGATGATAAAAATATCAATTCTCTCCAAAATTAATATATGAATATAACAAATTTCCATAAAGAGTTCCAATGGGGGTGCTGGATAAAATTATAATTAATACAAAGAATAAATAACTATTGAGAATTATAGGAAAAAAGAGCCACATTAGCAAATATTAAAGCAATTATGTATATTAGAGTGGCACAGAAATACATCAGATTAATGGGAAGAAATTAAATCCCAGAGAAAGATACCCAGTACACATAGACATAGGAAATCAAATAAACGTGCTATCTCAGTAGCAAGAGAAAAGGATATTCTGTGTTCTATTTTATAAGTGGTGTAGCACAGCTGGACTCATCATCATCGGGAGAAAGAAAATCAACCTTTACCTGATGTGATACACAAAGACGAACTGAAGCCTTAAACGTTAACGAAACATTTAAGTGTTAGACTTTTTAAGCCAGAGCTATAAAATACATCTGACTACAAAAATATTAATTTGTATGTAGCAAAAGATACCATAACACAAATCAAGAGGAAAACAGTAGGGGGACGATCTAGAAGACTTAGAACAAAAAGGGTAAATATATGTACCATAGAGAATTTCCATCGACAACCCAGTAAAAAAAGGGTAACACCTATAAATAGGTAATTAACAGAGTAGTGACCAGTCAATTAAATATGAAATTGCATCTGTATCATCCTTTTCATGTATACGAAGGAGGGATATATAAAGAGACAGATGAAAGAAAAGTATACATGAAGTCCATGCACCATGTATACAAATGATTACAACGTGGACACTGATAGTACCCCCACCCAGGTTTAGATGGAGAATACTTGGCAGTAACCTGGAAGCTATGTCTGCTCCAACCTGATCAAAGCAAATCCCAGCCCCCGCTCCCATCTCCCATGGCAACCATGCAACCATGACCCCTCTCCTGCCTCCTGAAGTCATCATCTTCTTGCTTTTCTTTTAGGTCTACATGTGCATTACTAAGGAATATAGTTTAATTTGGGCCTATTCTAGGAATGGAGTTAAAAGGAAAAAAAAAAAGGTAGATGAAGAATGGTCAAAAAAATGCCAATAGTTACATGCCTCTATACACTTTAGCCAATTTTCTAAATTCAAATTATTCGTGTATTATTTATGTGATTGGAAAAAACCCAAAACGGGTTGGAATACCCGGTTTAATCACAGAAAACACTAAATGCTGTTTTATTCACATGGCTGAATTACAGGTAATTTTTTCTTGTTTCACATTTTTAAGATACTATTGCTTTAGCTAAATTTGACAGTATGTAATTAGAAAAAAATAATCTGTATTAAGTTCCCTAAAGTGAGAAAGTTAAACGAACAGAGCACCTGGAGCGCCCGGAGCGCCCAAGTTCCTGAGGACGATGAGCAGTGAGTTCTCTGCCGTCAGGAAGGGCAGGGCCACGGGAGCCAAAGTTCCCTGAGGTCTTTCTATGGACCCAATCAAGAGCTGCAGAAAGCCATCTTGAATCTGGTGCTTTTTCTCCTGTCTTCTTGAGGCAGGGGAATGGACACCATAAAACAGAATACTATGAACAAAAGACTGATCAAAGGTGTCCTCTGAACACATATGGTTGGAAATCAACAGCCCATAGTTGGACGATGCTGTTTTATCAAACATAACTCTCAACAGCGTTCTTGGGCCATTAGACAGAAGAGATCTCTTCAGCACAACGTGTTAGCAATTCTTCCATAACTCTCACCAGGTAGATGGGTTAAAAAGACCGTATTACTCACAATGAACAAAAGAAACCCCATAAACTGCTTTAGCCTTTTCTGAACAAAAGGAAATTCTTGTTACCTGTGGATAAAGATGGAACATCACGCACAGCCATTTACTTGCTGCCTCCGTATCATCACCAGACCCCAGTGAATGATCGTAAAGAGCAGAGAAAGATATCAATCAACGAGGGCAAAGAAAAGAGAAGACATCATGGTAAGACAGCTCAACAAAATCCGTGTACAGCAGTCATGAGGAAAGGTGACGGACTCAGCAGTGTGAGGGAAACCGTGTCCGTAGGTCCTCACAGGGGGGAGCTACAGATAAGAATGGAGTTGGGTTAGCTCTCTGAGCCCTCAGGCTAAATCCTTGGAGACACCAAGTACAGAGGAAAAGTGGGGGGCAAGAGTGGTCAGACCCGGGGCTGAAAATAGGCAACCGGTGGGCGCTTAAGTCTGTGGAACAGCCAGTCGTAACCTCCCCCCCCCGTGACCCCACAGCAAAGAACCACAGATGCCTGCCTCACAGATCTTTGGAAAAATGGAACGGCCCCAAACAAAGTATGGTTCTTCTCCCCTGAAATGATGCACGTCCCATCTACTATCCTCAAGAAAAGGATGCCTCCGCATGGACTATACCCACACAAAAAAAGAGTATCATCTGTTACTGACCTACGAACAGATGACCAAGGGCCGCCACACACGTTAGGAGAGCCACTGGCACCAAAGAGACTAAAGGAAGAAAACGGACTGCAGAGGAAACAGAGCTAATGCACAGAACCAAGTAAGACTGTGACCACACACGACAGGGGCTAGTTCATCCATAAAACAGATACTATGAACAAAAGACGGATCAAAGAAAAAGTACTCAGAGAAATTTTAAATGAGAGTCAAAGTTTTAAAAAGCTAATAGGAAGACAGGGAGAGAATGAAGAAATCTCCCCCAAAACAGAACCAGAGGCAAAGGCAACAAACTGCTGGGCAACAAAGGTAATCTAACAGAAGGTCACAGCCTCCGTCTAAAGGGGCTTCACAAAGAGCAAAAACAAACTGAGAAGAAAAAGCTAAGCTTGTGTGAGACTAGGCAGGTTTTGTTTTGTTTAAAAAGGCCACTTGGAAACTCCAGGAAAAAAACAAGCTACATAATAATATTAACTTCAATCATGATCATGACATGACCATGTGGTAAATATTTACACAGGTACAAAAATATAAAAGAGGGGTAAGGAGTGGGGGAGACTCCCAATGAAAATACTATCGAATATTTCTCTTCACTTCATGAAATTAAGTATTAAAATCCAACCCTAAGTGTTAAACCAACAGTGGCAATATTTATATTCCAACGGATGTTTAAAAGGCTCTTTTTCCAGCAAATCATAATGTTACACATCTGTAATTTTTAAAATAACTTCATTCAAACACTACTTGGGGAGAGTTAACATTTTCTCTTCCTTCATGGGAAAATGGAGCTTCCTTTATTCCAGCATGTTTTACTAACAAATAATGACTTAAAATAAATGTGAATTATGAGCTATCCGCAGGCAACACTGTTTATTGGTAAAATGTCTCCTGGTAGGTAGAATGTACTGGGACCAGGAAAACTGTGAATGGATTATAAACCACCACTAGGAAGTTAAGACTTTGGCTTCCACGAGTGAGTCTGACTTCTAGAACGGCCTTGTTTTGCAGGAACCTGGAATCTTCTCCCAGGCTCTCAGAAGAAACCGGTTTCTATAAAGCAGTGGTTCTCAAAACACTGCATCAGAATCACAGCAAGGGCTTTTTTTTTTTTTTTAAGACTTATTTATTTGAGAGACAGAGTGTGGACACAAACACAGGGGCAGAGGGAGAGGGAGAAGCAGACTACCTGCGGAGTAGGGAGCCCGATGTAGGGCTCGATCCCAGGACCCTGAGATCATGACCGGAGCCGAAATCAAGAGTCAGATGCTTAACCAACTGTGCCACCCAGGCGCCCCCACATCAAAGGCTTATTAAAACACTAAGTGCTGAGCTCTACTCCTAGAATTTCTGATTCAACAGCCTAGTGAGAAAAACCAAGAACAAGTTCCCAGTGACACCCATGCCACTGATCACATACTTTTGTTCTAGATCATGAGATCCACCTAAGTCAAGATTCACGAGATCTCATTCTCTTGCACCTATGCAGTTCTCACAGGGGCTGGAAAATGGCCCCTGGCCTGTGATAGCAACTTGTACTCATGAAACGCCTGAGGTCGCCATGATGTGCCTCCTGTCCTAGATTCTTCTCTGCAGCTAAGTGAATCTGGTGCCAAGTTATGGCCTACTGAGCCCTGGGTGTATGTATTTTAAGCCAAACCCAAGACCATAGCTACTGATCATGCAGAGTGAGCATTATACTACTGAATCTACTTTTGCAGAAATTATCTAGTAGACTTTTATTATAATAGGAAGCTAATAATATGATTCAAAAGAAACAACAGCATTAGAAATCATCTCACCTGACTTAAACTGGAAGGGTGAGTATCAGTAAGTCTTGGTGACAGAAGGCCAGCCATAAGACATCGATTATAGCCATCAGGTATGAATTCACTGAGAGATGCTCCTGATTTCTTTAAAAACCTCAAAGTCTGTAAAGATCGATGAATAAACATCAATACACGATTTCAAATAATCAAATTTAAGAATAATTAATAAACTCATCACCCTACTTTATACTCGATATCTTGAATAAAGCTAAAAGACACTGAATAGAAATTGTAAGACTCCATTTTCACACTTCTTACAAGGAAAAGTGTTTATAGGTTCTTAAGCTAAACCAATGCTTGCTAGTTATAAATAATATTACTGATAAGGGTACTTTGGGTGGTTTCTTGTTTTTATGACGGGTAACCCTGTTACCCCTCTCCAACACTGACAGACTTGGTGACAGATCTTAACACACACACACACACACACACACACACACACACACACCCCTGCAGTTTATACCTCCTTATCTAATGTAAGACAGATCTAATATGAAGTACAAATATGGCACTCAGGCACATCTAGCCAATTATCAATTTTGAAATCTGCCATTTTGTGGTTTCCTGGAAAAGTCTTTTTCAACATATAGTCATCGCCTGCTGTGTGCCAGGCACTGTGCTAGGCACCTTTTTTGCATTACTTCACTTATTCATAAGCTTCCTGAGAAGAAAGAGAATTAAGAGTATGGATACAAAGCGATATGGTGAAGGCACTGACCTACTTCCGCTCTCTTCCTTAAGGTTCAAGTGGCTAACATCCACACAACCCCAATACTTCTTCTGGCTGCTGCCATCAGTAACTGATATACTAGTTGCTCATATCACAAACCTAGCAGAAGCTATCATTTAGGCTGAAACAACAGTTTACATAATTAACACTAAATAAAGTGTAAATCCACGATCTGACTTCAGTTCAATTAAGACACACTCTGTCCACATTGTTAGTTGTTACCTACCTCCTTTTGAAAGCCATTACAAGTTATATGAACAATTCCTGAGTTTAACAAACAAGTGGCATCTAAAAAAAAGATGTAAAAAAAAAAATCTGCTTACATATTCTATCTTGGATGGCATTAATACAACAAAATGTATCCTAACAAGAGACTGCTAGGCAAGATATCAAAATTATTACATTTCATAAATTTTAAAATAATTTTTCCAGGTATTTCCATCCTGACAAGATGCCAAACTTAACATAAAGTTATCTTTTCTAGCAAATTCATAAGTGATAATTTCTTTATAAAATATCTAAGTATTAAATTTCTCATGTATGTGTCAAATTAATTCCCTAAGTTACCCATATATTAACTAACAGTAATGAGACATGAACAGTGACTATATGTACACATACACTACACACTATATACGTACCACGCGCATATGCACGCACATACTATAGAAACACATAGCATGCACAAACACCCACGCACACATACTCATGCATGTTCTTTTTCTCGAAAGGTAATGTTAGGGAAATACATACCAAAATTGTAAATATTTGCATTAAAAAACTGCTCAGGAGGTGGATATGAAGGAGGAATTCCTCGACTTAAGCTTCTCTCATTTACTAGTATATCCAAGATGTAATGTGGGTAAGTCTTGTTCACAACAGAATCCAGTGACCACAATGCAAAGTAAGAGCAGTTATGCAGATATTCTCCTGATCTAAAAGAAAATGTTACAAAATTGTTTGATGCCCGAGCTACTACACATGCGAATATGAAAAAGAGAGGAGAGGGCGGAATCGTACCTTAGCGAATCGGGCATCTGTGCGTGATACCAGCGATTTATGTCAAAAAGCCCCAAATACATAGAAGGCTTTCCTTGTCCATATATATTCACCTGCCAGGTAAAGACTGAAACACTAGTATCAGGAGACAGAGCTAAAAGAAAAGAATTTTTATAAACTGAATAAATAATCCCGAAGTAAAATTACCCCAAATAAAATTTCAGCAACATTCTGTCATAAAATTAAGAAGTTTTAATCATATTTGATACGTTGAAGCACATTTCTATCGCTCGTCCTCTAAGAAGGGTTTCATTCACTTATATCTTTACTGTTTCTCATATCCTGGCTTGTTTTCACTTAGCACTTTGGCAACTTTGACATATTGGCAGTAAAGTAGAAAATTATTCGACTGCATATTCTCCCAACAAGGGAACACAGCCAGAAGCAGAGACTATCAATACCGAAAATGGACACTTTGAGGCCCAGGGCTTAATTCTAGTCGAGAAGGGCCGATCCAGCTCTGTGGGAAAAGCAGGTAAGACAAGTACCTGGATGGTGGTTGTGAGGAATGGAAAGATAGAACAAAGTAAGAGGCACCAACGAGAGAAAAAAGTAAACATCTGAGACACAACTAACAGGAAACACAAAAAGAATAGGGGAGTGGGGAATGAGAAGAGGTAGACTTTGAAGAACTGTGTTTTGGGCATGTTTAGTTGGATGTGAGGACTGGGCCACAAATGCAGATGTGGGACAAGCACAGAGGACAAGCCCGGGACGGAGGAGCTAACCATGAAGATGAATCCCAGTAAGCACACCATAAGCAGGGCCCTTGTGCACGCCCAGAGCTGAACAAGCCGACACAGGTTATTCATTCTCATGGCCACCCTTTGCAAAACTATTCCACTCACGGATGGGGAAAAGGAGGCTCAGAAATGTTAAACAATTTGTCAAAGGTCACAACTAGTGACAGAGCTGAGATCTGAAGCCGGCTGGATTCCAAAATCCACGCCATTTTTACTATGCAAGGGTTGTTTACCAGGAAGAAGGCATGATACTAAAGGAAAGAGAAAAATTAAAGACAACCAAAGCATGTTTGCCATATGTCTCAAAAAATACACGGAGGGAACCATTATCCATAGACTAGTCAATGACTAGTCAAAACTAGAGACCATTCTTGTCTGTTTAGAGAGCTGGATTAAAATACAAGGGTCTCGGGGCGCCTGGGTGGCTCAGTTGTTAAGCGTCTGCCTTTGGCTCAGAGCGTGATCCCGGGGTCCTGGGATCGAGCCTCGCATCAGGCTCCTCTGCTGAGAGCCTGCTTCTTCCTCTCCCACTCCCTCTGCTTGTGTTCCCTCTCTAGCTGGCTAGCTATCTCTGTCAAATAAATAAATAAAATCTTAAAAAAAAAAAAAAAATACAAGGGTCTCTCATTAAAGTCCCTTAATCTACTGGAATCTTGAGTTCTGCACAGCAAACTGGAAAGTAGGAATCCTGAGTATCTCATACAGACCTAAAAGAAATTCCATAATCAGTATTCCAATTTTTTAACTGCCAGGAGTATGAACTCTAAAATGCAGTCTGTCATAAATCTTACATCAAGGTAACTATTAAAATCAAGCATTCCACATGACACATGAGTGCTTTTAACCAACCTTCATTCATACCTTCGTCTCTGTCGCCATGATATCGATATTTCTCTATACTCTGGCATCCCAACAGTTTGGTATTACTAGTCTGTCCCCTCAAAGGAAACATGCCACCCGTGAGGTCCAGTGTGTATCTTTCTTCACAGTACTCCAACCCCTGAAACAGAAAATGTACACAAATCTCTATCTTAGAATTGTAAGCCAGAAGTCATTCAAAAATTAAATGTTCTCTGAATTTGAAGAGTTTTCACATGATACAAAGAAAACACAAAAAAGTTAGAGAGTAAAGACAACGAATCACTGAAGAGGGCTCTGAAATTTTATATAGCATAAAACACAGACAAAAGGCTAAACTTAGTCTTTCGAAAATAGTGACCAACAAACCTTCTGAAGCAGTTATCAAACACGGGAATGTTCAGGTACTTTTGGCTGGAGTGTGAACTGGACTAACCATCACTATTCTGTACAAAGATACTCCAGGCCAGCAAACCTGCTCCTCTGTTGTCAGAGAAATTCTTGCTCTAGAACAGCAGCCCTTACTTTTTTTTTTTTTTTGGCTCATCAATCTAAGAATCTAACAAAAGCTGGGGCACCTGGGTGGCGTAGTCAGGTGAGTGTCTGACTCTTGGGTTTGGCTCAGGTTGTGGTCTTGGGGTCGTGGGATCAAGCCCCACAC
Source organism: Ursus maritimus (assembly GCF_017311325.1). Lineage (NCBI taxonomy): Eukaryota > Metazoa > Chordata > Mammalia > Carnivora > Ursidae > Ursus > Ursus maritimus. The sequence goes on from NW_024424452.1 coordinate 68,589,050, forward strand.
TGGGCTCCATGATTCTCTCCTCCTCTCCCTACCCCTCCCACTTGGGCATGCACGCGTGCTCTCTCTCTTACTCTCTCAAATAAATAAATCTTTAGGGGGAAAAAAGAAAAGAATCTCACAAAAGCTATGAAATTTTCCCCCAGAAAAATGCATAATCATAAAAATGTCACACATAATTCAAAGACTTCTTCATGGCTTCTTTAAAGCCCATCCACATAACCTCAAACACTACACTAAGAAAGCCTGTTCTATAGAGAGGAATGTAGGGGCTGACCACGTGGCTGTTCGCAGCATGCCACTTTTTCTTCAAGAATTCAGCTGGAAGAACAGTCATCTGAAAAGCTAATGCATTTATCCTCTTTCATTAAGTGGCAAGACCATTTTTTTAATTTAAAAATTTGTTTTTTTTTTTTTTTTAAGATTTTTATTTTTAGTTGGGTGGCTCAGTCAGTTGAGCATTTGACTCTTGATTTTGGCTCAGGTCATGATCTCAGGGTCATGAGATCAAGCCCCACATCGGGCTCCGTGCTGAACATGGAGCCTAAGATTCTCTCTCTCCCTCTCCCTCCGCCCCTACCCCACTTGAGCTCTTTTTCAAGAAAACATCAAAAAAAAAAATTATTTTTTAAGTAATCTCTATATACAGCATGGGTAGGGCTCAAAAATCACAACCCCGAGATCAAGAGTTGCATGCTCCATGGACTGAGGCACTTGGGTGCCCCAAGACTGCTTTTAAGTCACCCCATGGCTTACTACTTGATTATTAGAGCAACAAAGTGGGGCTATTTTTCCTGGGTACGTTAGGTCACAAGATGAGTCTTGTCCAATCCCCTCATTTTAGACGAAAATGATACGTGGGGAAGTTAAGACGGCTACCTTTAAAACAGCTAGTCTTCTGATCCCTAATCTAACACCTTTCCCATTACATCGTGAATACAGTATTAACTAGAATAACAACTCTTCAGTATGTTAATATTTTAAGACAAAGACTAAAATAGGCAAACAATGATAAAATGGTCATAATGAACCCATATTCCCGGTACCATTTACCTCATATAAGACTTGTCCTGACGCCAAACACTTTCTATCACCAAAGGCCAGCTGAAGTAGATGTAAACTCAACACATCCCCTTCACTGGAAGAAACAGAAACGAGCTGAGAAGAAACACTCAAGATTCTACTAACACATCAAGCAGCTCTTTCTGTCCAGGATACAGTACTGGGTACATAGGACAAAACGAGGTCAACATGAAGAACTTACTGTGACTTGGCTGTTTTCACAAAATGCAGTCCTTTGAAACAGCAACTGATTTTTATTTTTAACAGATTCTAATTAACTTCTAAGCTGATGTTATTTGCACACTTTAGGTGACCCCTTATGTGGCAGAGACTACAGCGGTTTACCCCACGCTGCTTCTCCCCATCTTTAACAGGTGTGCTCTGAGCTGGGCACAGCAAGCCCACGTTCTGGCCGAACAGGAGGCAACTACAGAATCATCCTGTGGCAACTACAGAAAACCATCCTAAGGGGCTGCATGCCCTTTGCTCCTTCTTCCTGGCTTCTTCCTCCATCTCCTTAGGCTTCTACCTAAAATGAAGATCTTGCTGCCGGGGACCAAAGAATGAGGGCTACACATATGACTATAAAGCAAAGATCCCAAATCAACTCCTCACTGTCAAGGACAGCAGGCAGGAAGTATTAAGAGCACAGATTTCCATATTGCCTGAATGTGAATTCTTACTCTTTCTGGTTGATCTTTCTGAGAACACATATTCTACTTGGCCTCCAGGATGCTGCACGATCTTCGTGTTCCTCGCACGACACTATCCGTAGTCCTCTGCTGGCTGTTCTACCCTCTACTTCTCCATCATCAATTATCGCCACGTTCAGGAGTCCCAGCTCTCTTCTCTAGCTGTTCTCTGGACCAGTGCTTCCCTATCTTGGTTGCTTATTATTAGCATCACCAAGGCAACTTTGAAAAAATACTAATGCTCAGACCTACCACCAGAAATCGATTTAATTGGTCTGGTCTAGCCAGACCGAATTCATATACTTATCTTACCAGGCCTCCACGGTCCTATGTAAACTAGTTCTACTCTTCTGACCTGATCTGTGACCAGGCTGCATTCTACCCCTTACCGCTCTTCTTGCTTTTCCTTGAGGCATTTTTCTTTCTAAGGTCTCTGCATTCTTTCCCCCATATCTCCCTATGGCTCTCCTATCTACCTGCCCCAACTGACTTCATTCAAATCTCCCAACTACACTAAAAGAGCCATTCCCTATACCACACATTCTGTATCTCCCCTCCCAGCTTTGTATTTCTGTATTTAATACTACCTGAAATTATGTGAAGTATATTTAGGAAATATACTTGCTGAAATAGAACATCTAGAAGAATAGAAATTTATTGGCATTACACACCGCTACGTTCTCTACAACAATCATTAGCACGTATAAACGCTCAATGATTTTGTGGAATGAATAAATACATGGACATAAAACAAAGACAAATAACCTCTAAAACACCAAATGTTAAACAGGATAAACTGCACACAACCAACATTAAAGGGAACACCAGTCAGTTTTCTCATTCACTATTCCATATTACAATATTAATGTGGCTTGACTAATGAATCACTGAACTCTACCTCTGAAACCAATAATACGTTATATGTTAATTAACTGAATTTAAATAAAAATCAATTTTTAAAAAATTAATGTGGCTTTTATTATAATTGATGAGCACTATGGCAACAATTTAGATCTATACCTACGTAATTCTGTGGTGGTATAATCACCCTACAGTGATTCTTTGGTTTTTTCCTTTTTTATTCTGTTTAAATAACCACTCTGATGGGGAAAAGGAAGGACCACATGATCTAATTTGGACTTATAATCTATGTTAATATTATTTTCACCTACTTATAATACCATCTATTTATACATACCAATATGTGTATAAATATTACTTATATATGTGCTGTTTGCATACGTATTATTTATACATGTGTATAAATATTATTTGTATATGTGTACATATATTTTTTAATTATGTATTGTTCATATACAAACAAATGTAAATAATATTATATACAATTTTCGGGAGCTCATAGACTGCTCTAGGTTTACCCACAGACCACAGGTGAGGAATTCTGCTTTAAATCATATTACAGACACATATTTATCACAGCCTTCATCAGATTCTCAAAGAGGCCCATGACCTACTAATTTAAAGGCCCAAATCAAAGACTAGAAGTCCACGAAAATACCACTCTCAAAAATATCTCACGTCAATAATAGTGACAAATGCAAAGTAAATCATGTAGGAATAAATAATCCAATTTACCAATTAAATTAACCCTGTCCTATTAAAAGAATATTATATACAGTACTAGAAAGTGGTTTAAAAGTCATCAGAGAATTGTTCCTACGGGTTACTTACTCAGTGTGCTGTGAATAATAAAAACAAGTAAATACAGGCATCACCGTAAGAGAAACAGAAAACTGTATATTCTGCCCATATTTTAAACTATGATTCATTTGTGCTTCAAATGCAAATACATTTTGTCCCTCAAACAACACAAGTTTCAACTGTATGGGTCCATTTGTACGCAGAGTTTTTCAATAAATACAATGGGAAATTTTTCGGACATTTGTGACAATTTGAAAAAACTTGCAGATGAACTGCACAGCACAGATATGCTGAAAAAATTAGGCAAAAAGTTAGGCATTATTAAAAGAATACAGTATGTAACACATTTAACACGAAATATGTGCTAATTGTTAATGTTTGCCGGTAAGGCCTCGTTCAACAGCAGGCTATTAATAGCTAAATTTGGGAGGGGGTACAAAAGTTAAACATGGATGTCTGATGGCCTAGAGGGGTCAGAGCCCCAGCTCCCACTTTGTTCAAGAATCAGCAGTAGAGAGCTCTGAAAACACCTCAAAAAAGGATGAAGGGAGGTGCATACAGTTCACAAGGATTTTACAAAAGAATATCAGGAACAGAGAATATTCAGATAGTTTCATGATTGTAAGAACAGAGTGGGCATCACTTACAGATAACACGAAAAGAATCAAGAGTGGTATGGTAAAAAAGAAGGCAGACTTATTCACCAAGTTCCAAAATAAGACGAAAGCACTCAAGAGTTTAGTGTGCGAAAATTCAGAAAAAGTAAAATACAAAAACCCACATAAAGAACATAAAAAATTAATAGAACTTATCTTAAGAGACAATCCTAGGAGGAAAAATAAGCAGGATACAAGGATTGTTTAGATAAAAGTCCCCTCACGTTGCCCACCAACCAGAGCCCTCACAGGGCACATCCCTCCAACTGCTGCTGCCCCCGCTACACTCGGATGAATGGAAATACGGGATTCACTCAAGGAGGGATAGCCCAAGAGCGGGCTCTGTATTTTCCATTTCAGCATTTTTCCAGGAATAACAAATTTCAAAGTGGCAAACCAATTCTTCATTTCCTGACTTACGACAGAGAAAGGCAAGACCAAACCACCAAGTGGGGACATGGAACACAAAATCCAAACTGACCACAATTCAGGTACTCAGAGCCCACAGTAGGACGGACTTGGGAAGAAAAAGTACTGGGAACCGCACGTTATCACCATCACAGCATTTATACCACAAGCTCAACTGTTTCACTCATCATCCAAGAAAGAACAGACCACCAAAGAAAAATAAGAGAAAATCAATACTTAACACTATTTTACTTGAATAAACTCAATGGATTAGAATCCAGTTGAAAGGAAAGATTTCTCACCAGCTATAATTGGGACAAAATTAGATCTTATGACAGAGAAAAATTAGCCAAATTAATGCTAAGAATATACTACAAAAGGCAAACAGGAGGACCAGGGAAAAGAGTAAGAATAAATAAAAACGAGAAAGGCATACACAACAAAGAGAAGAAATGAGATTAGAAAAGTGTTAGAATACAGAAGGCCACAGAAATTGTCCAAGGCAGTAAGAGGCTGCCTACTCTTAGAAACAGCACTCAAACAAGCCACACAAGCACCATTTCTTACGGTATCCCAGAATTTATTCAACCACGTAGAAACAATCATTTAAACTTTCAAAATCATTTCAACTACCACTCGGTAATTCACCAAATTATGCTGTTTTCACTAAAAAGACAATATACTACAAGGCTTTCCAAAAGAAATCAACTGCTGTCTCATGTTTGCCAAGTATTTCTAAAAACCACACGCGTCACACTTACCTATCTTGTGTTGACTGAACAGCCCACAAGTAACAGCAATTACGCGGATCGTTCTCCGGTTCTTGAAAAGTGACCGCGTACACGGGAACTCTTCCACCCTCCAGCTGCGTGTAGTACCTACAACAGGGACAGAATGGAGGACAGTTCATACTTTTAAGTTATAATTTCACGCAGAAAGGATAAGGGGTCTCATTTGAGAATCTAGGTCAAGGCAACTACTACTGTTCACACGATCGTCGGATCTTAAAGCACAGGGCAGAGGACAGTGAGACCGCAGGCACGGCCAAACGACGAACGCGGCCACATACACGCGTGCGGGAACTAGCCCCTCCTGTCAGGTGGGGGTATGCCACCGCGGGCTGCTCCCAGTGAGAGGCCCCCTGGGAAAGATGAACACGGACACAACACTCCACCTCAGCTGCCCTCACTTAGTTTCCCCATCACAACTCCCCAGTGGTCCCACAAACCACTCAGAAAACAGTTAGCCAAGAGGTGACAGCATTGGGAAGACCGTAGGAGCCAGGTTCTCCAGGTACTCACTTAGCAGCAACTCAAAGACAAGGGCTGGTAAGAGGTTCTCAAGCAAGTCGAGGTGGACTTGCCCTAGGGAGCTACTAGGCAAGAGCACTGCTGTTTCATCACAGGTACCCCCCACCCAAAATCCAATATGCCTTGGAAAAAAATGAAGAAATATTAAATTGATAACTTATGAGAAAAACAGGCATCTACTTCAATTTTCGTAGAGATTAAAGGTCTATAATGCTGATCTGCTACCTCCTTCAATTAAGGGCCACTCCCCTCTCAATAAGGGTTAATTTTGCAGCAATTGTTTTAAAACATTTTTTACTTAAAAAAAAAAAAAAAAAAAGGAGGGGCACCTGGTGGGCTCAGTTGGAAGAGCATGCAACTCTTGATCTTGGAGTCATGAGTTTGAGCCTCACATGGAGTGCAGAGATTACTTAAATAAATAAAACTTAAAAAAAAAAAAAAGACTTCTTATTTTTAACCATACCCTTTTCTCTTTATGCTAATTTTAAAACAGTAATAATTAAGTACAAGTTATATTCAGAAAGAAACTACCAATAACCAAGTAAGAGAAGAAAGTCGTACTTACTCTCTTTTCATGCTTTTCATGTTCCAAAGAGCGAGGTAGCCATCAGAGAAGCCCACAGCGAGCTGGTTCGTCCTGCTGATGTAGCGAAGGGCTGACACGGGGGTGCCCGACGGGCTCACCAGCTGGAAACACAGGTGACGGCCCTCACGCATCACAGTCTCCCTGATGTGTGGCACTTCGGCCGGGATGCCGGTTACAACTTCAAGGTCTAGAAAAACAAGACAAGTGAGATTAACAGATCATAACAACCATAAAAGCAAATGTGTCAGCCACTATTCAAGCTGCAGCAGAGGACTACAGTGGTCAGTTAAAATCAGATTAGTGATAACAAAGCACACTGAACTATAAAACAGCCAACCATACCTAGTTAAATGCTCTAATTTTCAAAATACATTTAACTGTGTAATTTTTTAAAAACCTCACAGTACATCTCAAATATTATCTGAAGTACACTTTTTAAAAAAGGATTACACAATTTCCTTATAATCATAACAAAGCTGAAGGAGTTTTCTTTTCTTTTTGGGAAAAAAAAAAAAAAAAGGCTGATGGGTTTCTTTATTCAAATTTAGAACTAAGAACCTAAACATTCCCCTTGGAGAAATGGCCGGTTTCCAGGTCTGGGGCAGAAAATATGTAAGATGAACCTAGTACATCTTGTGTCAGAAATCTAGGAAACTATCATGATAAAGTCTAAAGGGGATTTGTCAGACTACATGAAGGGGTTCTTATTAGTTTAAAAAAAATTTTGTTTTCTTTTGAACATCAGTAAACAATAATGAAAGTAAATGAATGAAACGCATTAGGTATGCAAAACCTCCTGAGTTCCTGTCCTCCTCACCGACAAAAGACCTTACTGAACCATTTTAAGTAACTGGGTACCCAGGCTCCTTCCTCTGAAAATTAGTACTTAAACAAACAGTAAGCATTTACCCTGCCTCTTCTGTATAAATTGTATTTCAGGGTAAACAAACAGCCCTAGTTAATGAGAAAATTGACAAACAAAATCAACAAACAAAAATTAAATAATTTTGTAACCCCTACTGAATCAAGAGATTAAGGTAACAATCTTGATGGATGAAACAATTAATTTAAATATGGTTTTTCAAGCTTGGCTCCATGGACACGCTGGGTCAGGTAAGTCTCTGCTGAGGGGACGGTGAACTGCATCCCCAGGCCTGTCTATTACATGCCAATAGCACCATCTTCCTCCAGAAGCAACAACCAAAAATGTCCCCAGGACATTATGAAAGATCCCCTAGTGGGCAAACGTCACCCCTGGTTGTGAATCACTGGTACAAAGTAGATGGGAAACTTGGACAACGAAGGATCACGGTGTCATCATCTGGACCCACAAGACACGGCGTCCTCCTGACGTGATATGGTAGGAAATACCCAGCACTTCTGGAAGTGTCCCTGCCAAATGTCACATCTGCACTAATCAGAGCTAACTTATGTTTGCAGTAAATACAAAATGTAAATGACACCACATGAAAACACTCCGCTAATTCCAAAATGTGGGGCATTCCATCAGATAAACTTCTTCAGCAAGTCAGTAGAACTAAAAATAAATAGGAAAGGAGAGATAGAGGAAGGTCTGCTCTACATTCAAGGAGACAGAAGATATAACTCAAATGTCGTATGTGGACCTTGTTCAGATCCGGATTCAAACAGTACGAATGCAAAAAGATGCTCTAGAGACAACCACAGCCATTTGATTACGGACCAGTTATCAGACTATACGAAGGAGTTATTATTAATATAGTTAGGACTGGTGATGGCATTATGATTATATAGTAAGACAACCAATATTTGCTTTAAATTAGTGCAGAGGCAAAAAGGGCAAGAGGGAAAAAAGAAAGAAAAAAGATGCACATACAGTAAATTCTGAAAACTAACTTGAATTTAAGTGACATATGTGGGAGTTCTTATATTCTTCTATCTACTTAAAGATCTCTGAAATCTTCAATAAAAAGGAAAAATACTCAGGCCCATATATTGATACAACCACGTGCAAGGGCAGATTCCCTCAATGCTGTTATGAAGAGGGGAAAAATCATATATTGTACTTGAACAATTACCCTCCTAATCCCTTCTGCTTCTGATTATTTTTCCAAAGAAGAGCAAGGATTAAACTTTGCCAAAATAAATACTTCATACAATGGAATAATGTACATTTATTCGAGAGATAAGGCAGACTCTATCTATATTAATGTGGAAAGATGTACAATACCATTAAGTTTGGAAAAGTTGTAAAACAGTATACTATGATAAATATTAGGAATTTCTTTTTCTTTTTTCTAAGATTTTATTTATTAAAGAGTGTGAGTGCACAAGCGGAGGAGGGGCAGAGGGAGGAGAAACAGACTCCCCACTGAGCAGGGAGCCCAATGTGGGGCTTGATCCCAAGACCCTGAGCTTAACTGACTGAGCCACCCAGGCACCCCAGAACTTCATTTTCTATGTTATGTGTATTACAGTGAAGTCCAAATAGCTGTAATCATAAATTACTTTTGTAAACAAAAATTTTTGTATTAAACCCCAATTTTTTATTCAATGGCTCTGTAAATCTTTTAACTGAGGAATAATTCTCATCTCTTCACAATCCAAAGAGTTCCATTATACAATTATCCTTGGGCTGATTCAACTGCTTATTGTTGACCACTGAAATAAAGGATGTTTTAACTCCACTATTTTGGTCTGGAGAGAGTTGTAATTATGAATACAATCATTTCAATTACCCTTACATCTAGAATTATATTATCTACAAAAAAAACCTCTGGAACAAAACTCCATCAAGACTACTGAATTCCTCTAACAACTTTCTATAAAAAGCAATTCAAACATTTCTAATATTCTATAAATTCATTTTTAGATACTGTTATTTCTGCTAGTCAATTCTTTTCTCTTAAACTTTACCCAGGGTTAATCAGTCAGATCTTCCTACATATCAGATTTTAAGATAAAGTTTTTCACACTGTGAGGATTTTTTTTTTTAAGTGTCCATGTGGCCATTTTTCTGCCAAATCAAGTTTTTTCAAGTCATATTTTACAGATTTAAAATTTTGCTCGGAACTCTGATTTGCTTCTTAAATTTCTGGTTAAATACAATTTTTACTACTTGCAGTTTTAATCACTTTTACTACACACTGACAATTTTTATTAGTTATGCTCATTATAAATTAGGATAAAATAATGATCATTTGTTTCTTAGCAGATCCACAGGGAAACAGATCTGCCCTAATATTACAGGACTACTTTAACTATCAAGAAGGTCTTCAAGATCAAATGGTCCTTTCCAGAAACTACAACACATACATTCTTTTAAGATTTCTAGGTTAGCTCTCCTCCCTGCATAAATCAATCACATAAATGTCCCATAAATAAAAGTCAAAGAACTGAAAGCGCTTGATAAGGAGAAGATATAAACATTAAGTATAGTATTAAAGGAAGAAAATTGTCTCCTCACTTTTTAAAAATTTGAGTAGCGTTAGTTCTATCTTAGGATGTTATTTCGTGAAAGAAAACCTTCGATTACTACTGTTATTTCCTATTACATTACCTAATTTCGGACTTGGTCTTACGGTAGGCACATTATCAGTGTGCCAAAAACAAACTGTTAGATCCTACACAGCTGGATCATTTTATACTGTCTGATAAAAATCAAGATTTTATACCTTCAGCCTTTCTTCCGGCATATACTTAGTAACAGCTATTTTTCAAGTGTATATGGAAAAACAAATCAAAATCTCTATCTCTTTTAAGACCTACCTTAATAAGTAATATAAACACCTCATCACTGAAACAGAGTAACTCATGCAAAAAGCATCCACAGTGCCCAAAACAATAATACAATAGGTCCAAACAATAAAAGAAACAAAGACACAAAAAAGAAGCTTCTACGCAAAAATTTTTCACTATTTAAAAAACAAACAAACAAAACAAACCCAATCCATTGCATCAGAATATTCAGAATATGCTCAGTTTTGGGTTTCAAACAATTACCTGAGGCCTCTAACTCATTCTGACTGCATGACATGTCATCCAAACACAGGTCAATAAGAAGGATCTGTCCAACATCGGTCACCACTGCAGCCACACCGAAGAGCCATCGCAGGCTTGGGTGCAAATGCTGGGTGCTCGCACTGGCTCCACCATGACTAATTATGGGTTCAATCGCTGTCACCTAGAAAGCAGAAAACAGCATTCGTTTTTCTTATACAAAGTGAGAAAATACAATTAAAAAACACAACAAACAAATCTGGAGGTTAAAGCAGGTTATTAGTTATCATGGATTTAAACATTTTCTAAAAGAGAATTATAAATTTGCATTTGATACTTGTGAATCTGAGTAACATAATGAAATCTTCAGATAAAACAGAAATGACACCATTATTTCAATATATAACAGATCACGCAGTTGGAATAACTGATGTTTACTGAAAGCATACTCTATGCCAGGCCTTGTGCTAATTGGTTCATGTAACATTCATGATAACCCTGGATACTGGATCAAATATAATTCTACTGTTCCAAGACGAAACCACCTGGAAGCTTAGAAAGTTTAGCTTGGGGTTATTCAAGTCACACACACATTAAGTGTAAAACTCAAACCTAGATTTTTCTCTTCAAAGCTCTCAACCAGCTACTCCATGATCAGATAGCCTCTTCTCCTAAGGAAGAGTAAAAATAAATCATTCAAGAAAAATTTACTGTTTACTCTTTAAAATAAAAGTCCTGTTTATGCCTTAAAGCCTGAAGAGGGTCTAACCTTCTTTAAAAGGGCCATATTATAATGGACTTCACACTAAGCTTCGGCAGTGACCGGATCACTGACATTTAACAAGAACTTATTTTTTTTTTAATGATTTTTTATTATATTATGTGAGTCACCATACAGTACATCCCCGGTTTCCGATGTAAGGCTCGATGACTCATTAGTTGCGTATAACACTCAGTGCACCTAAATTATTTTTTTAAAAATCATACTGTAACTACATTACAGTTATGTTTTTACCCCTTCCTCTCGTGAGTCAAATTTTAAATTTCCATACCTAATAAACAGACTGTATTTTACACTCAGCTTTCCTTCTGTTTCCTATTACTTCACAAGAATTACGTATGATATATGATAATTAAGTACTTAGTGACTTCTACTATAATACTGATGAGTCCTGGAAAGAAAAGAGGAAATTTATTATCAATGGTTTATATGTTAATATAAGAGCAAAGTTTGTTTCAGGCTGTAATTTATTACCATAGACAAAAGCCTGGCTCTGTCTGTATTTCATTTCATTGGTATACAAAACATTCTACAGTGTTTCTAATTCTGAAGGCTGTAATTTCATGGACTGTCTTCCTTTTCTAAAGTATGGCAATAATGTGTATAAACACTAGAGCACAGTCTCTTCAGTTCCCTCAGATAGGGGTTAAGAAATCTATCTCAGTTTGCATTCCCCATACAAATACTCTATGAATTAATAAATAATGGTACCTTAATTAATTTTAATGTAACGCAGTTAAAAGCAAACAAATTTAAGAGGGGATACTGTGCCCTAGCCAAAAACAACTAGTTAACCAAACTTCTATGGAAAGTTATCTATCACTACTCTCCCAATCCTTCCCTTCTCCTCCCTCTTCCATGGGATGCCAACCATCCACACAACTGAGCAACCAGGAACTTACCCAAAACTCTTGTTCCGGGGTGCCTGGGGGGCTCAGTGGGTTAAGCATCTGCCTTCAGCTCAGGTCATGATCTCAGGGTCCTGGGATCGAGTCCTGCGTCAGACTCCCTGCTCAGCTGGGAGTCGGCTTCTCCCTCTGCCTCTGCCCTTCCCCCAGCTTGTGCGCACAAGCGCGCTAATAAATCAATAAAAATCTTTAAAAAATAGGGGATCCTGGGTGGCTCAGTTGTTAAGGTCTGCCTTCGGCTCAGGGCGTGATCCCAGAGTCCTGGGATCAAGCCCCACATCAGGCTCCTCTGCTGGGAGCCTGCTTCTTCCTCTCCCACTCCCCCTGCTTGTGTTCCCTCTCTTGCTGGCTGTCTCTCTGACATATAAATAAATAAAATCTTAAAAAAAAAAAAAACCTTAAAAAATAAAACTCTCGTTCTGTCTCAATTACTCTTAACCAAATGATCAACAGGTCCTGTCCATGTTGCCTCCTGAATATATTCTGAATCTGCCCCATCCTCTCCGTTTCTAGGGTCATTTCCCTGGTTCCGCTCACCATCATTATCTGCCCGAACTACTCCAGTCCACCGAGCTTTTTACACCAGAGTTCTGCTTTAAACTTCAAACGACTTCAGAGACTTCAGGCGGAGAGGCCACTAACTGCAAACAAGGTCATTTACCATGTCAACGCTCAGCACTTCTAGACGCCACTTCCGCCTTCCCCTCTCCCGCAGCCATTCGCAATAAGCTCAGCTCCCAAATGTTCCATATACTACCACTTTTTACAGGCCAGTCTCTGCTTGAAATGTCCAAGCTCTATGAGTAGAAACTATCCACGTTTCCATGGTCCATGTGCTTGAGTTTATCAAAATCCTTACTATATTTATGCTGTAAACTCATGACCTGTCTTCTCCCACTAGATTACCAGCCTTTTCAACAGCATGGACCAAGTTCTATTTATCTATTCATCTCCAAAATTTAGCACATAACTTGATCTACAGTATACTCAATAAACTGCTAAATTAATTCTGCCTTTAATAAAATCTGCACTGGCAAGTACATTTAAGATAACCAGGCTATAAACCACTTCAGACCCCTACATTTGTCCAGAGCCAGCTTCCCCAAACTGCAAAAACATAGTACTTTGACATTTATCTCCCTCTTAACTTTAAAAATGCGATTCCCTGACCACAACATAACATTTGTATGCATGCATACATTTGTTTGTATGTTAAATATTATTTGTATATTGCTTATATATTGTCCATATTATATATTGTTTATAAACTATTATGTATTTATTACATATTTTTCCATACTATGTACAGAGAGAATTATACTCTTACATCATTTTCTATTTATGTGTGTGTGTGTGTATTTGTTAAGGACATACTTTTTCTTAGTGTATGAAAGAGCAGGAATAAACCTGCTGAAGAAACAACCTGAATTCAAAGTACTTACTACTGGCATATGGAAGGCATACATACATTAGAATTAATAAATGGTGATTATAAATGAAGCCGCTATTTCAATATTATTCAAACTCTAAACAACAGTGAAGACATATTTTCCATATTGCTCCAAGGCTACAGTCTCAAATTAAAAAAGAAAAAACAAAAAAAGGCAATACAAATGAATACAATATTTAAATATAAACTTACAGTGTCCTCAAAAAACACAACTGAAGATAACAAGCCTCAGATGATACTTTTCATAAAAAAGACTATTAAAACACTTAATGTCATCCCTACTTTCACTCCGCAATTTCCTAACCAAGAATAAGAAAAGTTCTATTTTAAGCATTATGTTCTTTTGATAATATACTATCTTTAACCTCTTTTTTATCCTGAACTTTTAATGAAAAATAACACAATGTCATAAAAGAAACGAATTATAAATGTACAGCTCCGTGAACATTCAAAGTGAACACGCCAATGTCACCAGCAGGGGCTCGGCTCTGAAAGCAGAAGCTCACAGACCTTAACCCGTACCTACCCTTCCAGGAAGAACGACTGCTTTAACCACTCTGGACACGCCAAGGTCATAAAGACAGAGCACACTCCCTTCTGCTTCTTCTAATCCAATTAACAATCCAACTCTCTTCTGCCAAGAGAATTCCTTCAGAGCCAGGATCACAGGAGGCTGCTGATTGACTCCACTGAACCTGTACGCAGACAGCCGCTCTCCGGTCAGAGAGTGCACTACCTCCAGATGTCGGCCACAAGCCAGGCAAGCAAGTCCTCTTCTCCCTGCAAGAAAGGGAAAGAGGAGAAAAAAAAAAAAAAAGCAAAAATGTTGCTTATGTTAATACTGTACACATACACCCCTAACTAAATAGAAGTTAGATCTTTTACATATATAATACATAGCTCATTCTATATATAATGTATTATCTCCAAAGTGAAATCCAAGCATTTATAGAACAGAGTGGTCCAAATCAGTAAAATACACTGAACAACTATGACCTCAATAATAAAGTAACCATTCGGTAAAGTCACTATGCAGGCCATGTGGTACCTTCATGTACGCTATAAAACAGATTATCTCATTTATTCCTTGTCACACCTCAACAGAGATGAGGCAACATAGAAATAAGTTTAGTTAAACTTTCATACAGTTAAATAACTAGCTCACAGATGTATGGCTACAGGGTGGCTCAGTTTGTTAAGCGTCTGCCTTCGGCTCAGGTCATGCCTCAAGGTCCTGGGATTGAGGCCAACACCAGGCTCCCTGCTCAGCCGGAGTCTGCTTCTCCCTCTGCCTCTGCCACCTACCCTGCTTGTGCTCTAATAAATAAGTAAAATCTTTTAAAAAAAAAAAAAAAAAGAAAGAAAGAAAGGTATGGCTACAAATACCAGAGCCAGAAGTACATCATGAGTCTAACTTCAAAATTCGCTTTCACTGTGTCATACCTCAACAATAAGCCAGGTGCTCTGGAAGGGCTCATACAATGGAACACATGATTCTATCCCCAAAGAGTTCAAACTCTGAGAAGACATAACTAGTGTAACAATAGGAAATACCAGAGCCCTTTTTGACTCCTTACTTGTCATGTTTGGATTTTATTATGTACAAAATATAAAGTAACTGAAGGTTTTTAAGCAATCTGATTTATGTTTTTAAATGTTACTCTAGCTGTTAAGCAGGAAATGGACAAGGGGAGCACAGGGTCCACGTGGGGAGAGAATACCCTCTGCCTGGTCAGTGACCGTGAATAAAGAGAAGTGGATTGACTGGAGATTCATCTTAGAGACAGAACTAAAAGGATTTGCTTATTGATGTATTAATAAGATATGGGGAGGTGAGTAAAACAAGAATCAAGAATAGACTCGAATTTTCCCTTGAGTGGCTAGACGAAGGGTGGTAACTTTTCAACTTGTGATGTCTACCGTACATCTAAGTACACAGTTGGATAAACTACGCTGTAGCTAAGGAAGGCTGCCTAGTTAAAGGAAATAGCACGGCACACGGGATTCAAAGACCACTTTTACCACTTGCTATCTGTGTAACTGGGATATCTGATTCCTAGCCACACAAAACAATAAGGGTCTAATACCTCAATGAGAAGTTGTTACAGTGCCTGGCAGATAGTAAGCACTGTTACTACTTTTACTATTCAAGAGGGGAGCACTGTAACTAAATGACTGATACATTTTGCTGTCTACCTGCTAGGACAGATAGCTGTGAAATTCATTTTCAGAAAAGTCTCCTGCAAGATCTTTCACTAAACTGAAATCCACAATTCAATGGCTACTCTGGTATGGTTTTGTTTATAAAACCATTATATAATATGTAATTAATATATAATCAAACTATATATTAAAATCTTGTTCAGATTAGTGGAATTAAGAAACAAGACTTTCTGAATATTTTGTATTACCCAGGGCCCTACAATCAGAATTTTCTACTCATAATGACTATTTAGATTCTAATTTAAACTCATCACCAATAAAACTTACTGATTAGAAAGAAATAACAGGGGCGCCTGGGTGGCTCAGTTGGTTGAGCATCCAACTCTTGATTTCAGCTTGGTCATGATCCCAGGGTGGTGAGATGGAGCCCTGCATCAGGCTCTGCGCTAGGCGCGGAGCCGGCTCTAGATTCTCTCTTTCCCTCTCTCTGCTCCTCCCTCCCCCCACTCCCGGCTTGCTGGCGCAAGCACGTGCACTCTCTCTCTCTCAAAAAAAAAAAAAAAAAAAAGAAACTAACAGCTGCATATTATTTATACTTTCTAAATAGAAATATCCAACACTAAAAGATACAAAGTATACAGTATTTTTAATAAGAAAAATGAACAATAACCAACCCAAGATTCACTGAAAATGTGTTCGAGAGTACACAGATGGCATTACTAAGTAGATGCAGATGTTTTATATTTATAAGACCACCATAACTAAGTATTGGTTTTTCTCCCACGTTAAAGGAAATTACAATACCTGCTCATTATTAGCTTACAAGTCAATCAAATCAGTAAGTTTTCAGCAACATTATTGTACCTGCAGCAATCTTTCCATGAAGCACAGATTCCACTGTGACTTCGTCTTCGAGGGCCTGAAGACTCACTTCTGGCAAGGGCAGAAGACCACTAGTCACTTTTGCTGTTAAGCCTCGCATACTTTCACTGTAAGTATTTTTAAAAGATAACATTATTATGATATATTTGTACTATGATATACTTGATTATCCCTAGCCAAAGAAAAAAAGAAAAAGCCACCACACTAAAGTAAATAAGCTAAAACTAAAATCTGATTATAAAACCCACTTTATGTGTTTCAGGGTCTGAAGTATTTCCTCCTTAAAAAATGTTTCCCAACAGTCTTAGGAGAATGTAGATTTATTAAGCCTGATGTCCTAAGGACATACATGATTCCCTAGAGTGTTTAAAAACTGATTCAATGCAATTAATCTTATTGCCTGACCTACTCTCAAAGAACACTTCACACACAAATAGGAAGAACCGATGCATTTTAGAAAAACTACTGCTGCAGTAAAAGGGGAGAAAGCCCATAAAAAAATGTCCAAACACACAGGAATCTCAGGAATCAAGTCTGGGACGTGTCTTCAACTGGATAGAAGGAAAAAAAAATCAAAATTTATCTTTCACTTCCAATATATAGAAGATTAGATTCCCAGAATGACCCTTTTATTGTAAACAATCAAAAATGATGGTTAAAATACTGTTTTTGAAAGAACTGATAAAGCCAAACATGAAGAGACAGCAGGAATTCTGGAAACCTCTAAGATGGCTCGGGCCTCGAGGGTTGGCTACCAAATCCAGTGCTGGTGACTCTGACTTTGTTTTGAGACGCTTGAGATCCACAGAGGCAGAAGAAAAAGTTAGGGACTAACAGAGCCAAGGCAAGCTAAGAAGAGCCTCCTCCCCATGCCATTCAACTCCAAAAGGCCGTCCCATCAGCATAAAAATCAGTGAGAGAAGCACCCATTGCGCAGGACCGGCAGCAATCATGCTGCCCATTTTGACCATGGCTAGAACTGTCTACTCAGAAAAAGAATATTTCCCTTCACACAACGTGGTGGCCAGAAATCAAGCGATGTTGTCTGACAAGACTCAGGGAAGAATGTTTTATAAATTACTCTCAGGTTGGTAATGCCCCACACAATGCAGATACCGCCAAATATTCTCTGGAATCTCCAAGAGTTCTCAGAGATGAAATTCCAAAGAAAACGACTCTCAGTCAAAGTAACAAACTGTCACAAGGATATTAGGATCGGCAGCCAGCAGAATCAAGCTATCAAAGATTTCAGATATCGAAAATGATCAGAGAACAGAAAATATGTTTAATATGGTAAAGAAATCAAAGATCTAACTTACTAACGAGGAAGAAACTTTTAAAATTACAATGAAAAATGGTCAAGTAGATTAAAAAAATAACAGAACTTCTGGAATGAAAAATTAAGTTTAGAACTCAACAGGGAAAAAAACCTCTGTGGAGTAACGAGAATTGCAGCATATGCAACAATATGACAGATATCAGAGTACATCACTAAATAATAAAAGAAGCAAAAGATACCTGCAGAATGAGTACATAAAATTTAAAAGGCTGTGAAACTAAGAAAATACTATTTAAAAACACAAACATAAGTAGCGAAACTGTGAATAAAGGAAACAATAAACACAAAAACCGTAATAGTTACTCTGAGAAGAGGGAAAGGGGCTGGAATGGAGAGGAATACAGAAGGACTCCAAGGTAATGGTAATGTCCTCCTTCTAAACCTTGATGGTGAGTAGACAGGTATTCACTGCATCATGAGTCTTTTTAACTTAGAAACATTCTTTTGTCTCCATTCAACAAAGAGCTCTCTTGTACCTAAAGTCAAGAAACTCAAAAAATAGGAAATGCAGCATACCGGAAAGAGAAACAGAACCCCAAACTCTTCCAGAATGTAGGACCGAGAGACAATGAAACAGTAGTTGAAAGTTTCAGCCAAGAGGGGTGCCCGACTGGCTCAGTCACTGGAGCATCTATCTGACTCTTGATGTCAGGGTTGTGAGTTCAAACCCTGCACTGGGTGTAAGATTACTTAAAAACAAAATCTAAGGGGGAAAAAAAATTACAGGAAAGAGAGGGAGAAGATCTAACATGTTTATTCAGAATCCCTCAAAATATAACACTAAATAGTAAGGAAGATGCAATATTCTAGGGGCACCTGGGTGGCTCAGTCCATGAAGCATCTGCCTTTGGCTCAGGTCATGATTCCAGGGTCCTGGGATCGAGTCCCACATCGGGCTTCTTGCTCCGTGGGGAGCATGCTTCGCCCTCTGCCTGCCGCTACCCCCGCTTGTGCATGCATGCTCTGACAAATAAATAAAATCTATTTAAAAAAAAAGAAGAATCAATATTCTAAAAGATATTTCCCAGATCTGTAGAGACAGACCAATTCTCTGGAATCAGGAAGAACACTGAATCCTAGGCAGAATAAATAAAAAGAAATGACTTTTCAACAACAGTGGAAGCCAGAAGTCTGGAATATCTTCAAAATTCTAAGCAAAAATTGCTGTCAACATATAATTATATATCACTGGAATTATCCTTAAATATGAAACACATTTTTAGAAAACAACAAAAACAGAGATTACCACAAATAAACTCTCCCTTAAAGGGAGTTCTAAAGGATTGTAGATGGAAGGCTTCAGGTACAATAGTGATCAGATAGAAGGTCTGAGATACAAAAAGAGCTGCAGATATCTGCAGTGGGGTCCCCTGGACCTTCATATGATCCATGTAAGCATGGAAGGAAACTACGAGAAGCCAAGGAATGAATCACTGGAAAAACAGAGGAGAAACAATCCCCAAAGCTTACACAAGGCCAGGAATAGCTCCAGAATGGAAAAACCTCATAATACATGCGGCACTGAGTAGAGTACTCAGAAAGGTATTGATTGCTTCAGTGGTGGGGGAAAAAATTAACCCTTAAGATTTTATTTAATTTGAGAGAGAGAGAAAGCAAAAGAGAGAGAGCACAAGCCAGAGGGAGAGGCAGAGAGAGAAGCTGACTCCCTGCTGAGCAGGGAGCCTGATACAGGGCTCCATCCCAGGACCCCAGGATCATGACCTGAGCCAAAGGCAGATACTTAACCAACTGAGCCACCCAGGTGCCCCCAAATTATCCCTTTTCTAAAGGTCATTCTGGTCTTGTCTGAAAAAGCAAGTTTCAAAAGAATCAAACTGTTTCCAAATAACTTAGCTGCACCCCAGAACAAGGCTCAAGAATATGTAAACGAATGCAAAAATATTCAGTAATAAAAGACAGTAAAATTCACAGTATCTGGCATCCAATCAAAAATTGCCAGGCATGCAAAAGAAGGGAAAAAATATGACCCATAATAAGGAAAAAAAAAAACCCCAACCAATAGAAACAGACTTAGAAATGACACAGAAGTTAGAATTACGAGATGAGGACATTAAATCAGTTATTATAGCTACAATCCCTATGTCCAAGAAGACAGAGGAAAGGATAAGCATGTTAAGGAAAGACTCAGAAAATATAAAAAAGACCAACTCAAACTTCTAGAGATGAGAAATACTGAATGGGATTCGTAGACACAGAAAGTATTACTGAACCTAAACACCCACAGTAGAAACTATCTAAAACAAAGCACAAAGAGAAAAAAGGCTGAGGCAGAAAGGAAAAAGAACAGAGTACCAATGAGCTACGGGACAATATCAAGTGCCCTAATATAAAACAGCAATCTCAAAAAAAAAAAAAAGACAAAAATATTTAACAACTAATGGCCAAAATTTTCCAAATTTGATTAAACTACAAACCCACAAATCCAAAAAGGCCAATAAACCTCAAGCACAGGAAACGAAGAAACACCACCAGAGGACACCATACTCGTGCTCGCTTCAGCAGCTGACATACGCTGAAATTGGAGCAAAAGACATCATATGCAAGGGACAAAGAGAAAATCATAAAAGTATCACATTGCAAAGAGGAAAAAGAATGACAAGAGACTTCTCGTGGAAAACGATGCAAACCAGAATACGGTGAAACAATATATTTTAAGTTATGAAAGAAAAAAAAAGCTGTCTAAAAGAATTCTATACCCTATGAAAACATCACTTAAAATGAAGGCAAAACAAAGACCTTTCAGACATACAAGAGCTGAAAAAGATGGTCACCAGCAGATATGCTCTACAAGGAATGTTAAAGAAGTTGCTTCAGGAAGAAGAGTATTTTGAACTGAATGAAAATGAAAACATGATATACCAAAATTTGTGTGACACAGCTTAAACAGTGCTTAGAGGAAAATTCACAGCACTAAACACCCATAAGATCTCATATCAGTAACTTAAACTTCCGCCTTCAGAAACTAGAAAAGAAACAAATTAAACCCAGCATCAACAGAAGAAAGGAATAAAAGAACTGAATTTAAAGAAACAGAAAAATCATAGTTAAAAATAATCAATGAGGGGCGCCTGGGTGGCACAGCGGTTAAGCGTCTGCCTTCGGCTCAGGGCGTGATCCCGGCGTTATGGGATCGAGCCCCACATCAGGCTCCTCCACTATGAGCCTGCTTCTTCCTCTCCCACTCCCCCTGCTTGTGTTCCCTCTCTCACTGGCTGTCTCTATCTCTGTCAAATAAATAAATAAAATCTTTAAAAAAAAAAAATCAATGAAACAAAAAGCCAGTTCTTTGAGAAGATTAAAAAAAAAATCAACATAGAGAAATAGATCAATGAGAGCAAGAAAACAGAGTCTGAACTATTTCACTTACGACAGAAATAACATTTCAAATCGCTGTGAAAATGATACCAGATGGAAAATTACAAACTTTTAATAATGTCCTGAGATAATTTAGCCATCCCTGCTGGGAAGAAAAAAAACTCCTCCTCAGAAATGGGAAATTATAGATGGATAAAGATCTGAAGGCAACCCCCACCCCAAAATGAGTGGTGGGGGGAAGGAAGCTATAATCTATGAAGCAACTTCTACGTACTGGGCATTAATTAGACTTTAAATCTTCTGGTAAAACTGACACCATGTCTGTCCTATAGTTTCGGGCACCCTGCCTCATCTTTCTATCCCTGCTACTATCGTTCTCAGAAGCCCAGCATACAACACTGTTTTCTGAGGGGGGAAAAACCTGCTTCAATGGCTAACCCCAAAAGATAATGACGTTGAAGATGAAAACTGACATATGGAAATAAAAACTTTCGGGGCAGGGGGGTACTCAATGGTCTAGAAAGAGAAAACTCAAAGGACAAGAATCATGATCTCAGAGGGTGCACAGAGCCATCTAACTTAATCACTAAATTCCAAAATATGAGAATTTTTAAATTGTAAAAGAGCAGCCTAATTTGAGGGAAAACCTTAAAGGTAAAATTTATAAATCCACAATTAATCTAAAACAAAAGGAAGTAAGGGCACCTGGCTGGCTCAATCAGTAGAATATGTGACTCTTGATCTGGGGGTCATAAAGTTCTAGCCCCACGTCTGGGGTAAAACCTCCTAAAATAAAAGGAAGTAGAAAGTTTTGTGAAACATATGCTACCTTGAATTTACCAGTGGGTAGATTTTGATCACTGTTCTGTTACCTTATGTCAAAATAAATTCAACAAATGAGTATCTGTTGCATTAACTCATCAGAAACAGAACCCAGAGCCGAATGGACTGTGGGCTAAACCACCCTTTTATGTTTTCAAGTGTTAAGAGGTTCCAAATACACTGTTATCCATATATTTTTTAATTTCTTCTTTAATTTCCTGGTTGACCCATTCATTCTTTAGTAAGATGTTCTTTAACCTCCATGTATTTGTGGTCTCTCCAGTTTTTTTCTTGTGGTTTTCTTCAAGTTTCTTAGTGCTGTGATTGGAGAGGCGCCTGGCTGGCTCAGTCGGTGTGCCTCTTGATCTCAGGGTCGTGAGTTTAAACCCCATGTTGGGCGTAGAGCCTACTTAAAAAAAAAAAAAAAAAAAAGGAAAAAAAGACAAAGCGCTGTGATGGACAATACCCATGGTATGATCACAAACATCTTTTCTTTTTTTTTTAAAGAAAGGTGGGGGGAAGGGAGAGCACATGTGGGGGTGGAGGGGCAGAGGGAAAGTGAGAGAGAATCTTAAGGAGGCTCCATGCCCAGCGCAGGGCTCGATCTCAAGACCCTGAGATCAAGACCTGAGCTGAAATCAAAAGTCGGATGCTTAACCGACTGAGCTAGCCAGGCGCCCCTGATCTCAATCTTTTCGTACTTGTTGAGGCCTGATTTGTGACCTAGCATGTGATCTACTCTGGAAAATGTCCCATGTGCACTCGAAAAGAATATGTATTCTGCTGCTTTAGGATGAAATGTTCTGAATATATCTGCTAAGTCCATCTGGTCCAGTGTGTCATTCAGAGCCATTGTTTCCTTGTTGATTTTCTGCTTTGAAGATCTGTCCATTGCTGTAAGTGGGTTGTTAAAGCCCCCACTATTATTGTATTTTTATCGAGTTCCTTTATGTTTGTTGTGAATTGTTTTAAATATCTGGGTGCTCCCAAGTTGGGGGCATAAGTATTGACAATTGTTAGATCTTCTTGTTGGACAGACCCCTTCACTAAGATACAGTGCCCTTCTTCACCTCTTCTTACCGTCTTTGGTTAGAAATCTAGTTTGTCTGATAGGAAGATGGCTACTCTGGCTTTCTTTTCATGTCCATTAACAATGATAAATGGTTCCACATCCCCTCACTTTCAATCTGCAGGTGTCTTAGGTCTAAAGTGAGTCTCTTGGAGGCAGCATATAGATGAGTCTTGTGTTTATATCCATTCTGATGCCCTGTGTCCTTTCACTGGAGTATTTAGTCCACTTACATTCGAGAAATCATTGATAGATATGAATTTAGTGTCATTGTATTGCTTGTTAAGTCTTTGTTCCTGGAGATTTTCTGCTCCTTTTTAGTCTTTGCTGCTTTTGGTTTTTCTTTCCAACTCAAGGAGTCCGCTGCAGGGCTGCTTCAGTGGTCAGAACTCCTTTAGTATTTCTTATCTGGGAAATTCCTTAGCTCTCCTATTCTGAATGACAGCCTTGCTGCATCGAGTATTCCTGGTCGTCCATTTTTCCCATTCAGCAGGTTGAACATACCATGCCACTCTTCTGGCCTGCCAAGTTTCTGTGGTGAGGTCTGCTGCTAACCTGTTATGTCTCCCCTTGGAAGTTAGGGGCATCTTTTCTCTTGCTGCTTTTAGAGCTTTTTCTTTATATTTTGCAAATTTAACTACAATATGCCTTGGCATTGGCCTGCTTTTCTCAATTCTGATGGGAGTGCCTCTCTGTGCCTCCTGGATTTGGATGTCTGTTTCCTTCCCCAGTTAGGAAAGTTTTCAGCTATAATTTCCTCAAATAAACCTTCTGCCCCCTTTGCCCTCTCTTCTTCTTCTCAGACTCCTATGATGCTTTATGGAGTCACTAGTTCCCTAAGTCTACATTCATGATCTAATATTTTTCCTTTTCCTGTTCTTTTCAGTTTCATTATTTTCCATCATTTTATCTTCTGTGTCATTTATTCGTTCCTCTGTATCTTCCATCCTTGTAATTATATTCAGTCAGTTTCAAATCTCAGTTACTCCATTTTTCATTTCGGCCTGAATAGTTTTTAGCTCTTTCATCTCTGCAGTAAAGGACTCTCTGGTGTCTTAAATGCTTTTCTCAAGCCCAGGTAGTATCCTTATGATTGTTGCTTTAAATTCCAGCTCAGGCATATTGCTTCTATCTGTTTGGATTGGATCTATGGCCGTGACCTTTTCTTGCTCTTTCTTTTGGGATGAATTCCTCCATATTGGCATTCTGTCTAAGTCTATGTCTTCAGTGTCTGAGGAAGGCCTGTTATGTTTCCTCTTTCTGAGAGTAATGATTTTATTCAGAAGAGGTCATATACCATCCAGGGCCTGGCACTTGAGGCACTGTCCTGCTGTATGCTGCGTGCACTGTGCTGCTGTGTTTTGCCTGCTCTTTCCCTCAGGTCAGTCCTCTGCAGGGTTTCTGCTTGCCCGCAGTGGGCAGTGTTTGGACCTTGGCCAGTGGGGCGAGTTTTAACAAGGTGTGCTCTGCTCTGCTTGTTAAGAGACCTGATGCTGTTTCCACTGGAGCTGAAGCTCTGTAGCACTCTATGGTCAGTAAATGTGGTGTATGCAGTTGGGGGCAGGTTGTGCTGGTCTTCTTGGGGAGGGGCCCGCTATCTGGCTCTCAGGCACACTTGCAGTCCAACTTCTCTGTAAAAGTACTTGTCCTAAATTGATCCATAATTTTCTCTCTGCTGGGCCCAGTCACAAGTCCCTAACACAGACAGTCTTCTGTACAGGTACATCCAGGGTGCAGCCACACATCTCCAAAGTTCTGTCGCTTCTACTCTAGCTGACGCCTTCCACTTCAGGCCGGAAACAAGACAGTCTGCAGCCACTTCAACACCATGTATCCAAGCACACCCAAGAGTTGCTTCTTTATAGCAACCCCAAGTTCACGTGTCCTGTGACCAGCATTTCCACAAAAGGTTAACATTATAACCATGTTAAGTTAGTGCTATCCTTAGAGACCTAGAAATTAAATTTAAAGACTCTAGAATTTTGAATCCTTGAAGCTGCTAACTTCCTTAGTGATCCTGTTTAACCTCTCACATTCAATGGATAATCCTATCAATTCTGAGTCTATTTCCTAATTCATTCAACCACTACTAAATACTTATCATAATGTTCGATGCACAAAAATGAAATGCTGAAACCACAGCTTCCTCCTAAGTGCTCCTCTATCTTCATATTCCCATCTCCCCTCTTTGTTCAATTGTTTCTTTGGATTAGGATAACAATTATAATTCACTTCTTGGTCCTACAAGTTAATTAGACTTAGCTTCTACGTAACTAAAGGAATTTACCACCCCCTCTTTAGTTCCACTGGAATTAGAGCACTGTTCTCAAACTGATGCCTGTTTCAAGTAGAAAAATAATTTCTTAAAGCTCTTGGTGTCTGAGAAACAGTAAGTCGAACAATAATTGCAGGTTCTATCCAGAGTACTAGAAAAGGCACGAATTTTCAATTAAAATGGCTTTAGGTCCAGGTTCTACCAATTACTAGTACATGTAATGCTGTACTCCTCTACTCTGTCTTCATGTCACACCCAAGCTTCTAGAAAATGTGAATACCTATCTCTCCAGCTCTTAGCTTATCATGATGCCTGGCACAAAAGAGTTTAAAAAAGTGTTCAGTGAATGAAAGAGAAAGTTTTTCAAATTCGTAAGTTAGCCTTTGAATCCACAGGGCAAAAATTGGCTTCAAGACCTTTCAAATCACAATTTACAGTATGAATTTTAACATTTTAAGCACATTGCAAAGAACTTCTGAAAATTTATACTATTAGAAAGAACACCTCATATAGACATGTATGTTCATAAATATACATTAAGCAGCTCTGCTCAGTTTTGTACAAAATTAAGCAGAGTCCCAGCCTTTATGACATGCCAAAATCAGCAACCTCTGAAAGTTTCAATTCCTTCTCAAGGTCTAGGGAGGCAGAGCTGGACACTGTGCTGGCTGCCAATGAAATAAAAATGTCGTTCATCTTCTTGATAAAACACAGATGGATTATGTAACTCCCTTCTCAAAACCCTTCAGTGATTCCCGACTGCATATACAAAGCAACATCCTCAGCCTCAGGCAATGAATGGCAGCTCCAGACTGTCTCTACAGAGCTGTCTCTCAAAACCATCATCAGTCTGCTACTGCCCAGCACTTTCACTCTTTTATGCTGCTTTCCCTTTCATCTCTATCTGCCAAAACCCCATCCATCAAAGACTAAATTCCCAGTGTGGCCTCGGTAGACCCATCCTTTCCCACTTAATCTTATCTCTGAGCTCACTCCTTTCCACCTTCAGGTTAGCAATCATAAATACTATTTTTGAAACTTGTTACTTGTGTTTGCCTGTCTTCCCCCCTATAGTATGAATTTCTAAAATGCAAAAATCATGTCTTGTTCCTGTGAATTCCACAGTCACAATGCCTTGCAACTAATAGATCCAAAACATGGTAAATGAGGACAGCAAAGATACAGGGAACAGAAATAGACATGTTAAACAATAAAATCAATTTTTAAAAATTCAAAGTTCTTTAAAAGCCAACAAGAAAACAAACAACTCAATTAAAAAATGGCCAAAGACCTTAGCAAACACTTACTAAGAAGATACACAGATAGCAA
Source organism: Ursus maritimus (assembly GCF_017311325.1). Classification (NCBI taxonomy): domain Eukaryota; kingdom Metazoa; phylum Chordata; class Mammalia; order Carnivora; family Ursidae; genus Ursus; species Ursus maritimus. Next base: position 68,615,755 of record NW_024424452.1, read on the forward strand.
ATAACCCCATGAGAAGCTCCATTTCATATGTCATCAGAGAAACGCATATCAAAGCAATGAGACACCACTGCACACCTTTTAGAATGGCCCAAATCCGGAACACTGACACCACCAAATGCTGGTGAGGATGTGGAGCAACAGGAACTCTCCTTCACTGCTGGTGGGAGTCCAAAATGGTACGGCCACTCTGGAAGATAGTTTGGCAGTTTCTTTCAGAACTAAACATATTCTTAACGACACGATCCAGCCATCACACTCCTTGGTATTTACCCAAAGGAGCTGAAAACATGTCCACACAAAAAAACTGCACATAGATGTTATCACAGCTTTTCCTCATAACTATTGAAATCTGTAAACAACTAACATGTCCCTCTGTAGGTGAATGACTAAATAAATGGTAAAACATCTAGGCAATGTAATATTTACTCAGTTCTAAAAAGAAATGAGCAGGGGGGCCCCTGGCTGGCTCAGACAGCAGAGCATGTGACTCTTGATCTCAGGGTCCTGCCACTGGGCATAGAGATTACTTAAAACAAACAAACAAACACTTTAATGAAGAAATGAACTATCAAGCCATGAACAGACATGGAGGAATCAGAATTATTACTAAGTGAAAAAAGCAATTTGAAAAGGTTACATACTGCATGATTCCAACAACATGACAATTCTGGAAGAAGCACAACTATGGAGACAGTAAGATCAGTGGTTGCCAGGGGTTAGCAGTAAGCGAGGGATGACCAGGCAGAGCACAGAGGATTTCTAGGTCAGTGAAAGTACTCATAATACTATAATGGTAGATAGAAGTCATTACACATCTGCCCAAACCCACAGAATGTACACCACCAAGGCTGAACCCTAATGAAAACCATGGACTTTGGTGATAATGATGTGTCCATGCAGGTTCAACAATTGTAACAAATGTTCTACTCTAGTGGGGAATGTTGATAACGGGGGGG
>NW_024424452.1:68616730-68669635 GCF_017311325.1 Ursus maritimus
CAGTGGGAGCGGGGAAAGTGTATACTAGAGCTCTCCGTACCTACCACGCAACTCTGCTGTGAACCTAAAATGGCTCTAAAAAATAAAGTCTATTAGAAAGAAAAATCTCAATACTGGCCAGTTTGGGGTCCAACCTATTTTCAAATATATATTGTCTCAGTACTAAGATGCAAAACGAAATTCACAAAACTCCTAGGAAAGATTTTATAACACAGAATGCCACAAATCAGCTCTGCGGGAAATACACACATCCTCAAAAGCAGCTGAATTCCACCACAGCACATAAGACCTCATCTAGTTGTTCAATAATTATATTGTAACAACACTGAACAAACATTTTGTATGCAGTTTTACTTTTTTGGTGACTCTTAAAAAGACTAAGAATTATGATGTACATGCAAGCTGTCAGTGGACTCAGAAACTTCCAGCCTTTTAGTAGCTGCTCTTTCAAACTTAACTCAAACATTTATTAATCTCCAAGCACTTTTAAAACATTGTGCTGGGCAGGGAATGCTAGGGCACTAAGATGACCCACTTCCTGACCTCAAAGAGTTTACCTTCTAGAATGAGATACATAATCAACCCTTAGAATATCAGACACAAATAAATGCTATAATAGTGGTATAAATGATGTGGGATAAAGGGAAATGGAAGAACGACTAGAACACATGGCATTTAAGCTGAGGAGGATGTGAAATTTCGGAACTTGAATAAAGCAGGGATGGAGCTCCAGGTTGAAGGCCATGAGCAGAGGAACACCAAAGTACATCTTCAAGAAAAATGGGCCCAGGAATTGGGAGGATGTGGAATAGGCAAAGCATAACTTGTGAGTAGCTGAGTCTGGACAGCAGAAGAGACTTATTATGGAAACTGTTGACCTAACCTAGGAGAGTCAGACTTCGTTCTGAAGAACAATTAGGAGGTGCTGAAAATGTTCATGGTCAGCAGGAGAGAGAGGAACAATGTTCTGTTTCCTCTTAAATCAAGATGTGTCCATCCCCAAATTGCTATAGAACAATCTTTGAAAAAGCTATGTTAAAATAATTTTGGCTGTTTTGCGACCTGGTGATACTTTGATAGGTTATTGAAAAACAGAAGCAAAAATTACAGTTATGGAGAGAATGCACACTTCCAACAGCGTTTAACGCACTTGGAGCATCCCTCCAGCATTAACTTCAACTGGGCTTGTCATCCCCTGGTCTCTGACCCAGTCGGTCAACGCTCAAGAAAGGTTCTTAAAATCTCATTCTTTAGGATATTTTGAGAATAAACTGAAGTTTAAAGTTTCCAAGGGGCCTATATTTTATCCTAAAGGGCCCAGGTTCTTCCAAATACTTCTCAAACGGCCAATTTGAAAAAAGATAACAACCAGCATGCACCTCGTTGGCGCTGAGAACAAACTAACCTCCCCCACAGCCCAGCAGTCAACTAGTAACAAAAGTGATCGTCCTCAAATTCCGGGGGGCCCGGGAGGGACGGCGAATTAATAGCCACCCCAAGACATGCTGACCAATTCGCCGCACTCTCCAATCCCGAGGCCGACCCCTCCCGCGGCCGGGACTCACCCGAGCCAGGCCCAGGAGCATGTGCAGCACACGCCGACGGAAGACCGGCTCCACTGCCCGGCAGGCTCGCCCGGGGCCAGGCCGGCCAAGGTCTCCACAGCCCCGGAGCACGGCGGCCAGGGCACGCCGCGGGCCCGGCCGCCCTGCGCGGCGTGCGGGCCGGGCCTGCGGCGCGGAAGGCGCGGGGGGTGGATCCCGCAACGCTTCTCCGCCGCCATGTGCCGCCGGTCGGTGGTTATGTAACCCGCTGCCCGGGGGGCCCCCCTGGGCGCGCCGCCCCCGCCGCCAACCGCGTCCGCCCGCCGGCCCGGCCCGGCGCCGCGAGCCCGGTTGTTCGCCCTCGCGCCGCGCGCCCAGGCCCCCGGGCCCCGCGCGGGGAGGCCCGTGGCCCTGCGGCCCAGGCAGCGCGGACCCGCCCTCGCGCGCCGGCCCGGCCCCTCCCGCCCTTCCCCTACCTGCGCAGGGCGGGCGGCCGACCGCCCCGGCCGCCGAGTGCAGGGGGCGCAAGGCCGCGCGCGAGCTCCTCCCGCACGGGTCCGTCACAGCATCTCCCGGGAGACACGGCCGCCACAGGCACGGCGCGCACGCCGCCGCCGCACCTCCAGCCTCCGCCCGCGACCTCGCGGGCCGCCGCAGACCCACAGCCCCGCGGACGCCTCCGCCGGCTTCAGGCCGACGCGCAGATGGGTGACTCCGACGCCGCCGCTGCCCGCGCCGCGGTTCCGGGTCCTCCTCCCCACAACTCTGCCTCCTACACTCTGAGGGCGCCGGGCCTGCTCTAAGCATTACCCCCGCGGTACCGACCGAGACTTTTAAGCCTGGGAGGGGTGGGGCGGGGCGGGGCGCGGAGGGGCGGGCGGGGAGGTAAGGCAGCGGCCGGAAAAGAGATCGCGGCGCGGATACCTGAGTTCTCGCGAGTGTTCCGGCCTAGGCGCCCGCTCCGCGGGAATTTTCAAACTCTCGCAGGAGAAGGCGGGGGGAGGGTAAGGGAGAGAATGGAAGCCCGCCTGGCACGGGAGGGTTATTTACATAAAACAGGATCTCCCCGCCTCCAAAGTGCTGCTCAGGCGGGGGTGGGGGTAAAACTACAAGTCCCACGATGCCTTGCGCGCCACCACCCCGTGGCGGCCCGGCGCGCGTACTCGCGCGGAGTCGGGACTGGTAGTCTCTGCCCGCGGAATCCGCCCGCCTTGAGGTCCTGCGGGCGGGGTGAGGGGGCTTCTGTGGCGGGAGAGCGGCCGCCACGTTAGCGAGTGTCCCTGCTCGCTGGTGGCGTTGGGGTGGTCTCTGTCCCTGTGGCAGGCGCGTCTGCGCTGGGTGGTTTTCGTCCCCTGTACTCCGACTCTTCATGCCCAAGGTGGGCCGACTGGCGAAACGCTTTTCTTGCTTCTACATATTTTTAAATACCCGCGCTTGCTTTCGTGGCCACAGGTGTCACACCAACTAGTCAGTCTTTTTCCTAGTTTTACCCCAAAGCAGTGTTACCGTTTTGGTCGCCGTAGGGTTTCACTGTGGAATTTAATTTGTTGTTGGTATCTTTGACGCTGGTCCCTGCACCAAACGCGTTTCAAACAGATGTCGATTATGTCCCTGATACCCAATAAAATGATTATAACAAGGTAGACAGAAGATTGTAGCAGGACGCTTCTGTTATCAGAAAAGTCTGTCCTTTTCTGTTACCTTCTCCCATATGTTTTTTGAGATATGCTCCCTTTTAAAGCTGTAATTTCCTTTTTTATGTAATTTGTTTCTTTATCGGTAGCAACCTCTGAATAGGACAACATATTTGTTTGCAAAGGTGGTGGGCTAAGCTGCGGCAGCTTAGAGTTGAAAGGGGTTTGGGGTGTTTGTCTTAATTATTCGAAATAGACCTTTTCAAACAGAAATCCCTCTGGCAAATGTGCTGACTTACGTCGTGGCCTTACTCTGCATCCTGCACTTCCTTTCTTTGGCACCATTTTATGCTGGAGCCATGAGTACTGAACTTCTTGAGTTCTCCACTCTGGTGTCCTGCTCCTGAAGCTGCGTGGCATTAGGAAAATCAAGTGACCTCTCTGGGCTTCAGTTATCTTTAGAGCAAGGGGGACTGGATTAGAGGATTGACTGATTCATTTAGACAGACCTCTGTTAACTTTTCTCTAAGGGCCTGCCAGTTGTAAAATTCAAGTCTATCTCTTCATACTTACGATACAGATTAATCAACTTTCTAAATCAGATTTTAATCTTTCCTTCCATCATTACCAGCAGAATGGTTTCTGTATGGTTATAATCTGGACCAATCCTACCTGTCATATTTTATTTCCTTCTGTAGTTCTGAGGATCTTTTCTTCACTCTCATGAGAGAGCAGAAGGCAAACTGGGGGCAAAATGTGAGCTGACACACCCCATGACCCCCCCAACTTAAGGTGGGATGTAATATATATGTATCATATATATCTGAGATATATCTGAGATATATAGATATATACACACTATTCCTCAGGTTCTAGTAACTGCCTAAGAACAAGGCAAAGGAAAAACAAATGGTCAACTGATAAAGATCACAGTCATTCATATAGGACTTGAAACTCTACTGTAGTTTGTAACCATCTTAATTTACAAGAAAAACACAATCTTAATAATAGACTTCCAGTAACCTATAGACTCAGTTTCCTGGAGCCCTAATGTCCCCTTCACCTCCATAGGATAGAAAACTCTGTACAATCAGTTACTCTGCACAATCACAATGCAGGTCTTTTTGCCCACAGGTCCTGTCCCTGAGCTGTCATAAACACACCTTTTATACTGGAAACATCTCAAGAATTCTTCCTTGACTGTTAACTCTCATCCCGCATCAACTATCCTCCAAACATATTTCTGCCTTTCACTGTCTCCCAGCCTCTCCCCTCGTCTAAATCTCACTATCCCACGGGTCCAGCTCAAGCCTCTTATCACTCCCAAATCTTCACTTCAACTTTAGCCCGCATTCGTTACTAAGAACTTGCCCTGAAAATATGCTAACTGCATGATTGTATGTCTGTTTCCCTGTTGCCTCCGACTTCCCCCATTCCCCCACCACCCCCAACATCCTGGGAGCAGACTATAGCTCACATTTTTTTAACACTACCCTCATAACTGCTAGTTGTTTATTTAAATTCTGTTCAAAAACTGTATTTTCACTTTAAAGCGCTCATCCAACCCTTTTCCCTCTTTTTCAGTCATTTAAGCATGTGACAAATTATTTGTTAGTTCCAAGAGATGTTAGTAAGTATTAAATGAGGAAAAAATCTGGGTTTGGTAGTCAAATGAGTTTGGGGAAAAGCTGATTAAATAAAATCAAGCATTTCTTTTATGTAATACCTCACAGCCTTTAATAGGCTTGGCATTTCCTAAAGTTACTTGACCATGGACTCCGTTTATGCTCTTGGATCATCTGGCCTCGTTGGTGTTTCCCCAGAATGGACCTTGGTAAACAGGGCCTCAAAGCTTTCCCTTATTGGAGGAAGCATTGTGACATGAAAAAGATTATGGTCTTCGGAATTAGAAGAACTTGGGTTTTAATGCTTTTCACTACTTTCTGGCAACCTGTCTTTAACTGAATTACTTCCCTCTCTGAATCTGTTCTCTCCTCTGGGAAGAAAGGAGAACGAACGTTCCTTTCTTACTTGCCTTGCAGGGCTCTTGCAGAGATTAAATAGAAGTATGCGCCCCGCTCAGAACTTCATTCCCTTTTTATCTATATGGTCAATAGGTTTCGGTTTTGGTAAAAAGCCTACAAAATGATCATGTCTAGTGGGGATGCTCATGCTTCCATTTGGAGCGTTTAAGGGGCAATATTTCAAGACCACACCAGCATCCTGGGAGCAAACAGACAACCATGTGATTTCAGAGATCTTAGAACCTCATTGAAGTGCTGCGATTTTGATCTTGTTTGTTTTACAAAGAAATTGGTGGGGGCGGGGTACTTTCCTATTTTAACAAACGAACAACAAAGGGTGCTTGTCTGTCTCAAATAGAGGCAATCCTTTGTCCTAACAGTTACATTTTCATTATTCTTGTAGAGATTATTGGTTAGAACAAGCAGTGCCCACCCTTGACTTTCCCAATGGACAATGAGCTTGGTGAGTGAAGAGTCTTATTTTTCTCGTTCCCCACTATGCTTCCAGAAATGGCATAATGCCAACCTATAAATTAGTGCTAAGGTAATTGTTTAGTGAATTAGTGTCTACGCATTGATTTCACCATTCAAAGCAAAACACACAATATTTGATTAAAAGGGACCCTGGAGATATTTAGGCCAAACAGCTTATTTTATAGATGGGGAAACACATTGTCAAATGATTTTCCACAAGTACTTTGGGATGGATTTTGTTTTCTTAAAAAAAAAAAAATAGACATTAAATCAAATCTGTCAAGAGTCATCTGAGCGAGACAGGTGTACCCATTTCTGTCATTATAGTCTTTATGCACTTAAAAGACTGTTTTACATGAATGATACCCCAAAAAGCCACATAGTTTCTTTCTTTCCCTCTGAACACTGATAGTGTTGGTCATGAACATGGTATCACAATTAATCTCTTCTTAAAAATTATTTCCTGGGGCGCCTGGGTGGCTCAGTCATTAAGCGTCTGCCTTCGGCTCAGGACTTGAGCCCAGTGTTCTGGGATCGAGCCCCACATCAGGCTCCTCCGCTGGGAGCCTGCTTCTTCCTCTCCCACTCCCCCTGCTTGTGCTCCCTCTCTTGCTGGCTGTCTCTCTCTGTCAAATAAATAAATAAAATCTTAAAAAAAAAATTATTTCCTTTTCTGCCTCTCCTTGTCTCTCACATCCTCCTCTCCCAATGTTACTTCTTAAAATCTCTGTGTGTGCGTATTTATTTATTTTTAAGATTTTATTTATTTATTGGAGAGAGAGAGATAGAGAGAGCGTGCACGAGCAGGGGGAGGAGCAGAGGGAGAGGGAGAAGCGGACTCCTCCCTGAGCAGGGAGCCCAACACAGGGCCAATCCCAGGACTGTGGGATCATGACCTGAGCTGAAGGCAGAGGTTTAACCAACTGAGCCACCCAGGTGTCCAGAAATCTGTATATTTTAACCAAAACCACCAAGGGTCTGATTTCTCTGTTCCTTACCCCCAGAAAACACCATTAATGATGAATCTTGAAATTCTGCCACACGCTAACATATCATGGCATTTTTTTTCAATCTTTGCCTTTTCAAGACTCCTGATTGCCTTTGAGGGTTGTTATACCAGATTCCAGGGGGCATGTAACAGTTAACAAGCTTCTTTTAGTCAATGATGTTGCAAGTACGGCTCACAAGTCACAAATCTCTCACTTGTCCCAAGCTCCTGCCTCTAAGGAAGCCCAGCTAAGAGAAGTTGGCTCTCCACAGTTGAAAAGTGATGGAATGAGCATGGCCAAGTCTGATAGTCCACTGAGGGAATAGGTCACCCATTTTAATAATAGCTTTGTGCCTAGTTTATGCGATGGATTCTCAGCCTTGCTTTTTCTCATGAACTTATTTGAATCCCATTGAGCTTGCATGTCCTATAGGAACTGTGGCATTTGCATGGTGTTTTAAATGTTCAAAGTGCCTTAAATTCTTAGTCAAAACAATAGCTCTATATGGTTTAGATTATAAACAGTAGATTTTTTTCCCCTTTTGCCTTTTTCTGATCTTTACTCCTTGGGTCCTCTGTATGTTTTTTTTAATAAACTTCAGATAGATTTGTTGGATTTGATTAGAGAAGGGCGTCGGTGACACGGTATCCATTTTTCGAATGGAACATCAAAACAAGATGTTCACTAGGATGCCTAAGTGGAGAGCCAGCAATGGAATGTCCAGGATAAAGTTCAGCGTACCCTAGAGCATTCTTCTCCTGAAAATACGTTTAAATGTAGAACACCTGTAGGGTTTAGAAGTGAATTATTTATTAGCAGACCACATTAGCTGATTCCTGTTTAGCAAAGAAAACAATATAGAACTTTAATAAAATCAAAATTACATCCTTACGATCCTAAAGCAGAACTCTCAAGTCGTATTTTTCAGTATAGTTTTGTTGCAGTTCCCTGTCATTCATTCCTTTGTTTGTCCATCCAACAAATATTTATTGAATGTTTTCAGTAGGCTGGTTGTTACTCAGGGCACTGGGGATACAGAGCTTGGTAAGACCAGTATCTCTGTCCTTCAGCAATGTAATGAGGACAACATCATGAAATGAAAAATTACCTTTTGTTTGAAATATTTTTTTATAAAACCTCCTTTTCTTAAAAAATTTTATTTATTTATTTATTTATTTGAAAGAGAGAGAGTGTATGCATGTGCGTGCAAGCAGGGGATAGGGCAGAGGGAGAGAAAGAATCCCAAGCAGACTCCCTGCTGAGCTCAGAGTCCAACGTGAGGCTCAATCTCAGGACTCTGAGATCATGACCTGAGCTGAAATCAATAGTCAGATGCTCAACTGACTGAGCCACCCAGGTGCCCCTAAAACCTCCTTTCAAATCAAAGAGAGCTACAACTCTTTCTTGAATATCTTCTTGATAATTATAAAGGACATTTAGTGTCCTAGTGAGTCATTGGAATATTCTACCTTCACCTTCTGGTTTTGGTCAAGCCATGTATTCAAAAGAATTGGTTGGGTCACAGGCTCATTTCCTACCAGTTGGACAAGAAACTTTTAAGGAAGGCCTGCCACTTTTATGTTTTTGAATAATGGCTCTATAATCCCAGATTTCTTTTGTTTGTACGATTCTATATTCTCTTATTTAAAGCATCTAATTTTATTTATTTATTTATTTTAAAGTAGACTCCATGCCCAGCATGGAGCCCAGTGCAGGGCTTGAACTCATGACCCTGAGATCAAGACCCGAGCTGAGATCAAGAGTTGGTCGTCCAACTGACTGAGCTACCCAGGCACCCCTTAAAGGGTCTAATTTTATTTTATTTTATTTTATTTTTTAAAAGATTTTATTTATTTGACAGAGATAGAGACAGCAAGCGAGAGAGGGAACACAAGCAGGGGGAGTGGGAGAGGAAGAAGCAGGCTCATAGCGGAGGAGCCTGATGTGGGGCTCGATCCCATGACACCGGGATCACGCCCTGAGCTGAAGGCAGACGCTTAACCGCTGTGCCACCCAGGCGCCCCGAAAGGGTCTAATTTTAAAGTTAGATAACTACCCTTCATTACCTGTGCCAGAGACTGTGGATATGAAAGTTTAATACACTTGGCAAATTTCAGGTATTAAACGTAATCCAGTGCTTTGATTAAAGTACGAATAGCATAACACCCCCTTGCTATGCATTGTTCCCACAGCATTTATGTTTTTGTATGGTTGGGAGGTTTTATACTCTCTGGGCTGTTGACACAGCACTCATGCAATCTTTTAATCCCATGTCAGACAAACAGATGTTGCCTCATCAATAGAGAAGCTTTTGGAAAACAGACACTTGATAAATCTTTAGTAAATAAGTCTGGGGAGCTATCCTCCCCAGGAGAGGGTGAGGAAGGACCAGAAGAGAGTGAGCAGAGCCAAAGTGGAAGAATCCATCTTTTTGAGTTAGTGTTCAAAGATTGGAGAAGATTAAGAGTCTGTCAGTTTAAAGATCATGAAAAATTTCCCCCCACAAAATATAAAAGTAAAAAATAAAGATCATAAAGGGGCACCTGGGTGGCTCAGTCAGTTGAGTGTCTGACTCTTGATTTCAGCTCATCAGGGTCTTGAGATCGAGCCCTGCATGGGTTTCCACACTCAGCAGGGACTTCGCTCGAGATTCTCTCCCTCTCCCGCTGCCCCTCCCCACGTGTGCACTTTCTATTTCTAAAATAAATAAATGAAGTCTAAAAAATTAAAAAATAAAGATCATGAAGAATTCAAAGAGTAAAATACAGCCCCACTGATACTGCAAGACTTGGGTGGAGTCATGGGGCAGAACCGTGAAAGGAGAAAGTGGTGCACAAAAACCAACCTTGGTGGACTTGGGTATGATTCCAGCTGAGTTGGAAACTGTTACTTAAAATAAGTCTCCATAAGTCATTCAATGACAGTTGCAGGTGGGTCCTTAAGAACCCAGTGGCGTTCTTAATGGTATTGAATTAGAATCATTTCTTTCCTTTGCTCTTTTTGCTGGCACACTTCAAACCTGCGTGTTGTCAGCCTCCTGGAGAAGAAGAGATCCGAAACTGTGGCTCCCAACTTCAGGTCAGCCTTCGCACCCTCCCCCGCCCCCACCATCAGGCCCATAGGCCAGCACAGCCTGCACCCCATCCCACTCTAGACCAGCCTCAACGCAAACATGATGGGGGCAGCGTCTCCAGTGCATGGTTGAAAGCAGCATTCTCCAGAGAATTTTCTGGAAAGGTGAAACACTTTGGGAAGCAGCATGTTGAAACACGAAAGCACTGAATTTGCAGGAAGCAGACGTCCATCCAGAAGATGATGTTACCTTCGCTATCTGTGTCCGTGGAGAAAGACCTTAAACTGTCCAAGCCTCCATGTGTTTGACTGTTATAAGGATTATGTGTAACAACACGTAGTAAACTTGGAACTTCTACCAAGTGTTCGCTGATGCCAGCACGTTGCCAGACATGAGATGACTTATTTAAAGAACAACTGTGTGAGGCTCTGGAACATGTTTCTCTGATGTTTCGGATGAATTGTTCTACGTGAATATCAGGCTATGGTCCATCACTATATTAAGATTTTTCTTAAGTTGCTAGTCATTGATTTTTAATGTTAACCCATCTAATATATAATTTCATATATAAATCATGGGTTACCAGAGTCAGAGGGCCCTTCGAAATGACCTCACCCAGCCTGTTTCAAGGGGAGTTTTGCTCAAAGTCCTGTTTAGTTTTGGTAAACTGAAACAAGATGGCCCACAGGGTTCCTGAGTTCCTGTATCCCATTTACTTCAACTAGAAGAAAATTAATTACCCTTTATGACACAACGGCAAACCAAATAAAGTCTATTCTCCTGCCCACTTTCCAACATCGACATGGGTAATTGGACAAGAAACAATGACAGCTGTGATATGAGAGAGAAACAAAGCATTTCCAGCTTCATGAACCAGAATAAAAAAATCTTTGTCTGTAATTGCTGCTACTATCTGTGTTGGCAGCAAGTTAATGGGAGGGCCACTCCAGACGAAGGGAGTTGATGAGCGGTGTTGGTATTTGCCCTGGTTGACAAGCTGGCTGCCTTGACACGGGAAGTGTTCAGGGAGGCATTACAACATCTCGGACACTGTATTCTGATCATCTTTTATAAGTCATCTCCTGACCACATGGCGAGCTTCATTAGCGGCTCTGTCACTTTTCCGCAACACTCCGCAAAGAACCTGCCATCTGTAGGCATTTGCTTTTTTCAAAGAACTAAATGAATACTCTTTTTCTTCTTTCTTGGAGTTGGAGAGCAAGGAAGGAAAAAAGATAGAGGTATCTGTCCATAAAAACAAACACAGGGCGCTCTTACTTTACTGTCAATGAGAAGTAGATGCAGGGAGAGATGTGCTTTAATTTGCAGCTTGTGTGGACATGGCCGCATGGGGCCTGGGGGAGAGGGGCACGCACCAGCCAGCAGGCAATCCCAGCCTTGTGCTGTGCACCTTCGAGCCGAGGCACGGCCTCTGCTGGGCTCTCAGTCCACATCGAGGAGCTCCTTGTGTATGGGTTGTGCTGGGGGGCGCTCCACGGTTTCAGAATGAAGACTTATTTCAAGCAGGGAACTCTTCTTGACGACTCCTATTTTGAATTCTTAGTGCTCTGAGAAGCTTTAGAAGACCAGAAGATGGGGCACCTGGGTGGCACAGCGGTTAAAGCGTCTGCCTTCAGCTCAGGGCGTGATCCCGGCGTTCTGGGATCGAGTCCCACATCAGGCTCCTCCGCCATGAGCCTGCTTCTTCCTCTCCCACTCCCCCTGCTTGTGTTCCCTCTCTTGCTGGCTGTCTCTATCTCTGTCAAATAAATAAATAAAATCTTTAAAAAAAAAAAAAAGAAGACCAGAAGATGAGCGAAATCTAAAGCCATGCCATAGTTCCATAAATACGGATGTTTTCAGTTGTTTTTGTTTGTTTTAGCTCATTTTCTTTCCCCTAAGAATGAGCAGCAGAAATGGCAAACCCTTCCCCCCACCTGCCAGTCCAGGCATCATCCTCAGGTCCCTGCTTTCAAGCCCTGTGACTCTCCTGACCCCACCATCCCCCCACCGACGACCTGAGTGCTTCCCGATGTTTTCTGGGCCCACGAATTGCTGCAAGACAGAGCCTCATGTGGACACCGTGACATTTTCCGTCTGTTTCCCTACAACGCGTTTTTACTTTCATTCTCTTACAAAGCTTGGTCTTTCCTTTTGCTACTTTTCTGAATTATGTGGTTCCTATTAATCTCTCGATTTGTGTGCCATCTGATTCACTTTTTAGCCTCCCGAAAAGTTTGCTGACCCTCACTTGTTTCCTGGCATGTGTATGGCCAACCATTGCGCTTGTCATTGAAGGTTGGGAGGAAGAGCTTTAAGAGCAATGGATCTGCCCAGCAGCCCCTCGGACCCCCGCGGGCTGACAGCACCATGACCCTGGCTCCAGTCCTGGCCTCGGAGGTCCAGAAACTGGGCCATGCCAGGATTCCCAGAGCTCATCTGTCTCAAGGAGTCTGACTTGTAGGAACCACATTCATAAGAAGTCTGTACATAAACCCCAGTTCTAGTTTATTAACTTACCGTAGTGGCTATTTCCTTGCTTTAACTAGGATCCCTGTAACTCCTTTCCAGAGCACCCCCTTTTCCGATGGTGAGTTACCTGCACCCCCTTTTCCGATGGTGAGTTACCTGGGAAATGGAATAATCAAAAAATTGCTTGCTGAACGTGAAATCATAGTTGGAAGGGGGAATTGTTTTGAGAGAGATTTCATCCGGGCCCAAGAAGCCTGATGACTCACAGTTGCCTCACGACAGAGGACGGTCTGTGCTGGAGAAACGTGGCCAACTCCGGGCCCCTGACTTCCTGTCCCAGGGGGAAAACGTTCACTGCTGCCAACGTGAGTGCAAGGTCAGTCCAGACAGGGCCCAGTACAATGACTGGGGTTTTGCCGGTGAAACTACAAGCAGGCTGGCTCGCCGAGATTGCTTCCAGGTCCCTGCGAGTGATGTATGGATGTTTCCACTCCCCTCCACTCCCATGGATTCATCCAGTCTCTTGATGGATGGTCAAGTCTATCCATGATATGTGTGAAGTTCATTCGTTTGTCGTTCACAGGACAATTTTATTTCCCTTATTTTCTTGGGGGATACCTTGCTCTCACTTCCATGAGTTACTATGTAACAATATTACACTCTTTTTTCTTTTTAAGATTCTTTCTTTCTTTCTTTCAGATTTTATTTATTCTTTTGAGAGAGAGAGCATGAACAGGGGTGGGGGTGGGCAAAGGGAGAGGGAGAAGCAGGCTCCCCACTGAGCAAGGAGCCTGATGTGGGACTTGATCCCAGGACTCTGGGATCATGACCTGAATGGAAGGCAGACACTTAATCGACTGAGCCACCCAGGTGCCCCAAAAAGGCACCTTCTTTATTTGAGAGAGAGCGTGCACAAGTGGGAGGGGCAGAGGGAGAGGAAGAAAGAATCTTAAGCAGGCTTCAAGCCCAGTGTGGAACCCAACTCGGGGCTCGATCTCACGACCCTGAGATCACGACCTGAGCCAAAACCAAGAGTCAGAAACTCAACTGACTGAGCCACCCAGGCGCCCCATCCACTTTTCTATAATTCTGACAGATCATTTATGAAAGCCCTTGTTCTTCCTACTAGAACATAGTTCCTGTCAAATCATGGCAGGGAGTGGGGGAGAGAAAGCACATTTTACAGGGTTGTTTGCTGGGGCCATCACCTCGGTCCGTGAATAGCGGGGAAGACAGCGTGGTGCTGGGAGAGAGCACAGTCTGACCTGGGTTGGAATCCTGTCTCTACCACTCCTTTCCTGTCAGACCTGAATGATTTCCCTGACCTTTCGAAGCCAGCGCTGCTCCAAGTGTGGTCTTCAAACAGTCTAGACAGGTCTCCAAGGAGCTAAGATGCCGCTACCAGAATGTGAAATCATTCACTAAGCGCACTGACTTTCTCTCAAGAGCAACCTTCTCAAGGAAGAAAGCAGGATGTTGATTTACCTTCTGGCCGCAGCTCCTTCGCAATAAAATCGGGAAATAACACCAACTAAGTAGAGATGCTATTACAGGGATAAAATTAATGACACATGATACATGCCAGGAGTGCAATACATCGTTGCCTGTTTTGTTATTTTGGTGTTATTGTTGCACAGTTTAGCACTGACAGAGGAGTTTTCTAGCAATATCGCCCAGCAACAGGCTCACAGAAGGGAAGAGAAGCGGGAGGCTGAGGGTTTACACCTGCCACTCATCACACAGCTCTGAGGCCCCAGCGAGCCTCTCTCAGCATCGACTCCCTCATGTGGACACTGGGGTGATAATAATGCCCCCCCCACATTGAGTTGTCATTGGGACCTAAAGGACATAGCCTATGTAAAACCCTCAGGATAGTGCCAAACACATAGTAGCGGTCCAATAAATGCTAGTTTTCTTCCCTCATTTGGACCAGCTTTGAGGATACTTTCAGAAATGGTAGCATAATATTCAGGGAAACAGCCATAGCAACAGCTTTCCAGAGGAGACAGCGACTCTAGAACTCAAAAAAAAAAAAAAAAAAAGGTGAGGAATAAAGAGGAAGGACCCTGCTGGTAAGAATGAAAATGGAAATACCGTAGTGCGGTGTTTTTCTCTAACTTAGCGCTGTAAGAAGGACATGAGCCTGAACTGTGGGTCAACCTGGCCAAGCTGAAAGCATGAGACTAGTGTCTCCTACAGAGCTCGGTCGCACGAACCATGGGCCTTCCTTTCTGACTGAGCTGAACGTCCTTAGTCTTACATGTCCCCAGAGTGATGGTTCCCTCCCCCCTCCACAAAGGTCACTCACCTCCCCCTGCCTTCTTGATATTGAGCGTGTGGCCAGTGTGACTGCTGAGACCTTTTCCACATCACAAAGTAACGGAAAAGACTAATTACTGCTCTATTATATACCATAACCATCAGTCTGTAGTAACAATCGTGATGTGTCTCTCATTTTTTTCAGGGAGAGAGAGAGAGAGAGCAGAGGGGAAGGGGCAGGAGGAGAAGCAGAGAATCCTCAGGCAGACTCCATGCTTGGTACGGAGCCCGACTTGGGGCTCAATCTCATGACCCTGAGATCATGACCTGAGCCAAAATCAGGAGTTGGATGCTCAACCGACTGAGCCATCCAGGTGCCCCTTAATATAAACAGATAGACAGTACATTTTATGACAGTGAAATGTATAGGGAACTGAAGCAGTTCAGCTTTAAAATTTATCACATAAGTAATGTTTATCTCATGCCACAAGAGGAGATGGCATTTGTGTTTTATTTTTAAGTGTCTGTGTTCTCCATTTGGCAAAAAAAATATAATACTTTTTAAAAAGTTTTTATACTAAAGTGACAGACCAGGTTTCAGTTACTGGAAGCCAAAGGAACGAATGAGCTGTTGACGTAATGTGACGTGAAAGGCTCTTTGCTCACCACTTGTATCTAGTCACCTCCTGCTTTTGCTTAATTTTATTATTTGTGATCTAGGAGAAAGACAAAATTGGTGTTTGCTTACAATCAAGGACAGTGTTGGACTCTCAAATGGTTTAAAATAATTACCAAAGAGATTCAGATGTTCTACCCTTTGTGGTTAGACACAATCCTTTTCAAATAATGCTTCCGGTACAGAAGCAGGTAAAAGTTACAGGGATTTGCAAACATCATCAACATTTTATTGTCCCACACAGCTCTGTCACTTCCCGGTGGAGTAGCTTTGGGCGGATTACTTGACCACTCTGTGCCTCGGTATCCTCACTTGCAAAATACAAAAAGACAGTAGTTTTCTTCTGTAGTGTTATTGTGAAAATTAAATTACTTAACGTGTATAAAACACTTGAGAATAGGGGCGCCTGGGTGGCACAGCAGTTAAGCGTCTGCCTTCAGCTCAGGGTGTGATCCTGGCGTTATGGGATCGAGCCCCACATCAGGCTCCTCTGCTATGAGCCTGCTTCTTCCTCTCCCACTCCCCCTGCTTGTGTTCCCTCTCTCGCTGGCTGTCTCTATGTCTGTCAAATAAATAAATAAAATCTTTAAAAAAAAAAAAAACTTGAGAATAGTACAGTTGCAGGGGCTTCAACTGCATGAGGCACGCAGATTTTTAAAATAAATGTAGTGCGGTACTGTAAATGTATTTTCTCTTTCTTATGATTTTCTTTTTTTAAAGATTTATTTATTCAAGAGAGAGAGTGCATGCAGGGAGAGGGGCAGAGGGAGAGGAAGAGAGAGAATCTCAGTCATGCTCCATGCTCAGCATGGAACCCAAGGCAGGGCTTGATCCTATGACCCTGAGATGGTGACCTGAGCTGAAATCCAGAGTTTGACGTTTAACCAGCTGAGCCACCCAGACTCCCCTTTCTTATGATTTTCTTAACAACATTTGCTTTTCTCTAGCTTTCTTAAAAGAACGCAGTATAAAATACATATAGAAAATATGTGTTAATCGACAATTTGTGTCATTGGTAAGGCTTCTTGTCAATAGTAGTCTATGTGAGGGTAAGTTTCGGGGGAGTCAAAGGTTACCTGTGGATTCTTGACTGTGTGGAAGGTGTGTGCTCCTAACCTCACGTTGCTCAAGGGTCAACTCTACTTGGAAACTAACAAGTGCTCAGGAAGAATTAGCTATTCCTATGATCGCTATACATTTAGGAAAATTAAGGAGATGCCTCTAGTTTCTTCAAATTCCACATTCACTTGTTTACTACCAATCAACATATGTTTAGTAATAAACCGAGAGTTTGACCTTAATCATTCTCCTATGACAGAAGGGTGTTATTCATATAGCAGGAATATTGTGCTTTCCACACAATGAAAGTGTTGTCATACATTCGGCCTCCCACGGAGGCACTAAGAAATTCTCAGTGTATGTGCACACTCAGTCATGATGTCAGACTCTCCTGGCCCAGTCACTTGTTCGGGAAACAATTGCCTGGACTCTTGGTCTCTGCTTTGGGTTGAATCGTGTCCTCCTTAAAAGATACGTTGACACAGATTAATGGAACGGGATGGAGAGCCCAGACATAAACCCATGTGTATATGGTCAATTAATCTATGACAAAGGAGGCAGGAATATACTTCAGGGAAAAGACAATCTCTTCAATAAATGGTGTTGGGAAACCTGGGCAGCCACATGCCAAAAAATGAAACTGGATTGCTTTCTTACACCACATACAACAAACTCAAAATCAATTGAAGACCTAAGTGGGACATGTGAAACCATGAGACTCCTGAAACAAAACAGGCGTAATCTCTTGGACATCAGCCCTAGCAACACACTTAGGATATATGTCCTCAGGCAAGGGAAACAAAGCATAAACAAACTGAGGGCTACCCCAAAGTAAAATGTTTTTGCACAGGAAAGAAAACGATCAACAAAATGAAAAGGCAACCTATTAAATGGGAGGGAGGAGATATTTGCAAATGATTTATCTGGTAAGGGGTTAATATTCAACACATATAAAGAACTGAAACAACTCACCACAAAAAAAACCCCAAATAATCCAACAAAAAATGCAGAATACATGTATAGACATTTTTCCAAAGAAGACATCCAGATGGCCAACAGACACAGGAAAAGGTGCTCATCATGGTGAACGCACATCAAAACCACAATGAGATATTGCTTCACACCTGTCAGAATGGCCAGTATCAAAAAGACAAAAAATGACAAGTATTGGTGAGGATCTGGATAAAAAGTGTAGGTGGAAATGGATATCGGTGAACCCCTGTGGAAAACAGTGTGGAGGGTTCTCAAAAAATTAAAAATAGAAATACCATATAATCCAACAATTCCACTACTATTTACCCATAGAAAATTAAAACATTAATTTGAAAATGTATATTCACCCTTCTCTTCACTGCAGCTTTATTTATAATAGCCAAGATTTGGAAACAACTCAAGTGTCCATTGATAAATGAATGGATAAAGATGCAGTATACACACAACGCACACACACACACACACACACGCACACACGCGAATACTACTCATCCATAAAAAAGAATGAAATCTTGCCATTTGCAATAACATGAATGGATCTAGAAGGTATTATGCTAAGTGAAAGAAGTCACTCAGAAAGACAAATACCATATGATTTCACTTATATGTGGAAACTAAAACACAAAACAAATCAGCAAACAAAAAGAGAAACGGACTCATAAATACAGAGAACAAACTGGTGGCCACCAGTGGAGGGGGTGGGGTGGGCGATGGGCAAAATGGGTGAAGGAGCTAAAAGGTACGAACTTCCAGTTATAAGTCTGTCAGGAAAATGAAAATTACAGCACGGGGAATACAGTCAGTAACATTGCAATAGCGTTGGTTGGTGACAGAAGGTGACTCTCCTTATTGTGTGAGCACTGAGTAATGTATGGAATTGTTGAGTGACTCTGTTGTACAAAAACCAATATAACATTGTATGTCAACTTAAATAATAAAAAAAAAAATTAAAGCTGTGGTGAAGTCCCAACCCCAGTATCTCAGAATGCGACCTCATTTGGAAATAGGGTCATTGCAGATGTGATTAGGTCCCCTGTCATAGACTGGAGGAGGATGGCCCCTTAATCAATATGACTGGTGTCCTTTAAGAAGACAAGAGACACGGACACAGAGGGAAGGTGTCCATTGGAGGCAGAGATGGGACTGACGCAGCTGCAAGCAAGGAACCCCTGAGGCCACCTGAAGCCAGAAGAGACACGGGAGGATCTCCCGAGGGAGGCTTTGGGGGAAGCATGTCCCTGTGACACCATGATTTTGGACTTCAAGCCTCCATGGCAGTGAGAGAGGAAGTTTCAGTCTGTAGTCATCTGTTACAGCAGCCCCGGAAAACTAATGCAGGTTCCTAGACCAGAGAGCAGAACCGAGAGGCAAGTCTCAGGCCAATGGGCGAGAAGCGCCGGTCCTCACCTGAGGAATCCATGTTGTCTGCAAAACCAGCTTCCATGAGGCGGGTCCTTCATGTGGGGACGGTGGGGCCAGGGAAGCGAAGAGGGGCTTGCAAAGTTGAGCCAGCCCTTTGGGACTAGAAAGGGATAGCATGAGATCCGTGGGCCTCCTCAGAGAGGCTCTCCCTGACCGCCCCCACTAAGTGCACCCCTGCCTCCCTCCCTCTTTATCCCCTCACCTGCTCTGTCTTCCTGGCGCCAGCTGACACACGTTACCTTTACTTGTTTACTGTCTAACTTCCCAAGGACAATTTCTACCAGGAGAAAGGAAACCCCACGAGAATGGGGACCACCGGTAAAATGTATCAAGTGTTCTTTCGTGTCCCCTGTATTTTGCATGCAGTTTTTGTCTTTTTAATCAGCAAAGGATATTAAAACCTGTCTCTATGTCTGTCAAATAAATAAATAAAATCTTTAAAAAAAAAAAAAACTTGAGAATAGTACAGTTGCAGGGGCTTCAACTGCATGAGGCACGCAGATTTTTAAAATAAATGTAGTGCGGTACTGTAAATGTATTTTCTCTTTCTTATGATTTTCTTTTTTTAAAGATTTATTTATTCAAGAGAGAGAGTGCATGCAGGGAGAGGGGCAGAGGGAGAGGAAGAGAGAGAATCTCAGTCATGCTCCATGCTCAGCATGGAACCCAAGGCAGGGCTTGATCCTATGACCCTGAGATGGTGACCTGAGCTGAAATCCAGAGTTTGACGTTTAACCAGCTGAGCCACCCAGACTCCCCTTTCTTATGATTTTCTTAACAACATTTGCTTTTCTCTAGCTTTCTTAAAAGAACGCAGTATAAAATACATATAGAAAATATGTGTTAATCGACAATTTGTGTCATTGGTAAGGCTTCTTGTCAATAGTAGTCTATGTGAGGGTAAGTTTCGGGGGAGTCAAAGGTTACCTGTGGATTCTTGACTGTGTGGAAGGTGTGTGCTCCTAACCTCACGTTGCTCAAGGGTCAACTCTACTTGGAAACTAACAAGTGCTCAGGAAGAATTAGCTATTCCTATGATCGCTATACATTTAGGAAAATTAAGGAGATGCCTCTAGTTTCTTCAAATTCCACATTCACTTGTTTACTACCAATCAACATATGTTTAGTAATAAACCGAGAGTTTGACCTTAATCATTCTCCTATGACAGAAGGGTGTTATTCATATAGCAGGAATATTGTGCTTTCCACACAATGAAAGTGTTGTCATACATTCGGCCTCCCACGGAGGCACTAAGAAATTCTCAGTGTATGTGCACACTCAGTCATGATGTCAGACTCTCCTGGCCCAGTCACTTGTTCGGGAAACAATTGCCTGGACTCTTGGTCTCTGCTTTGGGTTGAATCGTGTCCTCCTTAAAAGATACGTTGACACAGATTAATGGAACGGGATGGAGAGCCCAGACATAAACCCATGTGTATATGGTCAATTAATCTATGACAAAGGAGGCAGGAATATACTTCAGGGAAAAGACAATCTCTTCAATAAATGGTGTTGGGAAACCTGGGCAGCCACATGCCAAAAAATGAAACTGGATTGCTTTCTTACACCACATACAACAAACTCAAAATCAATTGAAGACCTAAGTGGGACATGTGAAACCATGAGACTCCTGAAACAAAACAGGCGTAATCTCTTGGACATCAGCCCTAGCAACACACTTAGGATATATGTCCTCAGGCAAGGGAAACAAAGCATAAACAAACTGAGGGCTACCCCAAAGTAAAATGTTTTTGCACAGGAAAGAAAACGATCAACAAAATGAAAAGGCAACCTATTAAATGGGAGGGAGGAGATATTTGCAAATGATTTATCTGGTAAGGGGTTAATATTCAACACATATAAAGAACTGAAACAACTCACCACAAAAAAAACCCCAAATAATCCAACAAAAAATGCAGAATACATGTATAGACATTTTTCCAAAGAAGACATCCAGATGGCCAACAGACACAGGAAAAGGTGCTCATCATGGTGAACGCACATCAAAACCACAATGAGATATTGCTTCACACCTGTCAGAATGGCCAGTATCAAAAAGACAAAAAATGACAAGTATTGGTGTGGATCTGGATAAAAAGTGTAGGTGGAAATGGATATCGGTGAACCCCTGTGGAAAACAGTGTGGAGGGTTCTCAAAAAATTAAAAATAGAAATACCATATAATCCAACAATTCCACTACTATTTACCCATAGAAAATTAAAACATTAATTTGAAAATGTATATTCACCCTTCTCTTCACTGCAGCTTTATTTATAATAGCCAAGATTTGGAAACAACTCAAGTGTCCATTGATAAATGAATGGATAAAGATGCAGTATACACACAACGCACACACACACACACACACACGCACACACGCGAATACTACTCATCCATAAAAAAGAATGAAATCTTGCCATTTGCAATAACATGAATGGATCTAGAAGGTATTATGCTAAGTGAAAGAAGTCACTCAGAAAGACAAATACCATATGATTTCACTTATATGTGGAAACTAAAACACAAAACAAATCAGCAAACAAAAAGAGAAACGGACTCATAAATACAGAGAACAAACTGGTGGCCACCAG
This sequence comes from Ursus maritimus, assembly GCF_017311325.1. Classification (NCBI taxonomy): domain Eukaryota; kingdom Metazoa; phylum Chordata; class Mammalia; order Carnivora; family Ursidae; genus Ursus; species Ursus maritimus. The sequence continues at coordinate 68,637,943 of NW_024424452.1, forward strand.
TGGAGGGGGTGGGGTGGGCGATGGGCAAAATGGGTGAAGGAGCTAAAAGGTACGAACTTCCAGTTATAAGTCTGTCAGGAAAATGAAAATTACAGCACGGGGAATACAGTCAGTAACATTGCAATAGCGTTGGTTGGTGACAGAAGGTGACTCTCCTTATTGTGTGAGCACTGAGTAATGTATGGAATTGTTGAGTGACTCTGTTGTACAAAAACCAATATAACATTGTATGTCAACTTAAATAATAAAAAAAAAAATTAAAGCTGTGGTGAAGTCCCAACCCCAGTATCTCAGAATGCGACCTCATTTGGAAATAGGGTCATTGCAGATGTGATTAGGTCCCCTGTCATAGACTGGAGGAGGATGGCCCCTTAATCAATATGACTGGTGTCCTTTAAGAAGACAAGAGACACGGACACAGAGGGAAGGTGTCCATTGGAGGCAGAGATGGGACTGACGCAGCTGCAAGCAAGGAACCCCTGAGGCCACCTGAAGCCAGAAGAGACACGGGAGGATCTCCCGAGGGAGGCTTTGGGGGAAGCATGTCCCTGTGACACCATGATTTTGGACTTCAAGCCTCCATGGCAGTGAGAGAGGAAGTTTCAGTCTGTAGTCATCTGTTACAGCAGCCCCGGAAAACTAATGCAGGTTCCTAGACCAGAGAGCAGAACCGAGAGGCAAGTCTCAGGCCAATGGGCGAGAAGCGCCGGTCCTCACCTGAGGAATCCATGTTGTCTGCAAAACCAGCTTCCATGAGGCGGGTCCTTCATGTGGGGACGGTGGGGCCAGGGAAGCGAAGAGGGGCTTGCAAAGTTGAGCCAGCCCTTTGGGACTAGAAAGGGATAGCATGAGATCCGTGGGCCTCCTCAGAGAGGCTCTCCCTGACCGCCCCCACTAAGTGCACCCCTGCCTCCCTCCCTCTTTATCCCCTCACCTGCTCTGTCTTCCTGGCGCCAGCTGACACACGTTACCTTTACTTGTTTACTGTCTAACTTCCCAAGGACAATTTCTACCAGGAGAAAGGAAACCCCACGAGAATGGGGACCACCGGTAAAATGTATCAAGTGTTCTTTCGTGTCCCCTGTATTTTGCATGCAGTTTTTGTCTTTTTAATCAGCAAAGGATATTAAAACCTACGAGCTTGAGGGGGCTTTGTGGGGGGACTCAAGCTTTCTCTCAAGTTTTGTTTGCTCTCTGTGTCCCCAGTGTATACCAGATGCCTAGTGAATATTTTTGGAATGAGTGATTGAATAAATGATTGTATGGTTTTTTAATTCTCTATGTGTGATTCACCTTCCCCCTCCCTTCCCCCTACAGTATTAAGTGACTTGTTTTGGGAAAGTATTGTGTTTTTCAGCCAGGCTAAAGAAAACCTAACAAAAAGATCTGGCCAGGCCCGGATCATACTAGAAGGGGCACGTCCGCACTACAGTTCTCCCCATTCCCAATAGCCAGGTGCTGACACATTCCTAGAATCCTGGTTCAGTACTGGCTTTGCTCTACTCTAATAAATGTTTCCTTCTCATTCGCTCGACCATCAGGCCTCCTCTGAAGAGGAGCGTCAGAGAACAGGGGCAGATTCCGGTAGATTTACGCGGGTTCATGTGACATTGCTAGCGATTGTTCTGTTCATTGATGAATTCTGGAAGGTCATCAAAGTTGTAAAAGTGGATCTAGCAGCTGATTGTTTATTTTAAGAAAACCTGCAGAATATTCTGGGTAATAAAAAACGAAGAAACCTGAAACTCGGGGTAAGTGTAGCACATGGGACTTTGCTAAGACCCCAGGAGTCCCAAGAGGATATCCAGACGGCATTATCTGAAATTCTGCAGTCCTCCATTTTGCCACACTTAGAACAACTGTTCCTGAAAACGGGGATGCTAGCCCATGAATGAGCAAGTGGCTTCAATTTGTGCTCAGCTGGGCAGACTCCTTGCCAATCAGGCTAACCCTGAAGTCACAGAAGGAGCTTGTCCTGAAATTCCCTGAGAGCCAGCAGCACGAAGAACTGTGAAACAGGGAGAATAAAATCCCCCAGGACAGGTGCACACTCCTCACCGAGTTGCCTGGCAGCTTAAAGCCAAAGGCAGACAGACACAATGTCTGTCAGCTCTTCCAGGGGAAAGGCTCCCAGATGATCTCAGGCTCAGCTTTGCTCAGGTTCAGCCCAGATAGCTGGAGACGAGCCCCCACCCCCACCCCGCCCTCCTGGTGACGTAAGACCAGTCTTCAGACTGGCCATCAACGTCACTCCGAGGTGGCCCTACCAGTTCAGCTATCACGGGACCATCAGAAAAATGCACGTAATGGAAGATGAGGAACACAGATCAAGGGAACACAAGATTCCAACAGCCTTATCTAACTGCGGGCTTCGGGATTGGGCTTCTGCACATAGAAACCAAGTGTATCCAGAGCCTTAAGTTCCAGGCAAATCCCTCTGCAAGGGTCACCGATGAGATCATCTGTCAGAGCGTGGAACCTGGATCAGATGACCCCGTGAGCTTCCCCGTCTCTGTTGTGATATGGGTTTCTTGCTTATTAAAGACTTACAAGGATAATAGCCGAGAATGTCAAACTAGCAAGTATGTTGTGACAAAATGCTAGCACATAATTTTATTTAATTAGAAGCAGAACCCTTTATGCAGCGTTTGATACACTTTAAACTCCAAAATCGTCCATCTCCTCAGCATTGCTCATCTCGTCCTTGAGCTTGCCAAAAACCTACAAAGAACAGGAACGGTTTCATTTTCTTCCAAATCCATTTTCTTTTGTATAGATTTTTTTTCAAGATTTGCTTCAGTGCTTTAAGCTAACGTGACAATCCCGTCTTTACATAGCACTGTTAATTTTTCCAAACTCAGCTCATTTCTATTATCTGTCTGGAACATAAGCTCGTGAGGGCACTGCTGTGTCCTCGGGAGTGGTGCTCAGCACACGGTAGGTGCCCTCCCGTGTTTCTGACCCATTAGCTCTATGACAACTGTATTTGCTTTCACAGCTAGGGTTAGATATTTCTGGTAGGTTGTTGTTCTCATGAAATAAATGGCTTCACCTCAAGCCAATCTCTGTTAAGTATATCAGATTATATATTTCACAAATGTGCTCTTTTTTTTAAAGAGTATGTCCTTTTTTAAAAGATTTTATTTATTTATTTGACAGAGAGAGATTGAGAGAGCGAGCGAGCACAGGAGAGGGAGAAACAGGTGCCCCACTGAGCAGGCAGCCCGACATAGGGCTCGATCCCAGGACCCTGGGATCATGACCTGAGCCAAAGGAAGCCCCTTAACCGACTGAGCCACCCAGGCGCCCCATTCACAAATGAGCTCTTTGAAACAAAGTGAGCTGCATCAAGAAGCCCAGTTTTGGAAAGTTTTGCTCTTTCTTCCATCAGAACGGAAGTTCTGGAAATTTCATGAAGAATTCATAATTGTTTACATTTCTTATCAGAGCCACACATTTTGCCATGTCATTATTTAAAGAAACATAATCATATTGTAATACTTCCTCTTTTCTGGTCAAAGAAACTGTAAACATATCAGCAAAAAGGGAACCATGGTTCTATCTGAGACACTAATATATTTAGAGAGAACAACCCTGAAACCCTAAAATTTCTCAGTGACCCAGATGCATTTTGCTGTACGCGAGCAAGGTCATACATTTGCTGTTTTGTAAAAGATCAATCACTCTCTCTCGCTCTTTCTGTCCCTGTCTGTTGAGAGGGTTTTTTGCAGTTGCTTGCTGCTTTCCTCAATGCTATTTGTCATACGCGTAAAAGCAAAGACAGGTTGGTGAGTACAGTAACGCAGACTAACACCTGTGTTTCCATATATAGAAAAGCCCCAGAGTAAAATTAATTTCCAGCTGGAGTATGAAAGCCATATAAGAACCACCTGGCCATGCACAACAAGCGCTTGTCTTCACGTCTGTCCGCTAATTCAGGTCAGTTCTTAATAGTACAAGTAGCCACAGAAGAAAAGGGTCTGTGAAGATCTATTGAGCACAAATGTTTTTATTTCCCTTATCATTTAAAAACATCACGAGGGTGAACCTCTTGGCTTGATTCCTTTACTGAAACTCATAGTAGGGTCAGTTAATGTTCAAGAAAAATCATCAACTCCAAAACCCGCGGGATAAAACTCGTACAGAGTATATACTTAACTCGAAATTGCCATCTTTGACAGTATCATTAAAAAAGAAATTATATACATTCTTCTAATTGGGCGTAACCCTTCATTAGAAGGCACCAGCCTCTAATCTGCTTATCCCATTAAGGCGGCAATCTCGTGTTGCTACCTATTGTTTTACAAAAGCTTTTTAAATAAATGAATGTAATGTTCTATCTGCCTACAGTGCATACCCCCATATTGCCACTGTCCACCCCTTGCATTCCGTAAAATGCAGGGTCATAGCTGTATCAACTGCTTGTGCTCAAGTGAGTTGCTTTAAACAGTTCTCTCCATACTCGCCGGCAGGCTCTGCTTCCCTTTTCCAGACCCTCAGGGAATCTTTCCAGGATGCTTCCTTTCTACCCCGTTGCATCGACTCACCCACCCCTCTACTAACTCTTCTGAGAGTCCCCTTGCTTCAGACCCAGCATTCACCCACTTCTTGGGTGCTGGGCCTGGGCTCCTCATCCTGAAGCCTGGGAAGGACAGCCAGTCCCAGCCTCGGAGGGACATTCAGATGGCTCGGACTTGGTGGTAAAGGTGAGCTGACCGCCGTGTCCACTGACTTCAACGTTGACCGGGTTGGTTACCAAACCATCTTCTTCCCCACTCCCCTCACCACCCAGTTAATGGAAAGATCATCACAGGAAGGCAGAGGAATAAAGTAATCCCACAAGGGCATATGAGCTTAGTTCAGGGTCTGGCGCTGGGCTGTGCAAAAGTATTTGTTGTCACGGCAGATTTTGGTGTGAGGATCTCTCCTGTACCTTTGTCCCCTGGGACAAATCTAAACTTCCCTTTAGGGAAACCCAGGCATAATCTCCTTCTCCTATTACTTCTTAGGGGAGTCAGGGTGGGGCGAGAAGCCACAAAGTCCTGTCTAACAAATTGAAGCAATATTTATATTATGAGCTTGGTCTTTCATGATGGGAGGGAGGCTGGGACTAAATGGTGCTCAGGTCAGACTTCCTGCCACCAGCTGGGTGTCCACCTGCGGTGAATAAGGTGATGGCTTGGACTTCGAGCCCACCGTCACGGGCCCTGGTGACCTAGTAGCAGGAGGACGATCGGTGATGCTGTGTGATTGCTTTATATCTGTATTGGGCCGATGGCACCACCACCCTTCAAGTGACCCAAGTTAGAAATCTGGTGGTCATCCTAGACTCTTCCTCTGCCCCATCTCACACCAGTTTATTTACCAAGTCCTGCAGGCCTCAGTGCTTAAATATCATTTGAATCCATCTCTTCCTTTCAGTGCTTCTGCCCTGATTTACATCTGGAGGTAGGCCTGTATTGCTATAAACTCCCCTCTGGGGACTGCTTTGGCTGTATCCGAAAGGTTTTGGGCCATTGTGTTTTCATTTGCATTTGTTTTCATATGCCTTTTTTATTTCTCCTTTATTTCCTGGTGGACCTTTTCGTTGTTTAGTAACATGTTATTTAACCTCCATGTATTGGTGCTCCTTCCAGATTTTTTTCTGGTGGTTGACCTCTAGTTTCATAGTGTTGCAGTCAGAAAAGATGCATGGTATGATTTCGATCTTCTTGAATTTATTGAGGCTTGTTTTGTGGACTAATATGTGATCTATTCTGGAGAATGTCCCATGTGCACTTGAAAAGAATGTGTATTCTGCTTTTTAAGGGTGGAACGTTCTGAATGTATCTGTTAAGTTCATCTGTTCCACTGTGTCATTCACAGCCAATGTTTCCTTGTTGATTTTCTGTTTAGATAGTCTGTCCATTGATGAAAATGGGGTATTAAAGTCCCCTAATATTACTATATTATTATCATTGAGTTCCTTTATGTTTGTCATTAACTGTTTTATGTATTTGGGTGCTCCCATGTTGGGTGCATAAATTGTTACATCTTCTTGTTGGAGTGTCCCCTTTACCATTATACAGTGTTCTTCTTTGTCTCTTGTTACAGTCTTTAAGTCTAGTTTGTCTGATATAAATATTGCTACTCCAGCTTTCTTTTTTTAAAAAGATTTTATGTATTTATTTATTTTAGAGAGAGTGCTCGAGTGGGAGGAGGAGCAGAGGGGGAGGGAGAAGTAAGGGGAAGTAAGGGGAAGAATTTCCAGCAGGCTCCACACCCAGTGGGGAGCCCATCTCAGGGCTGGATCTCATGACCCTGAGATCATGACCTGACCTGAAACCAAGAGTCCGACATTTAACTAATTGAGTCACCCAGTCACCCCTCCAGGTGCATGATAAAATGTTTCTCCGTTCTTTGGACATCCATTTGCATGATAAAATGTTTCTCCATTCCCTCATTTTCAATCTCTATGTGTCTTTAGGTCTGAAATGAGTCTCCTGTAGGCAGCATATAGAAGGGTTTTGTTTTTTAATGTCTGACACCCTATGTCTTTTGATTGGAGCATTTAGTCCATTTTCATTCAAAGTAATTATTATTATTATTATTTTAAAGATTTTATTTATTTATTTGAGAGAGAGAGCAAGCAAAAGAGAAAGCACAACCATGGGGAGGGGCAGAGGGAGAGAGAGAAGCAGACTCCCCGCTGAGCAGGGAGCCTGACAAGCGGCTGGATCCCAGGACCTTGGGATCATGATCTGAGCTAAAGGCAGACACTTAACTGACTGAGCCACCCAGGTGCCCCCCTATTATTATTTTCTAAAATTTTATTTTAAAGTAATCTGTATACCTAACACGGGCTCAAACTTACAACCCTGAGATCAAGAATTGCATGCTCTGCTGACTGGGGCCCCTCAAAGTAATTACTTTCTTAAAAATTTTCATTTAAATTCTAACTTAGTTAACACACAGTATAATATTTGTTTCAGAAGTAGAATTTAGTGATTCATCATCTCAAAGTAATTATTGATAGACATGTATTTATTGCCATCTCATTACTTGTTTTGTGTTTGTTTCTGAAGATTTTCTCTGATCATTTCTTAACTTTCTTTCACGGTTTGCTGGTTTTCTTTACACTTGGATTTCTTTCTATTACTTGCATATTTATTAGTGGTTTTGATATACAGTTACCATTAGGCATGTATATAATGTCTTCTGCAAATAGTGTCTATATGAAGTTGATGGTTTAAGTTTGAACCCATTCTTTACTCCTCTCCTCTCCATGTTTTAGGTATATGGTGTATATTTTATATCCTTTTATTTTGTGAGTTCCTTGACTGATTTTTTACTGATTTACAGTAAAAAGGAATTTTTTACTATAAAACCGACAGTTTTTACTGCTGTGTTTCCTACCTTCATACTGTCATCTTTGGTCTTTTCTTTCCACTCAAAGAGTCCTCTTTAATATTTCTTGTAGGGCTGGTTTAGTGTCCATGAACTGCTTTAGTTTTTGTTCGTCTGGAAAATTCTTTATCTCTCCTTCTATTCTGAATTAGAGCCTTGCTGGATAGAGTATTCTTGGCTGTGGGTTTTTCCCATTCAGCACTTTGAATATATTATACCACTCCCTTCTGGCTTGGAATGTTTCTGCTAAAACCCGCTGATAGCCTGATGGGGTTTCCTTTGTAGGTAACTGTCTTCTTTTGTCTTGCTGATTTTAATATTTTTTCTTTATCAGTATATTTTGCCATTTTCATTACAACATGTCTTGGTGTTGGGGCCCATGGGTGGCTCCGTCATCGGTTAAGTGGCTGACTTGGTCTTGGCTCAGGTCATGATCTCAGGGTTATGAGATTGAGCCCCATGTTGGGTTCCGTGCTCAGCACAGAGTCTACTTGTCCCTCTCCCTCCCCCCTCTGCCCCTCTCCCCACTCACATGAGCTCTCACTCTCTCTCCAAAATAAATAGATAAAATCTTCAAAAACAAACAAACAAATACTATGTCTTGTGTGGGTCTGCTTTTATTAATTTTGTTGGGGGTTCTCTGTGCCTCCTGGATCTGGATAACTGTTTCCTTCACCAGATTAGGGAAGTTTTCAGTTAGTATTTCTTCGAATAAATTTTCTGCCCCCTTTTCTCTTTCTTTTCCTTCTGGGGCTCCTATAATACAAATGTTATGTTTGATGGAGTCACTGAGTTCCCTAAGTGTGCTCTCATTTTGCATAATTCTTTTTTCTCTCTTTTGTTCAGCTAATGATTTTCCATTATTCTGTCTTCTTGGTCATTAATTTATTCCTCTGCTTCCTCCAGTCTGCTGTTCATTCCATCAGGTGTATTTCTCATTTCGTTTACTGAGACCTTGATCTCTTCTATGTTATTCTTTATGTGTTAGGGGTCTCACTCAGGTCCTCCACTCTTTTCTCAATTCCAGTGAATATCCTTATGATCATTGCTTTAAATTCCCCATCAGGCAAGGGCTCCTGGGTGACTTGGACAGTTGAGCATTCGACTCTTGGTTTCAGCTTAAGTCATGATCTTGGGATTATGAGATCAAGCCCCGTGTTGGGCTCTACACTTAGCAGGGAGTCTGTTTGGGATTCCTTCCCTCTTCCTCTCCCTCTGCCCCTCCCCACTACATTCTCTCTCTCTCAATAAAATAAATAAATAAATAAATAAATAAATAAATAAATAAATAAATAAAATCTTAAAAAAAAAAATCTCCATCAGGCATGTTACTTATATCTGTTTCGCTTAGAAACAAGTCTGTGGCCTTGTCCCGTTCTTTCATTTGGACAAATTCCTCTGTCTTCTCATTTTATCTAAGTCTCTGTGCCTGTTTCTGTATGTTAGGAAAGTAAGCTACATTTCCTGTTCCTGAGGGTAATGGCCTCCTGCCATATAGTGTCCCCTGCTCTCTAAGGCCTGGTGCTTCCAGGAGTGTCTCCAACGTGTGCTAATGCACTCTGCTGTTGTATCCTGGTTGCACTAGCTGTGCTCTGGTCTGTTTGTGAGATGAGACCTGTCGCTGCTGCCACCAGAACTGAGGCCTTGCAAAATGCCTGGGTAAGGAGATGTGGTGTCAGCAGGACTTTGGGCAGGTTTTCTGGGGGAGAGGGGCCCACTGTGCTGGGACTGAGGCAAACGTGACCAGAGTGTCGGAGGAGCGGGTCTTGGCACAAGCAAGGTAGGTAGTGAGTGCTCATGCTGCACTGCTTCCCACACGTGGCCCTGTGCTTATGCTGAAGTGTGCGGGAGGGAAATGGCGCCGGCCAGTTCCTTTGTTCCCAGAGGGGTCTCTCCATGCTTGAATGCTGCCTCTCTGGGACAAGCTCTGAGACGAGCGACTAACCTCCCCACCATGTGCCCCAGGTGCTCTTCAGAGTGCTGTTTCTATGTTGTATGTCTGCAGGCTGTTTGCCTGCCTTTTCTCCACGAGCCAATGTCCCCTGAGCTCTCCCCAACCCAAGCATGCTGACCTTTAACACTCTAGGCTTTAAACCCCACTGGTTATAAGAACACACGAAATTCAGCCCCTCTTGCTTTCCAAGCCAATTGCTATGGTGGTTCGTTTCCCCTGTGAACTCCCCTGTGTGCTAGTTTGTCTCTTATTCTTCTCCAAAACGGTGGCTCCCACCCCACTGCTGGAGCCATGACCCATTTCTCTCCCAAACCATGTCTCCGCACTTCCTACTTCTTCAATGTGGCCTCCTTTCTACCTTTAGTTGTAGAGTTTGTTCTGCCAATCTTTAGATAAATTTCTGGGGTATTTAGGATGATTCAATAGCATCTAGTTGTATTCATGGGACGAGGCGAGTCTAGGGGCCTCCTACACCACCACCATCTTCCCTGAAAAATCCCACCTCTGCCACTGATTGCATTCAGGTCCTCATCATTCATCGCCTGAGCTGTTGAACTTAGAACCTTGTCTCCTTGTGTCCAGACTCACCACCTCTAAGCCAATGTCTTCTACCAAATTACTGATACACTCAGATTTCACTCCCCACCTTGTCACCCACGCCAGCTTAGATCCTAATAGCGACACCCTCTGCTTCAGGCTGAAGTTCAAACACACCAGCATGGCAAGCTGCCCTGCGGCTTGGTGGCCATTCCCACATGCCCTTCATTCCAGCTACATCCCCTTAACCTCAGTTTCCTGACCACATCACATGCCCACCCCCTTCCGTGCTTGTCCATGCTGTCCCCTCATCCCCAGATGGCTATTGCCTTCTAATGACCTTCCTCTACACCTGCTTCAGCATTCACCTATTTGTGGAATATTTACCGAGACTTGCCATGACCAGGTACTATTTCAGGAGCTGGGCATCAGTGAACAGCACAGATAGAACTTCCTGCCTTGTAGGATTTACTTTCTAGTGGTGGTGATGGTGGTAGGAGCGAGGCAGACAAGGAGCAAGGCGTATAACAAAGGAGAAGGCGTGGGTGCCATGGACAGAAACGCAGCAGGGAAGCAGGACGGGGAGTGCTGTGGAAGCCATTCCAGTTTTTGATGGATTGGTCAGGGAAGGCGTCACACAGAAGGGACAGTTGAGCAAAGACAAGGAAGGGAAGGAGCAAGTTGAGTGAGTATCTGGGGGTAAATCATTCAGGGAAGAGTGGAGAGCAAGGGCAAAGCCCCAGGAGGCCAGCATGGCCTGAGCAGTACCGGTAAGGGGGAGAACAGCTAAAGTCAAAGTGAAAGACCAGGGAGACCTCCTGAGGTGTTGCAAAGCTTTACTCCCTATGAGACGAGGAGCCACCTGCTGGTTCCGCGGGGAGGTACACGTTGCAGGGATCACGGGGGCTGCTGGGTGGTAAGGCAGGGATGGACGTGGCATGCACCAGGGCGGTCATGGTGGGGCTGGCGAGGCTGGTTGGACTCTGGATGTAGCGTAAAGGCGGGTCTGATGGGGGAAAGAGAGGGGACAAGCATGTTGTCAAGTCTTTTGCTCTGAGAGGCCGTAAGGATGGAGTTGCCATTAACTAAGGTAGGGAAGACTTGGATGAGCAGGTTTGGGGCCTAAGATTAGGAGTTCCCAGTGGGATTTGGGAAGTTTGGGATTCTTTAACACTCCGGTATGTTCTCCTGCAAGCCTTCCCCCCGTCTCTCCCCTCACTCAGAAGATGCACTCTGGTTCTCCCGTAACTCCGGCGAGTTTTTTGCTGTCAGGACCCTTAGCACACAGAACAGATGTTTCAGATTAAGCATGTGTTGACTCAGACTAGAAAGCAAACCAGTAATGTCTATTCTGGCAGCAAAGGAGTCATTGAAATGGAACCTGCCCTTCTAACACAAAGAACTAGAAGACGAGTCAAAATATATGAAATGACAGTGCTCGGATATGGGGACCCCGGGCCATGCAGCCTCTGGTCCCTGAGGTGAGGGAGTCAAATAAGGTGAGCCCTGAATCACCCCAGCTTTCTGCTCAAAGGCAATGTTCACACTGCAGGGCAGGGAATGGGAACCCAAGCAGAACCTAAGAGACCTTGCTGAACAGAAGAAACAAAGATTGAGGGCGGGGGTGACACTAAGGTGATTTGCAGTTTGTGGGGCAGAAGCCAGAAGAGGAAGAAGCTATGTAAAGAAAGTGCTCCAGAAATGGGGTTCCCTCAGGACTTTGCCTGGAGACCAGCATGGGTGTGTATAGGGCAAAACACCCCAGGGCCTGGAAAGGGCAATGGGTGGAATTCTACAGGCTAACAATTCCCAAAGCTCAGGCAGGGCAGGGAGACTGAGGTCCTGCCCGGCACGGTGGAGGCCCCACTGACCACCCAGGGTACTGAATAAAGACCCCAGAAGGGTCACTGCCTCAGTAGGAGGGCTGACTTAGCGCAACAGGAAAGGCCTAAAACAAAGAAACAAACATCAACTCCATCCGCAAATAACTGCCCAACAAAACAGATTTTAATACTTCATAAAGGGAGATGAAAAATCCCGTCACTCAACAGCATTACACTTACAATGTCAGGAATTTAAAATAGCACCAAAACCCGTGAAATATCCAGGGGTGTATCCAGCATGTGTAGGAACTGCCTCATAATCTCTCATCTCTTCCGAAACACTTAGAGACGTCATGTGGAGAGCTTGAAATTGATCACGCTGTGACTATTTTACACACAGAAGTGGGCACAGAACAAATTGTGGTTTTATGACAACCCCCCCCCCAAAGTTGCTTCACCAGCACACCATGGGATAAACGTAACAGAATATGGGATGATCTCCATAACAAAACATTGCTAGGAGAAGTTAAAGGAGACCTAAGTAAATGGAGGGAGAGAGAGAATTCGGTTCTGGGTTGGAAGACTGAGATGTCAGTTCTCCCCACATAATTCTAGACATGCAGTGGAATCCTGATCAAAATCCCAACAGACAGGCTGATCCCAAAATCTGTGAGGAGACACAACGTCCTAGAATAATCAAAAGTTGAAAAAGAAGAAATGAGTTGGAGGACTGACATTACCGGACTTTAATGTTGACTGCAAAGCTATACTCATGAAGATAGTGTGGTATATGGTATATGATAAGATATACAGACCAAGGAAACAGTCTAGAAGGTCATCCAGATACAGAGAGCCAACTGATGTTCTTGGCACTGGACATTCTACAGCTACTTTATTGAGACTTCATAATGGTTGTTTGGGACATTTGTTAATCCTCGTGTAAAAAAAAATTCTGAGCAAAAGTTATCATGACGATGTTTCATGGCATAGAAGTTTGGACCTTAGTCACCCTGTGCTGGGAAGGACTCAGAATTATTCTATAAAATAATGTGTACTTTGTCCACGAACATTCCCTAAGCCTTTTGTTGTGCAATGAGACTTTTGGTTGGTCCAGTGGCCTACCTCTAATTAAAGTATGGTGGGGGCACGCCTGGGCGGCTCAGTCAGTTAAGCATCTGACTCTGGATTTCAGCTCAGGTCATGATATTGGGGTCGTGAGATCAGGCCCCACATTGGGCTCCATGCTGGCGTGGAGCCTGCTTGGGGTTCTCTCCCTCTCCCCCTCCTCCACCAAGAAAATAAATTAAAATAAAGTATTTGGACATAATCCTAATCAGCAACATAAAATAATTCCCATTCTTTCTAAAAATATGTACTGAGGGGCGCCTGGGTGGCTCAGTCAGTTAACTGCCTTGGCTCAGGTCATGATCTCCGGGTCCTGGGATCGAGTCCTGCCTCAGGCTCCCCACTCCGGGGGGAGTCTGCTTCTTCCTCCCATTTAGCCCATCCCCCCACCTCCCCTCCAGCAACCCTCAGTTTGTTCTTTATCATTAAGAGTGTATTTTATGGGGGCATCTGCCTTCAGCTCAGGTCATGATCCCAGGATCCTGGGATTGAGTCCCACATCGGGCTCCCCACTCAGTGGGGCATCTGCTTCTCCCTCTGCCTCTGCCTGTCACTCCCCCTGCTTGTGCTCTCTCCCTGTCAAATAAATAAAATCTTTAAAAAAAAAAAGTCTATTTTATGGTTTGCCTCTCTCCTTCCCCCCACCATGTACATCCATTATGTGTTTTTTTTTTTTTTAAGATTTGAGACAGAGAGAGAGAGCACGAGCAGGATGGGCAGAGAGAGAGAGAGAATCTCAAGCAGACTTCACACTGAGGGCAGAGCCCAATTTGGGGCTCAGTCTCACCACCCTGAGATCACGACCTGGATTGAAACTAAGTCCAACGCTTAACGGACTGCGCCACCTAGGTGCCCCCACCTGTTTTGCTTCTTAAATTCACCAAAGAGTGAAATCGTAAGGTATTTGTCTTCCTCTGACTTATTTCACTTAGCATAATACACTCTAGCTCCATCCACGTTGTTGCAAATGGCAGGATCTCATTCATTTTTTATGGCTGAGTAACATTCCATTGTATACATATACATGACAACTCCTTCATCCATTCATCGGTCAATGGACTTTTGGGCTCTTTCCGTAATTTAGCTATCGTTGATAGTGCTGCTATAAACATCGGGGTGCATGTGTCCCTTTGAATCTGTGTTTTTGTATCCTGTGGGTAAATACCTAGTAGCGCAATTGCTGGATTACAGGATGGTACTATTTTTAGCTTTTTGAGGAACCTCCATACTGTTTTCCAGAGTGGCTGCACCAGTTTGCATTCCCACCAACAGTGTAAGAGGGTTCCCCTTTCTCCACATCCTCTCCAACATGTTGTTTCCTATGTTGTTGATTTTAGCCATTCTGACAGGTGGGAGGTGATATCTCATTGTGGTTTTGATTTGCGTTTCCTTGGTGATGAGTGATGTTGAGCATCTTTTCATGTGTCTGTTGGCCATCTGGATGTCTTCTTTGGAGAAATGTCTATTCATGTCTACTGTCCATTTCTTAACTGGATTATTTGTTTTGGGGGTGTCGAGTTTGATAAGTTCTTTATAGATTTTGAATACTAACCCTTTATCAGGTATGTCATTTGCAAATATCTTCTCCCATTCCAAAGGCTGCCTTTTAGTTTTGTTGATTGTTTCTTTTGCTGTGCAGAAGTTTTTATTTTGATGAAGTCCCAATAGTTTATTTTACTTTTATTTCCCTTGCCTCTGGAGATGTATCTAGTAAGAAGTTGCTATGGCCAATGTCAAAGAGGTTGCTACCTGTGTTCTCCTCGAGGATTTTGATGGTTTTCTGTCTCACATTTAGGTCTTTCATTCATTTTGAGTTTATTTTTTTGTATGGTGTAAGAAAGTGGTCCAGTTTCATTCTTTTGCATGTTGCTGACCAATTTTCACAACACCATTTGTTGAAGACTGTCTTTTTTTCCATTAGATGTTCTTTCCTGCTTTGTCAAAGATTACTTGACCATACAGTTGTGGGTCCACTTCTGGGTTTTCTGTTCTGTTGCATTGATCTATGTGTCTGTTTTTATGCCAGTACCACAGTCTTGATGACTACAGCTTTGTAATATAATGTGAAGTCTGGAATCGGAAAGCCTCCAGCTTTGCTTTTCTTTTTCAAGGTTGCTTTGGCTACTTGGGGTCTTTTGTGGTTGCATACAAATTTTAGGATTGTTTGTTCTAGTTCTGTGAAAAATGCTGGTGGTATTTTGATAGGGACTGCATTCAATGTGTAGATTGCTTTGGGAAGTATAGACATTTTAACAATATCTTTCTTCCAATCCATGAGCGTGGAATATTTTTCCATTCTTTGTGTCCTCTTCAATTTCTTTTGTAAGTTTTCTATAGTTTTCAGAGTACAGACCTTTTACCTCTTTGATTAGGTATCTTATGGTTTTTGGTGCAATTGCAAATGGGATCGATTCCTTGATTTCTCTTTCTGCTGCTTCATTATTGGTGTATAGAAATACAACAGATTTCTGTGTCTGAATTTTTTGGTGGAGTCTTTTGGGTTTTCTTCGTAGAGTATCACGTCATCTGCAAATAGTGAAAGTTTGACTTCTTCCTTGAAAATTCATTTGCCTTTCATTTCTTTTTCTTGTCTGATTGCGTGGCTAAGACTTCCAGTACTATGTTAAATAACAGTGGTGAGCATGGACGTCCCTGTCTTGTTCCTGATTATAGAGAGAAAGCTCTCAGTTTTTCCCCATTGAGGATGATATTAACTGTGGATCTTTGTATATGGCCTTATGATGTTGAGGTACGTCCCACCTATCCCTACTTTGTTGAGGGTTTTTGTCAAGAATGGATGCTGTCCTTGGTCAAATGCTTTTTCTGTATCTACTGAGAGGATCATATGGTTCTTACCCTTTCTTTTATTAATGTGGTGTATCATGTTGATTGATGTGTGGATATTGAACCATCGCTGCAGCCCAGGAATAAATCCCACTTGACCGTGGTGAATAATTCTTTTAATATACTGTGAATTCCATTTGCTAGTCTTCTTGTTGAGAATTTTTGCATCCGTGTTCATCAGAGATCTTGGCTTATACTTCTCCTTTTTAGTGGGGTCTTTGTCTCGTTTTGGAATCAAGGTAATACTGGCTTCATAGAATGAGTTTGGAAGTTTTCCTTCCATTTCTATTTTTTGGAGCAGTTTGAGAAGAATAAGTATTAACTCTTCTTTGTCTTTTCTTTTTGATAAGTCTGGCTAGGGGTTTATCAATTTTATTAATTCTTTCAAAGAACCAGCTCCTGGTTTCATCAATCCATTCTTCTGACTTTTGTTTTGTTTCTATATCATTGATTTCTGCTCTAATCTTTATTATTTCCCTTCTGCTGCTGGCTTAAGGCTTCATTTATTGTTCTTTCTCTAGCTCCTTTAGGTGTAAGGATGGGTTGCATATTTCAGATTTTTCTTGCTTCTTGAGTTAGGCCTGAATTGCTATATACTTTCCTCTTATGACTGCTTTTGCTGTATCCCAAAGGTTTTGGACATGTTTTCATTTCCATTTGTTTCCATGTATTTTTTTTTATTTCTTCTTCAATTTCTTGGTTAAACCATTCATTCTTTAGTGGGATGATCTTTAACCTCCATGTATTTGTGCTCTTTCCAAATGTTTTCTTGTGGTTGACTTCAAGTTTTATATTGTTGTGGTTGGAAAATATGCATGGTATGATCTCAATCTTTTTATACTTGTTGAGGCCTGACTTGTGACCCAGCATGTGATCTATTCTGGGGAACGTCCCATGTGTACTCGAAAAGAATGTGTATTCTGCTGCTTTAGGATGAAATGTTCTGAGTATATCTGTAAGTCCATCTGGTCCAGTGTGTCATTCAGAGCCATTGTTTCCTTGTTAATTTTCTGCTTTGAAGATCTGTCCATTTCTGTAAGTGGGTTGTTAAAGCCCCCACTATTATTGTATTTTTATCGAGTTCCTTTATGTTTGTTGTGAATTGTTTTAAATATCTGGGTGCTCCCAAGTTGGGGGCATAAATATTGACAATTGTTAGATCTTCTTGTTGGACAGACCCCTTCACTAAGATACAGTGCCCTTCTTCACCTCTTCTTACCGTCTTTGGTTAGAAATCTAGTTTGTCTGATAGGAAGATGGCTACTCTGGCTTTCTTTTCATGTCCATTAACAATGATAAATGGTTCCACATCCCCTCACTTTCAATCTGCAGGTGTCTTAGGTCTAAAGTGAGTCTCTTGGAGGCAGCATATAGATGAGTCTTGTGTTTATATCCATTCTGATGCCCTGTGTCCTTTCACTGGAGTATTTAGTCCACTTACATTCGAGTAATCATTGACAGATATGAATTTAGTGTCATTGTATTGCTTGTTAAGTCTTTGTTCCTGGAGATTTTCTGCTCCTTTTTAGTCTTTGCTGCTTTTGGTTTTTCTTTCCAACTCAAGGAGTCCGCTGCAGGGCTGCTTCAGTGGTCAGAACTCCTTTAGTATTTCTTGTCTGGGAAATTCCTTAGCTCTCCTATTCTGAATGACAGCCTTGCTGCATCGAGTATTCCTGGTCGTCCATTTTTCCCATTCAGCAGGTTGAACATACCATGCCACTCTTCTGGCCTGCCAAGTTTCTGTGGTGAGGTCTGCTGCTAACCTGTTATGTCTCCCCTTGGAAGTTAGGGGCATCTTTTCTCTTGCTGCTTTTAGGGCTTTTTCTTTATATTTTGCAAATTTAACTACAATATGCCTTGGCATTGGCCTGCTTTTCTCGATTCTGATGGGAGTGCCTCTCTGTGCCTCCTGGATTTGGATTCTGTTTCCTTCCCCAGATTAGGAAAGTTTTCAGCTATAATTTCCTCAAATAAACCTTCTGCCCCCTTTGCCCTCTCTTCTTCTTCTCAGACTCCTATGATGCTTTATGGAGTCACTAGTTCCCTAAGTCTACATTCATGATCTAATATTTTTCCTTTTCCTGTTCTTTTCAGCTTCATTATTTTCCATCATTTTATCTTCTATGTCATTTATTCGTTCCTCTGTGTCTTCCATCCTTGTAATTATATTCAGTCAGTTTCAAATCTCAGTTACTCCATTTTTCATTTCGGCCTGAATAGTTTTTAGCTCTTTCATCTCTGCAGTAAAGGACTCTCTGGTGTCTTAAATGCTTTTCTCAAGCCCAGGTAGTATCCTTATGATTGTTGCTTTAAATTCCAGCTCAGGCATATTGCTTCTATCTGTTTGGATTGGATCTATGGCCGTGACCTTTTCTTGTTCTTTCTTTTGGGATGAATTCCTCCATCTTGGCATTCTGTCTAAGTCTGTGTCTTCAGTGTCTGAGGAAGGCCTGTTATGTTTCCTCTTTCTGAGAGTAATGATTTTATTCAGAAGAGGTCATATACCATCCAGGGCCCGGCACTTGAGGCACTGTCCTGCTGTATGCTGCGTGCACTGTGCTGCTGTGTTTTGCCTGCTCTTTCCCTCAGAGTTTCTCCTTGCCCGCAGTGGGCAGTGTTTGGACCTTGGCCAGTGTGGGAAGTTTTAATAGGTGTGCTCTGGTCGGCATATTAAAAGGGACCTGATGCTGTTTCCCCTGGAGCTGAAGCTTTGCAGAACCCTATGATCAGTGGGTGATATGTATGGGGGTTTGTGGTCTTCTGGGGGAGGGGCCTGCTGTCTGGTTCTCAGGCACACTTGCCTTAGGAAAGCAGCGCCTGCAGAGCACAGGGGACTGGGGCTTGGTGTGAGTGGTTTAGGCTGCCAGTGTTGACACTGTGCTGCTTACTACAGTTTATGCTGACGGGGGGTGGAGTGCAGTTGGGGGGGAGGAAAATGGCGCCAGCCCTCTCTCTCACCCCAGAAGGGCGTTTCTGCCTGCCACTGTCTGGGGAGCTCTCACAGAGGAGTGAACGATCTCTCCCAGTGTGTCCCAGGGGATCTTCAGATCGTGCCTTCCTCTCCCGGGCCTCTGCTCTCCTTCTCCACAGGACCACTACAGTGCCCCCAGGCTCCACACCCACCGACCACACCGTGGACCTCTAAAACTCCAGTCTTTGAGCCCCACTCGTTCTCAAAACTCACGATAATCAGCCCCTCTCGTTTTCCCAGTCAATGGCCTTGGGGAAGTATTTTCCTTCTGCATATCCCTGTGCATTCCTATTTCTCTCTCTCTCTCTCTCTCTGTATCTCTCGCTCTCTCTTTCTCTCCCCTCTCCCCATGACTAGAGGCCCCTCCCCTCCACAGCATCTGTGAACCACTTCGCCCCCAAATCACGTCTCCAAACCTTCTACCTTCCACAGTGTGGCCTCTTCTCTCCCTCTAGTTGTCCAGTTTTTTCTGTCAGTCCTTAGATAGATTTCTTGGGTATTCAGAATGATCTGTGTGTGCTTTATCTAGCTGTGATGCCAGGTACGTCTAGGGTCCTCCTACTCATCCGTCTTAGCTCCTCCTAACCTTCTCCAAACTATATTAAAATAATACAGTTCTTTGTGTGTCCCTGGGTTACCATAAGGTCAGCTATGGGCTAAAGTCCTCATCTTTATTTTCACGGGTATGATGAGAATAAATCCCTGATTGTCTAAGTCAATCTGAGCAAACATCTGTTACCTGCAACTGGAAGAGACTCTATAACACATGAAGTTTTATAATAAAA
This sequence comes from Ursus maritimus, assembly GCF_017311325.1. NCBI lineage: Eukaryota > Metazoa > Chordata > Mammalia > Carnivora > Ursidae > Ursus > Ursus maritimus. Next base: position 68,657,368 of record NW_024424452.1, read on the forward strand.
ATATCCCACAGAGCAAGTGCAAGAGCTTCCCCCAGGGTTCTGCCCAGGTCAGACACTGTCACCAGCTCTGAGTCCCAGGACCTCTTCTGCCCAGTCTTGGCACCGACAGTAGTGTCCCTTAGCTCCAAAAATCTAACTCATATCGAACTACCTGCTCGATCTCTCCATGTGCTCGTCTAATGGGAATGCTAAAATGTGATGTTATCCCAAATGGTACCCTGGATTTCCCCGTCTTCATTCACTTCTCCAAACCTTCGTGTTTCTGTAAATGACATCGGCATCCAATTCGCCTGGAAAGCCAGGTGTTCATCATGCCTGCCGTCCCTGCCAGCTCCACATCCAAGCTGTAGGTGAGTCCTGTCCATCCCACACCTGCAATCCAGTCACGTCTCTTCCTCCACTGCTCGAGTTCAAACCACCACTACGTCTCCTGAGAGTCAACGCTGGAGCCTCCCGATTGACCTTGTTGATCCTGCCTTTCTCTCCTCTCATGTCTACGCAGTCGCCAGGGTGATATTCTCAAAAGGGATATCTGATGATATCAAGTTCCTATGTGAAACCAACCAGTGACTTCCCATTGCTTTTAAAATAAAACAACCCATTTTACGGCACACACAGTCTGTGCTGGTTATTCGGCTATTGTCTCTCAGCTCCAAAGCCAATCTCTTTTCTAACTTTGTTTTGCTGGGTTTAGGACTTTCAGAACTCTATTTCTGCACTTGGCAGTTTTTTTGTTTTTGTTTTTTTAATGCCCAGTAGAGGGCAAGAGTTCTGGGAACATCACTCCATCCTGTCAGTGGCAGCCTCTCCCCATAGCAATAGTCGGGTTCCGTTTGCAGTGTTTCCAGTGCGTTCAGTACCAGTGTCATGATGACCCACAGAAAGACCAGGACCAGTCGGCTCTTGTCTCCTCAGAGTTCTGGGTCCAGGCAGGAGGGGCCCCTCTTCTGAGCTCAGAGACATCAACATGAGCCCAGCTGTGCCCCCTCCTCGGAGGTCTGAGTGTCAGCCCGGCAGGGTCCTCCTCCAGACTCACCCATTTTAATAATACCAACCGCTTCCCTTCGGTCCCTCAGCTCTCGGGCCGTTAGCAACTTCTGGAACTCGCTACCTTTGTGGTACCTCACTGGACAGTTTGCCTCTTCGGTTACCTAGTCAACGAGTCTGCACACCAAATGCTCCCTGTTAAAATTATGGGTGCGATTTCTCTCCCAACTGGACCCTGAGCAACACAGGGTCCCCCGTGAGCTGGCTCCTCCAAATTTACCAGCCCTCCTCCCACAGGCCCCTCCTCCATCACTGCTCTTCAGCAGCTTTAGCCTGACAGCCGTCGATGAAAACCGCTTCCCTGTCTCCTGGGCTTAAAACATATTTGTTTTGTTTTGGTTTTGGTTTTCTTTTTGTTTTTGTTTTTGCTCTGCATGGGATGCTCTCCTCCGGGAATTTAGGGAGGCCAGACCCTCTGCGTCTGTGACCTTGTCTTCATCCTCAGGTAGAGCTTGGATGCCACCCACTCAGAGACAACCTCCCTGATGGCTCTTTCTACAGTGCTCCTGGTCCCCCTCACGTCGTATCTCATCACCTGGGTATTTCTTCACTGCACTTAAGATATGTAATTATCATGTTTTCTCTGTTTGTTTACTTGTTTATTGTCTGTCTTCCTGCTGGAATGTAACTTCCGTGCACTCAGTGTGCTTTCTAGTACACAGTGGGTGCTCAATACGTGTTGAATTAATGAATGAATGGAGTTACAGTTGGGAAGAGACAGAGCTGCATGAGCAAGTGCACAGAACAAGGTGCTGGATACCTGGTGGAACACATGCCTCCAAGGATCAGGCGTCTGTCGGCCTTGTCCTCAGCGACCGATGGAGGTTCCCAGCCCGTCACTGGCAAGCCAAGACGTCCTTGGTCTTTGGCTCTCCTGTCTTCTTTCCCTGCTTGGTGTCCCCTAATCTTTCTCAGCCGACCAGTCCTTTCCAGGACTCCCAATTCCAGGGGTCATTTTCACAGAAAGACCTGGGCAAATACCAAGATTTAAGTGACTGTCTCATTCTATAGTGTTGGCTATTCAATGGGAATTTGCTTTTTCCCTGGTAAACACCCCCATGCCGAGGATGCTTTAGAGCCAGGATTCTGAGTTTCTGTAATTTGAATGTTTTGTGGTGAATGCATTTATTATTTAAAGAAAAACTACGGCGCACCTGGGTGGCTCAGTCGGTTCAGTGTCTGACTCTTGGTTTCGGCTCGGGTCATGATCTCGGGGACGTCTGGCTCTTCGCTCAGTGGGGAGTCTGCTTGAGATTCTCTCTCCCTCTCCCACTTGTGCTCTCTCTCTCTCTCTGAAATAAATAAATAAATAAATAAATAATAAAAAAAGAATAACTATGAAAATGTAAAAGACCAATTTTGGCAGAAAAGCAATTTAAACAAGGAAACAATTATGTATGCTGGGAATAAGTAATATTTGTCCTCATACAAATATTTATTGTTACATTCTAGCTCTGAAAGAACATAGCATCATGAAAGAACTTTATACAAAATGCTGGAGATTTTTGTCTCCAAAGATTTTTGTCTGAAAGTCTATCGAGGAAAGGTAGAGAACTCAAATTATAAATTGAGAATTAGAATAAACAAACTTCAGGGGCGCCTGGGTGGCTCAGTTGGTGAAGCGTCTGCCTTCGGCTCGGGTCATGATCCCAGGGCCCTGGGCTCCAGCCCCGCATGGGGCTCTGTGCTCAGTGGGGAGCCTGCTTCTCCCTCTGCCTCTGATCTCCCTGCTAGTGTTCTCTCCCTCTCTCTCTCAAGTAAATAAATAAAAAATCTTTTTAAAAGAACAAATTTCATGAACACAAGTGCAGATAGAAATTTGCAAGTCTTTGGAATTACTTTTTTAAAGATGTTATTTATTTATTTATTTATTTGAGAGAGAGAGGTGGGGGAGGGGCAGAGGGAGAAGCAGCCTCCCTGCTGAGCAGGGAGCAGGGAGCCTGACTCGGGGCTCGATCCCAGGACCCCATGACCCTGATATCATGACCTGAGCCAAAGGCAGATGCTCACTGACTGAGCCACCCAGGAGCCCCTGCAAGTCTTTGGAATTATTAATATGAATAGAATATGAATTATTAATTATTATTAATATGAATAGAGCTTATCACAGATGACCTGAGCCTCTATTTTTTTATCAGGAGAAGCTGGAGTTTGATTTTTCTCTCGACAAGGTTTTCAAGCAAGTTGGTAAGAGATTATCAAAGTCACCATCACTGTCTTTGCTCAAACTTCTGCCGAACCTTTGCTCACCCCACTTAGTCCCTTGCAAAATCTCCCAACGTTAAAATCAAGTTCTCACACTTTGCTTCGGGTAAAGTGCAATGATGAGAAACTGAGGAAAGAAAGAAATCACGTCAGAATAATGAGGGACTCTACGTGAAATAGGAGAAGACAACGTGTCTGAGGACCTGCTTCTGTAGCTGCCCCGAGGTCAGGGCATGGACCCTCAAGGTGGGAGGATAGAGACCCCGACCCCTACTTCTATTTTGAGTCTTCTGATGAACTGGGGTGGTTCCAACTGAGGTCTACTGGCAGGAAAGAAGATAAGGATCCCAGAGAGGAGCTTGCCTGAGTGGAAGGCAAGTCTGGCCAACTGACGGCTTGCAAGTGGCCAGAGAGAGAACTAGAAAGCACATTTGGGGGCCTGTGTCCTTCGTGCTGGGCTGGGCGCCAGGGTGAAAAGTTGATGACGAAGCAGAGGCAGACAAATTTGGACAGAGTGATCAGTAAGGGCCGCTCTAGAAACTGAGGCAATTAAGGGGGAAGGAGAATGTGGGGCTGAGGGGACAGCAAAGGCCGTGAGGCCCTTCAGACCGTGTGGCAAAAAGAGGATGAGCCAGGACAGGCAGGGGTAAGACCTGTTCCACATACAGGAGCCACACTACCGGGCTCCCCCTGCCCCTCTTCCTGCAGCCCTGCCCTCTCCTTTCCCCTCACCCCTGTCATCTACGCTGACTCAAACCAGATACACAGGGCCAATCGTGGAGAGAAGCCATTTGTCACCCAAGACAACGGTGGTAAGTAACACAGAACGTGTCAGAGGGCCAGCCACATGTACTGGGTGATATAACGTGTGGCTAACAGTATCGTGGAGCTGGTTCTCCTCACCCTCGAGGAACGCAGAGGCTCTGGTGAGCCTGCCCTCCTACGCCCCCAATTCCCACAACCCCTCCCAGTTATTAAATCCAGAAACCCGGATGTCCTCCTTGACACCTCCCTCTCTTCCCTCCCCTCCTCATAAAATCCTTCATCAAATCTTGCCAGGGTCACACGAAAAGTTCTCCCAAATCTGTCCACCTGGCTCCCTGACCACCCGTGTGCCCCTCCAAGCTGTCCCTTCTTTCTGCCAGGCTCTGGAGAGCCCCTCCCCGCCTACCCGACAGGTCCTTTCCAAATGCATTTCCAATGCTGCATCCAGAGAAAGCCACCAGGAGACAGATGGGCCCTGTCACTGCACCCCTCTCCCAGGAGCAGAAAACCTTTCAGGGCTCCTTTTTGTTTAGGATGAAGACTGATTCCTTCGAATGCCGAGCACCCTGCTTGGGTCTGCGTCCCTGCAGCCTCAGCCGCTGCCCCCACATGTGGGTCCTGCTCCCTCATTCTCTCTGGCCACGGCCTTGTGCATGACCCCACTGCCTGGGATGCCCCACCTCGCTTCTGCCCAGTGGGAGCCTCTCACAGGACGTGTGCCCTTCCTGCACCAGGCTTATCGGGTCTCGATCCCTGGGTTAGTACCGCTCTCCCCGTGGGGCCCAGCTCTTTCCTCCCACCTGCCTTGTTCCTGTGACTCCAGGGCGGGAGCGGAAGAGGAGACCCTTAGACTGCAGACCCCCTATGAGGGGAGGAGGTGACCATGGCAAAGGGGTGCCCGAGGCCGGCTGGGGAAGGTAGCGGTAGCAGGTGCTTGTGACTTACCTTGGGGTTATTCTCAGGAAAATCCCATAAGGGAGGAAGGAAAGCAAGGTAGGTACAGGGAAAGGGAGCATCAAGCAAGGAGGTGGTCTCAGGTCAGGTCTAACTCAGGTGAAGGGTATGCTCTCAGGTAAGGTCTAACTCAGGCAAAGATGGCATCTCAGGTAAGGTCTAACTCAGGCGAAGATGGCGTCTCAGGTAAGGTCTAACTCAGGCGAAGATGGGATCTCAGGTCAAGTCTAACTGAGGTGAAGATGAGATCTCAGGTAAGGACTAACTCAGGTGAAGATGGGACCTCAGGTCAAGTCTAACTGAGGTGAAGATGGGATCTCAGGTAAGGACTAACTCAGGTGAAGATGGGACCTCAGGTCAGGTCTGAGGTGAAGATGGGATCTCAGGTACGGTCTAACTCAAGTGAAGATGGGGTCTCAGGTAAGGTCTAACTCGAGTGAAGATGGGATCTCAGGTAAGGTCTAACTCAGGCATAAATGTGATCTCAGGTCAAGTCTAACTCAGGTGAAGATGGGGTCTCAGGTAGGAACTGACTCAGGTGAAGAATGTGATCTTAGGTAACTAGTTACATGAAGGGCACGGTCTCAGGTAAGGTCTGATTCGGGTGAAGATAGGATCTCAGGTAAAGCCTAACAGGTGAAGAATGGGATCTTAGGTAAATTCTAGCTCGGGTGAAGATAGGATCTCTGGTAGTTTAACTCAGGTGAAGAATGCAATCTAAAACAAAGTCTAAGTTGGGCGAAGGGTGTGGCCTTAGCTAAGGTCTGACTCAGGTGAAGTTGGGGTCTCAGGGAAGGAGTAGCTCAGGTGAGGGGAGTGGTGAGGTACAGGCTGATGGAGGAGTGCTCTGGGACATAACTGCCCTGAGGTCAGGGCCAGCCTCTGCACCGTCCTCCCAGTCAGTCGGTGTCTGGAGCGGCCCCTTCCTGGGGGGAGGGGGGAAGAGGGTTCAGGGGAGGCAAAGCGGCCGCTGTGGGCTGTCGGCCGCGGGCCCTGGGCAGCTGGGAGGCGGGTCTGGGCGGCACCACAGCCTCGAGAACAGAGAGGCAGCCAAGATTCCTTGTCCGAAGCACGTGCATGGAAGAATTCGGATGATAAAAGGAAAGCGAAGAACAAGCCTACCTAGAGGTAGAAGGCGTTACACTGAATTCTTCTTTTTTAGCCTCCCCCGGTCTGCAGCACAGCCTAGGGTCAGAATCGGGAGTGAGGGACACGAAGAAGCAAGGGGTCCTCCTGGTTGTGACAAGGTGACAGCCACGCCCACTCCAGCGTCCCCGAGGTGGCTTCGGTGTCCTCCCCTCGTTTCTCCCGTGGTGGCCTGGGCCTTCGTTCCTGTTCCCGTCCACGGCACGTCCGTCCCTTCCGTCTGGCTACTCTCTGAGCTGCCAGCGCCTCCCGGTGGGGTGTTTTCCGCACTGACCCGCTGTGGGATCCGTTTCTGCGGCTGCGGCCGAGAGTCCCTGAGAAGCCGCACGAAGTCCGCAGCCGCGTTCAAATTCATGCCACCCAGACGGATTGACTCCGCATCTGCTAGATGCAGGTCCCATGGGAAACACGGGGGATACGACCTGGCATTTGCAGGCTTGGCCGCAGGGGAGCGTTCCGCAGGCTTCTGGAGCCCGGAGGGCAGGGAGGGCCTGCGTTTGTGGACCCCCGACGTTGCGGAGCAAGCCTTGGTGTGACAGAGCAGGCTTCCAGAAGACGCAGGGTCACCCGGGTGGAGGTGGGCACCGCCAGTCCCCCCTGTGGAGGGGGTGTGACTCTAAGCCTTTGCCATCCATCTCCCAGGGAGGAGCGTGTCCAAAGCTCCCCCCCTAACAAGGGGGAGCCATTTCTTCGAGAACTCCTAATGTTTTGCTCTCCTTCGGACTCCGGTCCCCGGCGGCCAAGTACGCACCACCTCTGCGGTCGGCCCGGCTTATCCGGCCCCGGGCGAGCTTCACGCTGTGGAGAATGAACGATTTCTCTCGCAGGGCGGCGGGGCTTCCTCTGTGCCTGTTCTTCTCCGAGTCCGGCACGAACGAGCGGCCCGGAAGCGCCTCCACAGTGCCCTCTGGGGCCGCGGGTGGAACGACAGGCATTCCCGAAAGGTTGCAGGATGAAAGACTCCAGCCAGCCAGAGCCCCAGGGTACGACGCCAAGTAGGTGATTAGGACTCTCTCCCCCCAGTGTATACACATCATTCACTCTGAGACCCAGAGAAAGTTATGTGTGCACTTCACATGCTTTAGGGGTAATTGCCCCAGAGGCCTTCTGCCTTTAATGGTCTCTCTCCACTACCTTTCCCTACATTCACCCCCCTGGGCCATTAGTCCCACCCATTCAGGATGGAACAATGTTGAGTCTTACTGGAAGGGTCGGGGCGAGATGTCACCATGGTTAAAGCACCCCACCGAGTGGCAGGGGAAATCCTGGCCCTATACCTCTCTACCTAGAGATGTAGTCCCCTACCCTGCTGTGGAGAATATACCTCTATGCTCACAGAGTTAGCCACATAAGAAGTCCCTTCTCCCACATAAGTCCACAGGCCCGTTAAAGTTCATGCCATAAATGTTTATTCTGCATTTACTAGATGACAGGTACCATGGGACGCACTGGTGATACAATGTGGCATTTGCAGGCTTGGGGGAGGACGCATGGGTCCACTGAAGGGGCACATATGTCATTAAACCATGATATTTGCTTGCCGAGAGGGAACCGTACATTCCAGACTAGCTAGCAGAAGGATAGAGGTCCAGGAAGGTTTCTCCAAAGGGGTGAGGTTTGAGCTGCCATCCGAGGGGGGAGGCAAGGAAGTCGATGCGTGATGGCAGGGACAGTCAGGCAGAATCCTGAAGGCAAGAACGAGCTGGTCTTGAATGGGGAACGTGTTGACGAGAGGGCGAGGAGGAGGGGCCCCAGTGAGCGCCCACCTGACCTGGTCTCCGTACTCACAGCAGGTTGCTGTAGATGATTGAGGGAAAGAAAGAGAATATTTAGAGAGGAGGCTAGGCAAAAGGGAGATGTGGATGAGGCGAGAAGCGGAAGCGGGGAGAAGTGGGTGGATTTAGGGAGTATTTAGGACTTGGAATTGGAGGACTGGATAACGGGGTGGAGGTGGCGAGTAGCCCCGCCATTCTGCCGTGCTCCCCTCCCTCTGTCGCTCGCACTTACCACAAACGACCTGCTACTGTCTCTCCCATCCTGAACCACAATGTCAGCAAGGTTGGGGACCTTGTCTTAACGCTGCCCACGTTGGGGTGCACCATTATTGCACGCTTGGCGCGTCTCTGTTCCAGAAGGGCGCCTCTGCAGTTCCGAAGTCTGCCGGCGGGTGGCAGCACACGCACACCAGCCGGTCACTTCCACCTCCCACGCCCTCCCCACGCCCCCACCCCCACCGGCACGTTGTTTCCTGCAGCCTTGGCTTTTGAGCCCCTGCGGACGTTTTCCCCCATGCCCGATTCCCAGAGAAGACCTCTTTCCCCAGCCTTTCTGAGCTGCCTCCTTGGAGGGTGTGACTTCACCGGGGAACTTTTCCTGTGGGGTCAGGGCCGTGGTTTTACGGAGGCTTCATGGTCTCCATTCCCCGCCTTCCACAGAGCACTCAGGGGAAGCCGATGGGCCAAGTCCGAGGGTTCTCTCCTCCTGGTGCTGCAGCCAGGGCATCCCAGGCCGCGTCTACGTGAGCCTTCCCAGGCAAGTCAGTGGCAAAGCCCAGGCAGGGAATGCCTCACCCGAGTCAGAGGGTAGGTTTGGGTCTAGGAAGAGGGATTTAGGGTGAGCATGGTCAGAGGGGAAGCCAGGTGCTGAAAGGCGGTGGGAGGGGGGAGCAGGCTCAAAGTACCCCGCCGGAGGACCGAGGGGCAGGACTGAATCCTCCTTCCTGGGTGCGGAAGGAGGAGGGGTGTTGAGGCAGATGAAAAGTACAAAGAACAAAGACCTAGAGAAGGACACAGAAGTTGAAGGTCAGTTTAGGGGACACATTGCCAGGGGGGAAGGAGGGTTTTAATCACCTCCATTTTGTTTTTTGTTTTTTGGGTTTTTTTAAAAGATTTTATTTATTTATTTATTTATTTATTTATTTATTTATTTATTTGACACAGAGAGAGACAGCCATCAAGAGAGGGAACACAAGCAGGGGGAGTGGGAGAGGAAGAAGCAGGCTCCCAGTGGAGGAGCCCGATGTGGGGCTCAATCCCAGGACTCTGGGATCACGCCCTCAGCCGAAGGCAGATGCTTAACGACTGAGCCACCCAGGTGCCCCTAATCACCTTCATTTTGACCTCTGTGTGTACTTTCTAACTGATCAAGTTCTTCTCTCCAGCTTCTCTCTTAACTCAGGCAACCCCCCCCCCCATGGGAACCACTAGCACCCTCCCAAGCAATAGGGACTGCCCTGTGCCAGGCAAGGGCCGGTGTGACCACCCCAAGACAATGATGGATTTGACCTTCACTGCCTACCTGCACAGACCCACTGACTTTTGTCCCGCATTTTCCTTATATAACCTAGATGCGTTTCCACTACTTTGGAGACCATCTTTCAGATGCTAGTCTGCTGTCTTCTCAGTGTTGGCCTTGCTAAAATAAATTCCCTTTCACCATTCTGTTTCACTCCACTCTCTGCCTTTGATTTTTTGTCCACAGGGAGTAGCTGAACCTGGTCTGTCTGGGACCCCGGAGCCAGGCGCTCTCACCCCAGCACCCCAGCTATACGGGATCAAAGGTCAGAATCCAGAACTATCTTACCCAATGCTGGGGACTGGTTTCTATAGACTAGCAGAAAGGTCTGGGGCCATATGTGACATCAGCACTCCATCCACCATCGTTCAGAGCCTTTGTCACTGAGGAAACACGGTGTGAAAGGCTTCGCTGTGTAGGAGAAACAGCAAGGGCCCCCAGCCCCACTGGTGCTGTTCTCTGCCAAACGCTCACCGCTCACCGTCTGACCCTGTTTAACTTCCCCTCTCTTGTTCCCACTCCTCCTGCTTCTACTCCTTACCTCTTCTGACCTCTTGATCTTCAGACAGAGTAGAACGGTGGTTGCTAGGGGCTAGGCGGGGGGCAGAATGGGGAGCTGTTGTTCAACAGGTACAAAGTTTCAGGCTTGCAAGACCAAAGGGCTCTGGAGACGGATGGTGGGGATGCTTGCACAACAGTGCGAATGTGCTTCATGACACTGAGCTGTGCACTCAAACAAACAAACCCCAAATGGTTCTGATGGTAAATTTATGTTAAATGTATTTTATCACATTGGGGGGAAAAAAAGAGGCATTTGAGCCGTAGATGGGGATTCAGGAAGTTTTAGATCGTATTAATGGCTTCTGAATCCGAGCTCTCACCTGGAGAGAGGGCGGAGAGGGAAACAGATGCAGGATTGGCAGAGGAGAAGTGGGACGCAGAGGGGCGTGGGCAGTAGCAGCAGTCAGACCCTTAGGAGGGAAAGCAGGAAGGCGTGGCGTGCGGACGTGGAGGCAGGAGCGCAGGTCTCAAGGTCAGAGGCTGCAGAAATGCCAGGAATCAGAGCGGAGGCAGGGGCAGGGGAGGGTGGGGTGCAGGCTGCGGGGTCTGAGGGAGCAGAGCCAAGTGCAGCTTCTGGATACTTGGCTCTGCGTGGAGGGCAGAGAGGTGGGAACCACACAGAGCCCGTGGCAGCCCTCTGTTGATGACAAGATCACCGGCTTTGCGACTTGCTGCGATTTCCTGCTCCCTCGGCATCCTCCTGCGTCTGGCCGATTCCACAGCCACACGGCCCACCGGCCGGAGCCACTCTGACTTAAGGGGCTAGAAGTCTAACTGCTGTCCCATCCTCTCAAGAGTGGGGCTGTCTCCCGACGCTTGCCCACCTGCAGACAACTCCAGCAAGGTCAAGACGACTCCAGCAAGGTCAAGATCCCAAAGACGACTTTGGGATCGCCAGGTTCAAGAGGCTGGATCGTGTGGAGGTCTCCGTGGCCGTGCTGCATCTCTCCTGCTTTTCTCGAGCTGTGCCTCTGACACGCACAACTTGGTTTCATTCCCACACATCCTCTGAGACTCAGTTCAGGCTTCCCTCCAGAAAGCCTTCCTTCCGGTGAAGAAAGATGGGGCGAAATTGTCTAGTGAATGAGAAGACAGGGAATCCACCCTCGGGAAGCAGTATTTATTGGATGTTTGCGGGCACACGCCAGGTGGGATGGTTGTGCAAAGACAAGGACCCTCTCCTCGAAGAACGTGTGCCTGGCGGCTCTCCTGTCACATCCTTCGTGTTCGGAAGACCTCAGTGCTCTCAAAATGATCCACTCATCCTTGAGGCCGCACGTCGTGCACGACACATCTTGTGCAGTGGATGAGTGAGCCTTTGTTACAGGACGATTTTCTAGTTTGCATGTGTGATTTTTCTCCTCTAGATTGTGAGCTCCTGGAAGTCAGGGACTGGTCTCACTCACGTTCGTCATCAGAGAGCACAGAGCTTTGCACATAGTAGGTACCAAGAAATGTTTATCAGCTGAAAGAATTTCTAATCGACGTAAGGACAGTGCACACACGTCCACCCACATGTGTATTCTAAACTCACTACCCCCCTCCCCCATATTATTTTTTTCCGTAGGAAACCAGGTGAAAAACCCATTTCTTGTTATTGGTTTTTAATGGGCCTGAATGCTTCTGCAGGCTTCCTCGGCACGGTGCTCTGGCAGCCACGAATGGGCTCCCAGTGCCTCTGAGGAGGTTCTGAGGGATCTGGGAAGAAGTACAACAAGTGTGTGTGTGTGTGTGTGTGGTGGGTGGGGGAGTGGACGGTCATCATAAAGCCTGAGACCGCAAGGGCGGGCAGCGTTGCTCTGAGAAGCGGGGCGCCGGTTGATCAAAACCCAGCTGTGCACCTGCTGGGGGTGGGGGTGCGGGAAGATTTGCTGCCCAGCTGAGCTGCGTGCTTAACTTTATTAAATCTGCCAATGAGTATATCCATTTTACCATTAGGTACACAAAAGGGAGGCGCCTGGTGGCCCAGTGGGTATCTGGTCTAGGCACCCCCACCCTCCTGCATGGACCAAAGAACTCCCCTGCCTGCCTCTGACTTTGTTCTGCCTGCTGGGGGAAACGGGTTTCTCTAAGCAAGGATGAGGTTCTTGGAAGAGGTTGAGTGGGAAGATACGTATTTTAATATGTATTTTTTGCCTCTAGAGGTGGAATGAGCTTATCAAGGAAGAGAAGGCAGGTCCTCAGTGTCACAGGTGATTTTGTTTCAGATGTTCTCCCTGTTGCTGGGAAGCTGGGTCAGAGCAAGGATGACAGCCCCTCACACCTGCTCCTCGGCCAGCTCAGCCCCCCCCCCCCC
>NW_024424452.1:68669645-68687184 GCF_017311325.1 Ursus maritimus
CCCCCCCCCCCCCCGCCCCGGGAACAAGCACCAGTGGCCCATGAACCTGACATCAGCATGCATTCTTACTGCCTCCGGGGTTTGTGGGTGACACCAAACACGGTACAAGGGCAGAGCCACGGAGGGGAGCGTCCTTGGTGGTGGTTCTCACTTCTGGGCTTCCTGCCTCTGGCACCGACTGCACAAACAGGGATGGAAAAGCCTTCCACTTTAATGAGCCACAGCCTGCTTTTCCTTGGACTAGCCTGATTTCTTTCCTGCTCTCTTTGGAGGGAACGGGAGGGTTGTTCAAAAGCACGTTGTGTTTATTCCCAAGGAAAAGAGCTGGCTTCCTCTTCAGCCCTTTTTCTGCTCTTTGTTACTCGTAAATTCCAAGGCTCCAGCCACCAGCTAGGCAAATTTACAAGTTATTATTAGCAGCTATGTGGAAACCTCACAGTGGAAATGTTTTCTGATAAAAGCACCGAGGACATCCTTTGTTAAAAACTATTTCAGAAAAACTTCCTTGCTTCGCCCTGTTCCAGCTGCTGTCTGTTCTCCCAGATCATCTGCAGTCGCTTTACAGCTTGGAGAACGGGCCTTTTAATAGTCGTTCGTTCTAGGTAGTGGGAAGTTGAGTTTTAAAGCAGTAGTTAGACGTTTCTGTAACTTTATCAGAAAAAAAAAAAAGACAAGCCCTAAAACCCGTCGCTTTCCGTCCTCTTCCCGAGGTGATGTTGGCTCTGCTGCTGTCTCAGTCCCCAGGGCGGTGAGCAGGGCCACGCGGTTTCCTCTGAGCACAGGGAGATCTCCGTGTCCCAGTTCTCCCGCCTAACAACCGTGCTTGCCAACCATTCTTGCTGGACCTGGACGCGAACCACTGATGCTGAAGATTACACAACAAAATAAGGAGATCGAGTGTCCCCGGGGACGTCTCTGCTGGGCTCCACTGGGGATGACTAGCGTTGTTCCAGGGGCTGTGTGCTGTTCCCAGGGAGAGGAAGCAGGCTCAGGAGGTGGACAGAACCTACTAGAGCTGCCGGGGTGTTCGGGGGGGCCAACATGACACATTGCTTGATACTGAGGGAGCTGAGGACACCGGGGCCAAAGTGTTGATCCCAGAGCTTCAGGTTCTAGTTAGACCCAACCTCGCCTGCCACCTGTTGACCAACCAACAGCATCCTTCAGGTCGTGGTTCTCAAGCTTACGTCTGCGGCAGAAGCCCCTGTACAATGGGTTAAAACACAGACTTCGGTACCTACCCCCAGAGTTTCCCACTCAGTAGGACTAGCGGCAGGTGTCAGGCCGGACAATTTGCATTTCTCTCTCTTTCTTTAGATTTATTTATTTATTAAAGAGAGAGAGTGCACAACAGGGAGGGGCAGGGGGAGAGGGAGAAGCAGACTCCCCGCTGAGCAGGGAGCCTGATGCCGGGCTCAATCCCAGGACCCTGAGATCTGCATTTCTAGTAAGTTCCTAGGTGACGCTGCTGCTGCTGCTGGTTGGGGTCAACACTTAGAAAATCACAAATTTAGGGGCGCTTGGGTGGTGCAGTCAGTTAAGCGACTGACTCTTGGTTTCGGCTCAGGTCGTGATCTCAGAGCCATGAGATCGAGCCCCAAGTCGAGCTTCTCGCTCAACGGGGAGTCTGCTTGAGATTCTCTCATTTGGCCCCTCCTGTTTGTGCACACGAGCTCTCTCTCTCTCTCAAATAAATAAATAAATAAATCAAAAAAAAAAAAAAAAGAGAGAGAGGGAGAGAAAGAAAAAGAAAATCACGGGTTTAGAAGATGTGCCTGGTAGTTTTGTTGTATCCGCGTGCTGGGAGGAGGAAGTGTGGTAATTTTGTAGTTCTGTGCTTCTAGGTATGTTTATAACCTAACAGTGCACCCAGGGTGCCTGGGAGGCTCAGTCGGCTAAGCACAACTCTCTACCATTCTGTGCTCCAAAAGCTGGGGAGGGGCGCTGTTTGGGAAAGGGCACATCAGCGTGGACCTCACCCCAGAAGGTATTTCCTCAGGTCTAACGGTGACCCCTGCCCTCTACCCTGCTTGGAAGTTAGCTTGCAAGTTGCATTTCTAGGTTGTTGTAAGTTCGCTAAGGGTATTTCTCAGAATGGCACAGCATAGCTGGTGTTTGAAGCCAGATTTTGGGGTACCCTAATTCTACCTACCCATCATGTCCTACCCATCATGTTTGCTGTTCCCGTGGCCCTTCATTCCCCTCAAGCTGGTCGAGTGTCTGGATGTCATTGGTCTATGCCAACCACTCAGCCCCGTGGAGCCCCAGGGGTTTGGCAGCAAGCCTCCGTGCACTGCAGACCAGCTAGTTGTACCTAGGAATTCTCGGGGTTCCAGCTGTCTTCCAATGTGATTTAGAGTTGAGTTATTGGTGACACAAATGGAATTACTCAGGAAGTGGAAAAATCCTTGATATGTGTGTCCTGTGTGTTAGGAGACGGGGGAGAGCATGGGGAGGGGGAGGGGCAGTCTTCGTTTTCATCGCTCAGTAAATTTCCCCCAGTCTCCGCTTCCAACATTTGGCACTGGGAGGAAACCCCATAATCTAAAATCTTGATCAGCAGGAGCAGAGGGCAAAGGGTTGGTAATATATCAGCGTTTTCTTGTATAGCAATGGAACTTGATTTGTGCCGTGGGACTTTATTTTTAGAGCAGTGGAGAGTGTCTCCATGGGGTTATGGTTGAGATTTTTGTCCTCCTTTATGTAAGATAATAATTCATTATACACATACTGTATTGTACAAACCCTTCTGTTGTTTCCAAATTCTCATATACAGAAAAGTTTAAACAACAACTCTCTTAAAAGAGCACTCCTCTCTTACCCCTGCACATTTCGGAAGTGTTTTAGAAATCTGCCTGTCCTCGGTGACGCTTACACAATCTTTTTTCAGATAGTCAAATTAGAGACTTCGTGACTTTCCTTTCTGTGAACTATGGGGGCCGTTTGGTGACTTCTCTGGAGAGACAGAAATACATTGTAACTATTTGCCATGAAAAAAAACCTTGAGAATCATCAGACCCACATTTGTGTTTTAATACATCTTGCCACTAGATGGCAGTATAGTAACGGACAGGACAATCTGGGGTGTCTCTTCACCCATTTTAAATACGCTCAGAGTCCTAAACCGGTCTAGTAGAATCATCAGGTCCTCGTCAGCCCCAGCAGGGTGGACTGGGGCCCAGGACCTCCGTCCTGAGCAAGACTCCTATGAGCTTACTAGTGGTTGCAGGAAACCCTTTTACCTCCAGATCTGGAATAATTATCATGCATTTATTTTTTTTTTTAATATTTTTTTTTATTTATTTGAGAGAGAGCACAAGCAGGGGGAGCTGGCGCAGGCAGAGGGAGAAGCAGGCTTCCCGCCGAGCAGGGAGCCCGATGCGGGGCTGGATCCCAGGACCCTGGGATCATGACCTGAACCGAAGGCCGAGGCTTCACTGACTGAGCCCCCCAGGCTCAGAACAGCTTTGGGCTTTGCTACTTTTTAATATTTGGATGTCAGAATGTATAATTTATCACTACTCCCTGACAGAGCTGCTGTGTATCCAACATTCAAATACAAATGCGTATCTTTCCATTAGAATTTCGTCTCCCCTTCCTCACGTCTATGCTCTCCTTCGTTGAGGTTTAAAAAGCAAGCAAGGCTAGTGGTTGGCAGCTTCTCTCCCACATGACGTGTGACCCGGAAAGGAAGCAATGGCTTTTCTGGGCTTCCGTCCCTCCTCGGGATTAACAATCCACTGCTCTCTGACATTGCTGTCTTCCTTCCTCCCTGACTCTGAGGGTGTCGTTGTCAGGGATTCCGTGCCCCAAGAGGGCAAAAGAAAACCAGGCCACGGGGACTTACATGGACATTTAAACATTTTGAAGAATGGCAAGTTTGGCTTAATTTCTCATATACTTGAGACCCTCCAACAGGATTAGAAAGCGAATGGGGCCCTCCATGGCTGGTAGAAGACAACAGCTATTTCTGTAGAAATAGTCCGAGAAGAAAACAAAATCCACAGCAATAGAGAAAATGGAGCAGATTTGCTGTGTGGAAGTTTTCCCACCTGAGGAACCAGGGTGACAGATGGAATCTCACATGGGCCCCGGGGCTGTAGATGTGCAGACACCACTCACCTGTTTGGGCTCTGACTCCTCCCCCCAGCACGTTCAGGCTCCTTTAGGGGGCTGGCCCTGCCGAGCTCATTCACTGGGTCACTGCTGCGGCCCGTGTCACTGTTCAGTGACAGGCTTTCCTCTGTCCCCATGGCCCCTCCAGGGAGCGCCATAATTGTCACCATCATGAACTGGCCCTCCACACCCTGAGCCTGGGGTGCTCACTGGCCCTGGGGTAAGATGCCAAAGCCAGAGGAACAAAATCCTAGCCTTGCCAGCCCCTGACCCTTGTCAGCTCCCAGGAAGGCTTCCGCCATCCCAGATGGCTACTGATGCCCCCTCTGTCCCCTGCTCGTGGGGGGGCCTTTACTATCCTAGGTTCTGTGCCTTCAAGGGCCAGAGAGTGGAGCCCAGCTCTGGGGGCACAGAGGCCATGCTGCTTGTGGGGCTGGAGTGGCCTTCCTGGCATCTGGGCATCAGGGAGGACCTGCGGGAGTGGAGACTGGTCTAGGGCTGAAAATGGGGCCGCCCTGCCTCCCAGGGCCATTCTAACCATCCCAGCCTGCGTTCCCACTCTGAAGAACACACACCCACTCCTCTCCCCCATCTGTTAGGAAATCACTTTTCCCAGAAAGCAGGTGCTTCCTCAGGCCCTGAGAACCCTATTGTCCTGACCTTGGGCACATCTCTGGGGCCACTCCCAGGAATATTTCTATGGGAGGCAAAGCCTTCATTCTTCTGCTCTCTTTATCACAGCTCTCCCCGGGAGCCTTATCTTCCAGCCACATCACGTGAAGCCTCCAGATATAGACCATATATAGCAATAAAATTTATTGCATTATAATCGCATGCAGGGCTATGTGGGTAATCAGCTTTGGGTGGGGAGGGAGAGAAAGCTCTAACTTGCAGCATTTGCTCAATTCCATGGTGGAAATACTCTCACCACCGCCAATCTCAAACTACCAGTGTGATATTCCAGAACTTGGAAACTGGGAACAGACACACCGACTCCAGCCCACCACTGACAGCATGAGTTCCCAGAGCTTCTTCTCTGGTCTTGTTCAAATCCCGATAGGTGGAGGAGGTGAGGAGGTCAGATAGTATTTTTTTTATGGTGTCATAATACTTATTGTTGAATATTAAGAATTACAAACTCTGACTTATATTAAAAATGCAAATTTAAAAATATGCAGAGATGGCTCAGTCGGTTAAGCATCTGCCTTCAGCTCAGATCATGATCCCGGGGTCCTGGGATCAAGTCCCACTTTGGGCTCCTTGCTCAGCGGGGAATCTGCTTCTCCCTCTGCCTGACCTTCCCCCCGCTTGTGCTCTCTCTGACAAATAAATAAATTAAATCTTTACAAAAAATAAAAAATAAAAAAATATGCAGAGGTTTTCCATACCCTATGGGATACGATAAAGGTTTCTGATCTCAAAATTAAAAGAAGCTAAAAGCAAAGCAGGTTCATAACGCCATTAATAGGTGAATGCAAACACTGTTTTCATGTAAGGGCCATGTACTCAGACTGGTATGCTTGGAGGCTTTCTGAGGGCAGACAGGATTACTCCCACCTTATAGACGACGACTCTTCTGTGCCCCACACAGGTGGCTGGGTGAACACTCTATCCATTTGAGGCATGTGCATTTGTCACACAGACCATATGCAGATTTTCAAAGGAAACGTCCAGAAACTGGTTTTCACAGCTCTTAGAAACCCTCACTCAGGAAGGGATATAGAAGGATCAAGAAAAAGGAGAGGGGGGTTTGTTAAGAAAGTCATGACTGCAGTGGCCTCCCCAAAAGGGGTGGGGCTGGGGCTCTTCCCTCCTTCCCCTCACGTCTGGCAAGACAAGATCCACTCTGAGACCTGCCCCAATGGCTCAGAAAGCTCCAGCAACAGCCTTGGCAGTGGAAAGAGGTAGAAAAAAGAGAAAACAGGGCTTCATTTGAGCAAAAACTACACCCCGCAGAAAGTGGGGACCAACCTTCCTGGGCCTCAGGATGGAGAGAGCAGGCCAGCCGACATCCTGAATTTGATCCAAGAGTTGGCTTGAGAGGTGCGGGGATGAGGGAAGCAAGGGGGGGGTGGGGGGGAGGTGGCAGGGGGAGAATCTGTGTGTGGGGAGCAGCCTGAGCATGACATCCCGGTGCCTGAATGAGACTAACACAAACAAACAAGCAGACCCAGGAAAGAGAGTCGGTTCAACTATGGGCCCCGTCCTTAGCCTGATAAGAGCCATGCCATCCCCTGACCCCTGCTCCTTCCCACGTGCTGGGCACAGGAAGTGCTGTGAAGCCCCACCTTGGAATGAACATTACAGTGTTACTCTGCTGGATTCTTGGCCCAGACACCTCATTCTGAAACAAGACCGTTTTGTGATTTGAATGTCCGTCCATAGAATGACCTCATACCTCAGAGCCAGCAGAAAAAATTCTGGAGTTCATGGGGTTTTTCACCGAATGGCAGGAGGGAGCTTTCCCTGTGGAATACATTTGGAAGGACCCCCAGCCCCCGGGGGAGGGGCAGAAATACAGCTGCTTTTGGATCGAATCTTGCGGGTGCAATGTGGATTTGGCAGGCCTTGGGGACCAGCCTCATGGCAGAGCTCCTTGGGGCGGGCCCTGTGGTAGCAGCCATCTGGGAGGAGTGGGGCCAGCCCAAGCTGACTCCACGGGAGGGGCTACTTCCATTGACTCTGAATTGAGGTAAAGGCTGAGTTTTAAAATGCAACTTTTAATAAGATGATACGTTTGCAGATGGAGTCACGGCCTGAGTCAAAATCCCATGGGACAGATTCCCACTCCCATCTGTGTAGTCTGCGCAAATCTCCTCCCAGCCCCCTCCCTGACTCACCAAGGGTGGGGATTGAACACGCAGCGCCCCCACCCCCCAGCCCAGCCTTCTGCAGAAGCCAGCACTCCAACCGACCGCTCTAACCAAATTTCACCCTGGGATGTGTCTGAGGCAGGAGAGACGGCTGGGCTTGCAGGCAGGTACTGGTTCCAGGTTGCTGCCTCTGCTCCCGGGGACAAGCATCCGGCTCCTTAGGGATAGAGTGTGCGTCAAAGATGTTAATGGAAAGCTGAATGACCGTGCAGCAAGCGGCCTGAAGCATTGCGCCCGGGGGCAGCTGCAGAGAGATCTTTGTCTTGTCTGCGGCGCTGTGCAAGGGCTGGAATTTTTGCTCCGCTCCAGGCAGTGGGATGTTTGCACAGCGTGTGTGTGTGTGTGTGTGTGTGTGTGTGTGTGCGTGTGTGTGTGTGTGTGTGTGTTTCTGAGAGCCGCCGCCGCCGCCTCCGCGGGCCGCAGCTGGTGTTGCCGGGGCAGAAGCGCTGAGTCACTGGCTGTGCAGCGGCTCTTACATCACGTTTCATTGTCCTTTCTTCCTTTCGAGGCTTTTAAGGGCTCTTTCAGTGTTTTTGTTTTGCTTTGTGTTTGCCTCGAGCTTATCCCTGGCTGGAAATCGGGGTGTAACAACCGAGAGGCCCCGGGCTTCCGCAAAAGCCGCGCGGATGCCGAGAACGCCCAGCAGCCCAGGTCCGTGCTCTGAGCGCCCAGCGGCCGAGGCGGCAGGTGCCGCGGGCAGGGCGGAGGCGGGGTGGGGGCGCGGGTAGGGGTTCTGAACTGGAGCCGGTGAGTTTCACAGCCCCCTTATTCGTAGTCGTTTGGGCCCTCGTTTTAGCCCAAGTGTAACAGGTGGTGCTAATTATCTGTGCGACATAAATTCTTGGAAAGCTGGCTTCTACAGAGGGCCCTACGCATTTGTTTAAAGGACTGTTTGACCCAAACAGCTTGTCACTGTATTGAAAACAAAAATTTGGTTATAAAAATACCTACTTATTATGGAAAAGTTGGGGGCATAAACAGAAAAACTTAAGGGATAAAATTAAAAAAAACCCAGCTATTCATAATCCATCACCAGGGGATGTTCGCTGTTACCATTTTCATATGTAATTTTCCAATATTTTTCCTATCTATGAACCGATATACACATACATTTTACATAATTGGGCCCACATTGTACATTGTCTTTAATCTGAAAAATATCCTGTATGTTCTTAGTCATTAAGCCATATCCTAGAAGTGCTACGAATTAGCCCGGTTATCAGCAAAGAGATATTGCTACATCTTTCATTGTTTTCTCTGAGGTCACTTCCTTTCTATTTCTAGCATCTTTGTCTTGCCAAGATAGCCTCCCCCGAAAGTCGCACCACTGCAGGGTTGCTGAAGCATTTTCTTAGGTAACCATCTCTTTTTCTCTTCGCTGCTGAGAAATCCCTAATGTGCATCTAACCAGGTCAGGGATTTCCAAACTGGAGGGCCCATCAGAACCATCTGGAAGGCTCAGCAGAGGGCGCTGAGCTTCATTCCCTCAGTTTCAGATTAAGTAGGGCTGGCTGGAGTGGTGGGGCAAGCTCCCCAGTAGGGTGGCTTGTGCTGCCCCCCACTGAGACCACTGATATGGGGGAACGGATGGACAATTTGATTACTCCAAGTCCCCTCCTAGGGTTCTTGGCTACTTGTCCTCTTTCCCTTAGTGCCTTTATCTTGTCTCTGGAGCTCTTGCCTTTTTTTTTTTTTTTTTTAAGATTTATTTATTTATTTTGGAGAAAGAGAGCAAGTAGGGAGAGGGACAGAAAGAGACAAGAGACTCCACACAGAGCATAGAGCCCCACGTGGGGCTCAATCCCAGGACCCTGAGATCATGACCTGAGCCAAAGACAGACGCTTAACCAACTGAGCCACCGAGGTGCCCCTCTAGAGTCCTTGCCTTTAACCACTACCTATGTTGTCCCTTCATGGTGTCACCCATGCATACAAAGGACAGAAACAGTTTCCTTTTTTTAAAAAAGATTTTATTAATTTTTATTTGAGAGAGAGAGAGAGCTTGTGCACAAGTGGGGGAAGGGGCAGAGGCAGAGGGAGAAGCAGACTCCCTGCTGAGCATCATGACCTGAACCGAAGGCAGACACTCAATCGACTGAGCCACCCAGGTGCCCCCAGAAACAGTTTCTTCATGGAGGATGGGGACCAAAGGGTTTGGAGAACCGCCCCCCCCCCCCAGTGCCCCTGAGAGCGGAGGCCAGAGTGATCTGTCCTTCAACGTCACGGCATCACATTCTCCTGAAGAGCTGGCTTGAAAGGAAATGCACAGATGCCCAGACTATTTGTTAGAGGAAGTGACACATTATCCTCTCCCAACATCTGGTAATTCCTGAAAGACAGTCAGTCCCGATAATAGCGCCCGCTCACCAGAAGCTTGCGTCTTCTCTCCCCGGGGAGGTGGGGGGGCAACCAAGGAGAACAGAGTCTATTTCCGGTAGCAGCCCCGGGGGGACGCCTGATGAGGGGGAGCAGGGTCACCAGCGCCACTGTTCTGTTCTGTGAGCCAGCAACACACACTTCCTTCCTGTCCAGCCACGAACAGCAGCGTCTGAAGTTCCAAATCTTCCACGGAGAGCTGAAAAGAAGGAAAGATGCCATCCCAGGCCAGGAGGGCTGGACACAAGGGCAGATGGACCGATGACCCGGGGAGAGGAGATCCGGCAGAACACCGGGTTGAGGCTGCAGAGCTGGGTCAGGTCGAGTGGCCGCCCTCACGTGCAATGATGACTCAGAAGGACCCAGACGCATCCGACTGCCCCTGGGCTGGGAAATACACGTAGTTTTGCAGCCCCGAGGCATATTCTGGAGGCAAAATGTAACATGCAGACAGAAGGGGGGGGGGCGCTGAGCGGGGTGCCTAACTTCGCCAGATTAATCGATGTCACGCAGGGGAGGAGAAGCAAAGTCTTGACCTCAGCCTGAGATCGGAGGAGGGGTGGGTGCCTCTGGACTGACCCCAGTTTGGCATCTAGAACGATGGAGCGACCTGATGTTGAGGTCTGAGGGAAGCAAGTTGTGTTCTTCCCTGGCGGAGGGGGTGGGGCGGACAGGGGTGGGGAGGGCACCTTTGTCTCGGGATCTAAGGGCATTTGTGGGGCCAGGCCCTTGTTTTGTTCCAGCCACGGCACTCTGCTGAAAGCATCCTGGGAATCCGGCCTGCAAACAGAAAGAGCATTTCCTTGTGTGGGTTTCCTGTTTAGGTCTGCGTAGAAACCCAGAGGATCGCGTGGCCTCGTAAATCCTCTAGACATTACTGGTGTAGAGCTGGATGCCATGGGAAACTTGCGCGCAAATAGAAGGAGGGGGAGAGTGCGTTCACCCTCAGGGTTCTGCGTGCGTTTCAGGCTTGTGTTTTGGGATCTGTAAATAGAGGGGGTTGGGCCAGCGGACATGATTATGAAGGTCCTTTCCAGCTTTGACCTTCTCAGATTCCGCTTTTCCCTGGAGGGTCACTGAGCTCTCGCTGTCCCGCTCAGCATAATGGGGGGTCTGCTGAGCTGCTCACCGAACAGAGGCACCGTGAAAGCCGCAAAGAATCAGGAAGTTGCTCTAGAAGATCCTTTAGGCTCCTTCACAGCAAAAAGGTACTTTTGAACTCTGGTAATTCCCAGACTTTCCTAAACACGTAATTTATTCCAAAAACGACAGACACCAAGCTCAGGAGTGTTGCGGGAGCCTGGCGGCTGGGATTTGGCCCAAAGCAAGTTCACAGAGCAACCCCCAAGGTGTTGCCTAAAGTGTGTATTAGGGGACATCACCCAATTTCAGGGCTTTTTAAAACTTCCTTAAAACTCAGTTTCCGCATCTGGCAAGTGGGCACGCAGACGTGTTGGCTTAATGGAAGAAGCCATGTTTTCATTCTTATTCTGAGTCCGAACCCCCAGATTCTCTAGCAGATTTCACGTGGAGTCTGACCAGACATTGGGGTATAGCTGGGAAAGTGATTGGGCAAGAGCAAGGCTTCTGGCTGAAGTTTCTTGGGTCCGCCATGCTTTGTTCCAGTGAGGATGTTTTCCTTGTCTTACGCCTCCGTGTTTTCTTGTTTTCTCATTTGTCCTTGTTAGCGTCATTACAAAAAAATGTGTGTATATATATATACACACACACATATATATGTGTGTATATATATATATTTGTCATATGGAACTATCCTTTTTCAGGGGGAAAGTACTGCAATGATATTGAGTCGCACGAGGTTAATCTCCTTAGTCTGGAAATGCTGACTTCTCGTAAGTTAATTGGATTTTCTACCAAAATGTGGATAAAACCATTTACGCAGTAAAATTTCCGCGGACAGGTTTGCTCCCTTAGCGTTCAGCATTGCTCTTATCTTAGGTCTCTCAGACAAGAATTGTGATGTTTGTCTGTAAACCTCACCCCCTCGGACATGTTCTTACAGGTAGATAAATCCGCAAAGGAAAATAACTTCCTAGGTCCCATTCTGTCATTTCTTTTCCAAATTTTGCTTTTCACATATCTGAGATGAATGCTCCTTTTCCCCTACTGACTTTGAACGGGGTCTTCACTCCTGATGTGGGAGGAAGGTAAAACGATACGAAGTTCTAAGTTTTCTGGGTCAGCACTCCCTAGAACACTGGTCCAGAGAAAAGTATTTTCAAAAGGGATTCCTGTGGCCCAATATGCTTGGCATATGCTGCCGTCTATGAGAGGCTCTGATGTGCTCAGAGCTCTGGAAATTCATGCAATAAAGAAACGTGTTTTCTCAGTATTTCAGGATCTCAGTATTTCCCAACTTTTCTGGTCAAGAAAAACTCTTTTTATAGTCTGTCTATAGGATCTGATGACAAATGAAGGAGTCGGTGTTCCATGGGACACAACTTTGAGAAATGTTCCTTTCAGCAAAAAGGTAGAGTTTACCGTCTTGTATTTAATGCCTGGGGATATAGAGAGAGACAGATGTCAGCATGTAATGGCAATGTTTCTGCTCCTTTCAGAACTTTAGCAATAGATAAGGATGAGCATAGCTCTGGAGAAGTTTCCATAAAAGAAGCATTAGAAAGCAACACACCAAAATTTCGTTTGTGGCTATTGGTGCTGGTAGAATGATAGGCCATATTTTTTTTCTTCTTCCTATTTTTGTTTTCCCCATATCTTTCATGTGAACATGAATTATTTTTGTATCTGGGGTGAGAAACAAAATAAACTTTATTATTTATTTATTATTTATTTATTTTAAAGATTTATTTGTCAGAGAGAGAGAGAGAGAGCGAGAGAACACAGCAGGAGGGATGGCAGAGGGAGAGGAAAAAGCAGACTCCCCGATGAGCAGGGAACCCATCTCGGGGCTCGATCCCAGGACCCTGAGATCATGACCTGAGCATAAGGCAGACGCTTAATGGACTGAGCCTCCCAGGCGCCCCTCTTTGGTTTCTAAAGTAGGGAGAGGTATCCCGCCTTCCCTCTGTTCTGAGGTTCCCCCCTCTATGGGAAGGTCATTTAAAGCCTAGGTAGCCAGAATGACAAACACGGGTGACATTTAGGTATTCTGGAAGAAGGCTGCCAGGATCTTGGAGAGACGGGGCAAGCAGGGAGCAGCCACATTCAGAGGCGCTCCCACCCTCCCGGAGCTGTGTGACGCATCCTGAGATGGGAAACGTCCACCACATTTCTCGATCAGTTGCCCCTCAAGAAGAAAAGACCTCTCAATAAAATCCACACTAAGTAATAAAACAAGAATTAGCAATTTGCCGAGGAACCAGGAGGCAATTGTAGAATGCCTGTCTGATGCGAGGCTAGGTGGCCGCTTACTCTGTCGGTCAACCACGTGGATGGTCCACAGGGCAGCGACCAAGAGAAACGAAGGAATAACAAAGCAGCAGAAGAATTGCTTTTGTTTTCCTCTGAAGAACTCATTTAGGGAAGCTGATTAAATAGATACGACCTCAGAGAAAGGCCCTGCAGACGCAGGAACGGGAAAGGAGTGGACAGTGTGAACACAGATCTTTCATTGACTTCCTCATCGGGGAACATCTTTCTCTGCGAGCATCCAAACATTGGGGTTGAGTCCAGAGACCAAAAGATGAGGTCCAGGGGGAGAGTCCACATACTGAGGCTGCCGTCAAATTCTTAGATGGGCTTGATCATGGCCGAGTTTGGAGTCTTAGGAGTGTACCCGGAAATCAGTGATTAAAAAAGGAGAAAAATCCCTTTGTTTTGGAACTAATATGGATATGCTCGACTCGGAGTAAGTGAGGTCTAGTTTGAGAACCTCAGGAAGTTGAGTTTATGTGAAATGTCTATATTATCATAATTTTCCATGGCGAGTTGCTTCTCTTTTGCTTCTCGAGTGTCGAGACCCTTGCATAGCTTCTGTTGTTGATGGGACCTTTTGAGGACCATCAATATCTTCGCAGAGAAGGCGCTCCCTCCCTCGCGTGAGCGGACTCTTCTGTTGGACGGGGAACAAGGATATACCTCCCAGAAATGCAAAGAAGAAAACAAACCAAGTTCATTTCTTTGGGTAGAATGAGTTCTTATACTTGTGGCAGTGGGGTCTGAGTCTCCCTAAGAATGCATTCTAGAAAGAGAATCTTTAGGAGTGTGAGCGAGAAAGTGCTATACTTTAGATGGCGTAATTACGAGCAGGTCGTCCATCACCTGGAACTGGATTGCACTGCCCTACATGAGATTGAATGATCCGTTGTAAGAACACTGACTGGGTCACGGAAGGTGAAGAAATGTTTAAGAACTCAAGGGGTCTGTTGGAACCGGAGGCCCATCCGTTCCTGAGAAGGTCGTGACAAGTCACATGATGCCTCTTTCTATAACCCCAACCTTTCTCCAAGGAAACCTTTGAAGGAACAAGGTCCCAAAAGAGTAGACTGGAGGACTGAAGTGGAGATAGCATGCGAGGGTGGAGGGGACATTCCACTTTTCCCTTCACCATAGAGGCTGCTGGGAACAGGTGTTCTGTAAAGCAGATTGGAACTTCTAGTGTCCAGTGCGAGGATAATGGCCTTTCACCTTTGGCCGTGTCCTTGGAGGACTGGACAGCGAACAGTGAGCGGAAGATCTCAAGCAAGAGCCTGATGGCAAAACTGCCACGGACGAGGGGGAATGGGGTCGGGGACCGTGCTGGTGCTCACGCTCTCTGTAACACTGAATATCTCGGGCCAGGGCCCAGGAAATGAGTTGAGGCACAGAGCCAGCGTCTTCGTTCTCAGCTGTGTGAACACATGGCACCTGTGATCAGATGATCTGGGTGTCATCCTGCTTCCGCACTTCTACTCGCTGTGTGACTTTAAGAAATTACCTGACCTCTCTGTGTCTTGGTTTTACCACTTATAAAAGGAAGAGAATACGACCTGCCTCACAGGATTTTCTTGAGTATTAAATATGTTAATTCGAGTGAAGTACTTGGAGCAGTTCCCTGCACAGCAGGAATTGTGATCAAATAATTGTGTGATAAGTATTAGGGCTTCCATGTTTCTATAGCTGTTAGCTTGTGCCACAACGAGGGTGACATTTCTAATCTACAAAGCTTTCGTGGGACATCTAGGTGAACTTTCATTTAGATTAAGCTCAGAAAATGCCACAGCCACTTACTTCCGTGTGACTGAAGGTCCTCAGGCGTGTCTGTGGTGGAAATCATTAACTTACAACCGGAATACTGAGAGACTGCGAGTGCTAACATCTTATCAGCAGTAAATGTTTTGTTTCATTAGAGCGTTTCCTAAGCTGCAGAGCGACATGGTTGAAATGCAGCTGTCCTGGGTCTTAATATCAGGCTCCTTAAAGTGGAGTTCTCAAGATGGCGGCACCGAGGTTCTCCTAGTGCTTCTCACACTGGTCTCCCCAGAATTTGGGAAGAACTTGAGAATGTGCCAATTCATGTTTTTTGGACTAAAACTTTAATTTTTGGAAGTCAGTTGTTTCTCTGACTGGGGTCTATGAGAATTACTTTTCTTTTACAAGGTGTCGGTGTGAATGGAATTTGAGGAATGTTGGTGGGGTAGATGGGACATGGGCTTTGAAACCAGGCAGATCCATGGTCCCACTCTGTCTCTATAATTTACTTGCTGGGAGACTGTGGACAAGTTACTTGGCCTCTCTGAGCCTCCGTTGTCTCATCTGTAAAATGGGGACAAGAAGACATCTGTAAAATGGCTACCCACCCTCCTGTCACGAAGAGTGTCTATAAATTATTGAGCACATAGTAGGGGCTCCGTTAAAGTTCTCTCCCATCCTTCTCTCCCTTAAAGAAAGAAGAGAGGAGTTACTCTGCTTTCTTGAAGGAAAGTAAAGAGAGATTCAATTGAGATATGAATCGGGCTTGTCCTGGAGACCTAGGGGTTCAGACAGGGGTGGTGAGATAGGCTGAATACCCCTCCCGCCCCCCACCCCCGAAAAAAAAGATAACCATGTCTTCATCCCTGGGACCTGCGAATATATTGCCTTGTATGGCAAAAGGCGACTTCACTGATGTGGTCAAGGTAAAGATCTCAAGGCAGAGAGATAGTCCAGGTGGCTTCTAGATGCAGTCCTGAGCATCCGCATGAGAGGCGGGCACGGCACACAGAAGAGGAGAAGGAGTGTGACCAGAGAAACAGATTGGAGTGGTGTTGCCACAAGCCAACGAGTGCCCATAGCGTCCAGAAGCTGAAAGAAGAGGAAAGCAACCCATTCTCCCCCAAACCTCAGGGAGGGAGCGCCGGGCGGCCAGCACCTTCATTTTAGCCCAGTGCAACCAACTTCAGACTCGTAGTCTCCAGAACTGGTAGAACTCCAGAATAGATTTCTGTTGCTTTGGGCCACCGAGCGTGTGGTCATTGGCTGTTGCAGTGGTAGGACTGGTACAGATGGTTGGCATTATTCTTTTAAGCAGATTCAAATGGTGGCTGTGGGATGGTGATCTGTTGTGGTCCTGCTAGGCGTGGGGCACAGTGTGGGGACAGGCCTGACGGGCCTGATGGGCACTTTCTAGAAGCATGGCCAGAGAAATCCAACATTTGGGCTTTCAAATTTTGGTAGCCCCCACCCCCACCCCCAGTAGAACTGGACGTTTTCTCTCCTCTCCTGGTCATCTCTCACCACAGCATCTTGGCCCTTCCTAGGGGTGGCATCACGTGACCGATGATGAAACGGAGGAATGCTTTGTGGACCTTGGGGGCTGTCCCCATTGCGGGACCAGCTGGAGAAGGTAGCCTAAAATAAATGCCAGTCACACAGGGATATTTTAAAAGAAGAGGACGTCTTACCTTCCCCACTTCGGCTCTTCTGCAAATTTATCGTAACGTCATCCTGTCCTTAGAACGTCAAACCTGAGAGCCACATTCTGTTCCTCGGTGTCTTAGGCAATAATCTCTCGTTTAAAAAAACATAGACGATGATGTCGTGCTGACTCAGTAGAATTGCACCTTTGCACGTAAACCTTATCTTCTGTCGAGGCGTTCAAAGCACACAAGAGACAGTGCCTGGTTGTTTCCCAGCACCTACGCCAGGCAGGTCATTATTGTCTTCATCCCGCATGTACGCACAGATCGCTTTCCTGGCAATTATTTGCCCAAAGCCCCGTGGGCAGTAAAAGCCCCTGGAAAGAAAGTGACTGGAGTCTGAATTTAAAAAACAGAACTTCCTGTTGAAGCCACGTCACGGCCCCGTACTGGGATAATTCTAATTTCAGGCATTCTTGGAGCAAGAGGGCATGAAAATGTAGTTATTTCTCTTTCTTTGTGGGAGTACAGGAGGGAATAGGGTAGCGGATGATTGAATTAAATCAGTTCAACTGTTGGTACTGTTTACATGTTCCGCATCTGGGGGCGCCTGGGTGGTACCGTCAGGTAAGCACCCGACTCTTGATTTCAGTTCAGGTCATGACCTCGGGGTCGTGGAATCGAGCCCTGCATCAGGCTTTGGGCTGAGCATGGAGTCGGCTTAAGACTCTCCCTCTGCCAAGGAAACAATCAGAAAAACTAAGAGGCAGCCCACGGAATGGGAGAATATATTTGCAAATGACACTACAGATAAAGGACTGGTATCCAAGATCTACAAAGAACTTCTCAAACTCAATACACGAGAAACAAATAAACAAATAAAAAAATGGGCAGAAAATATGAACACTTTTCCAATGAAGACATACAAATGGCTAACAGACACATGAAAAAATGTTCAAAATCATTAGCCATCAAGGAAATTCAAATCAAAACCACACTGAGATACCACCTTACGCCAGTTAGAATGGCAAAAATTAACAAGGCAAGAAACAACAATTGTTGGAGAGGATGTGGAGAAAGGGGATCCCTCCTACATTGTTGCTGGAAATGCAAGTTGGTACAGCCACTCTGGAAAACAGTGTGGAGGTCCCTTAAAAAGTTAAAAATTGAGCTACCCTATGATCCAGCCATTGCACTACTGGGTGTTTACCCCAAAGATACAGACGTAGTAAAGAGAAGGGCCATATGCACCCCAATGTTCATAGCAGCAATGTCCACAATAGCTAAATCGTGGAAGGAGCCGAGATGCCCTTCAACAGATGACTGGATTAAGAAGTTGTGGTCCATATATACAATGGAATATTACTCAGCTATCAG
>NW_024424452.1:68687194-68792041 GCF_017311325.1 Ursus maritimus
CTGCCATTGCTAAGACCACCAATCTCCTACTAACTAGATTTGCCGGTATCACATGTTTGAGACTTGAAATCATCTACACCACACAACTCTTGTCTGCATGAACATGACTCTTACTATCCGGCTATCATCATTAACATGCTTTACTCTCCTTCTAGTACCTCATTATCACCATTCTGGAAACATTTGCCCAATAAGAAGAAAAAGTTGCAGATAACTTTATTATTACTCACTTTAGAAATTTCTTGAAAAACCCAACCAAATGAACAAACACCAGACTATTGTGCCAGCATCAAATAAGACATTTTCTGTACAAGTTTCTTCAAAAACCCTCACCTTTGGTGTCCACAGTTCTAAAGTGTTATTATATCATGTTTACCTAGTCCTAAGGAGACCCAGCATTGAAAGAGCTATACCTTAAAGCAACCCCAAATCTCATATATATTTCTAACTTGGCCCTTACCCCTCCACGACAAGTAGTGCTTCTTTACCAATGAACTCAGCTTTGTCTCATCAACAGGTTGTTTTGCGGTGTTTTCTTGGAAGCCAGCAATGCCACTGATTTCTCAAATGCATCTGCTTATTGATCATTACTCTTTTCATCCCAAAACTCGTGGCTCTTGGATTCTACACTCCCTCCCGGTCTTTCCCTACCCAGAAGGCATCTTGTTTTTCGCACTCCCGTGAACTCCTCTGTACAGATGACTATAAAATTATACCTTCAGTTAGATTCATTCTGCTTTCTCCCCACAATGAAAGGTTCCTCTTGAATATTTCTTTGTCATTATGAATTCAGTAGGTTCCTGACTCGCTCTCTTCCCCATTTCTGATAAATCGCACTCACAAGACAGCTGAATTTGAATTATCTTTGATTCTATTCTTTATTGTCTATGAACAACAAGTCTCTAAGTCCAGTTAATTTACCCAAAAAATATTTGTATTGACTCCCTTCATTTCCTCCACTGTCCACCAGTCTGTAAGGCTTCTTTTTATCTTGTGGTCCTTAAACTTTATTGTGCATAGACCTCTTTGAGATTTCATGGGAATTTATGAATCATTTCCTCTCCCAAATGTAGTTGTGTGTACACGTACAAGATTTTTAGTATAATATCAGAAAGTTCACAGAAACAAACTGAAGCCCAAAATTCTTGTCCTAACAGTGCTCTCTGTCTCAAACATCATCCTTCCCATTCCATCCCTGTGGCACTCACATTAATCTTTAATAATCACCCCCATAAATGACTGGTAATAGTTTATAAACTTCAGAATAAAATTCAAGGCTCATTTGGGCATTTCAAAGCCTTTCTCAATCCTATGAATGGAACTTAACCTACTTTTTTCAGTTTTATGCCCTTAAATACAGTAGAAGCGCTAAAATATGCTCCCACACCTCACTATCGGCACATACTAACTGAACACTTATCACACACAAGGGATGTCTGTGCTGGCTATAGAGGTGTCACCCCTCACACCTGCTTCCTCTCTCCACCTCTCCTCCACCCCCTGCTCTGGCACATCTGTCTTCCTTGCTGTCTTCCCATCACTGGAACTGTGTAACCTTTGAAGTTCAGGCAGATCTGGGTTTTAAATGATGAGTAGCAGAGTATGCCACCCCAAAATATGACTCTTTGGCCTTAGGAC
Organism: Ursus maritimus; assembly: GCF_017311325.1. Classification (NCBI taxonomy): domain Eukaryota; kingdom Metazoa; phylum Chordata; class Mammalia; order Carnivora; family Ursidae; genus Ursus; species Ursus maritimus. The sequence continues at coordinate 68,688,833 of NW_024424452.1, forward strand.
TATTTTGGAGTCAATTATTCTGAGAAACAGTAGACATGGGAGAAGCTCTGAAAACATAATAGAAGTTACCTTTTTTGTAAGAGAAATTTACTTTATAAGGAAGTCTCCATTGACAAGGGTATTCTCCTTCTTGTACCATGGAAAGAAGGCTGACAAAATCAATAAAGAATCTTGTCCAATGGAAAAGGCTCTGGACTTAAATTCGCACAACAAACCTTACCATTGCTTAATTTGCTTCTGGTAACCCCAAACTGGCCTCCCCAACACCTTTATCTTTTGTCTTTAGTCGAAGATGGTATTTAACAGAGATCTAAGCCACTTCTTTGAGTTACCAAGGCTTTGGCATTCTCCTATGCCGCTATTATAATTCTGAGGTGTATACACATATTATCAAACTTCGTTTGTTTTTCTTTTGTTAATCTGTTCATTATGGGGAGTCTTAGCAAATAGCTCAGAAAGGTAGAGAAAAATGACTTTTTTCCCTTATGGAAACATCTATCTATATTATTCCAGTCTGAACTCTGAGAATTTTCTCCTGAAATAGGAATAATAGTAACTATTCACAGGCTTGAGATGAAGGTTACAGAGGACAACACACAATGCCTAGAGCAAAGCCTGTCACCTAGAGCTAGCTATTTCCAAGATCAATATATGATTTAAATGCCTTCTGAGCTAATGAATAATTGTTAAGCGTTATTTACCAGGTGAACCCTCAGCAGAAGACAATTTCTCCCACAATTGGCTTGCCCAAATCAGCAAATCCTGAATGTCTTCCAAAGAGCAACTTGTTCACAAGCTTGTCAGCAAACTCTGTACTGTCATCTGCCAGGGTGAGGGGTAAGCAGTGAATCCATGAATAAGCTCCCCACCCTCAGCATGTGACACCTTTCCAACTCTGAGCACAGAATAACCTTAGCTTATTTGACAGAAGGGCTCTCTAGACAAAGTCCGTGAGCTCAGAGAACACTGGCTGAAAAGCCTAATAAGCAACCAGAAGCAACCTCACACTTGGCGCAGATCTTCAATGATAAAACCCTCATTGATGTTTTTATTCATTTCACTTATGTAATTATGTGGGTGAATTTATTTCCCATTGGCAGAGGATGCGTAATGACTAATGAGAATATTATATATTTTAAGTTACATTTTTTAACCTATAAGTTTATAACCCATGGAAAGAGAAACATGCCTTGATGAACCCCAAACTGTGCTACCGCTATACTTAGGGGAGAGTTCTGGAGTAGTTCTGAAAAGAGGAGTTTTAGGAACAAAAGGGCAGTTGCTGAACTAAAAATGACTTCTAATCTTATGGGGAAGACAATATTTCCAAAATAATAGACCAATAATTACTTAAACTAAAGCAATAGAACTGATTTTTTTAGTATCATTGACTTCCTATTATTTATGGGAGTGAGAAATTTTAAGTGAGATGGGATTTTCATAAGCTTCACCAGACTGCCGAGAGAGAGAGGATGGGAGAGAAAGAGAGAGAACTAAAACAGGTTAGAACTGGGTTACAACTAAAGTGTGCACTTTAGTGGATCCAAGGAAGGCTAGTCTCTGGGAAGTGCTTTCATCCCTAGGTGTGTGTGTGCATGTGTGTGGGGCCTGCCCTCCTTCTTTGAATCTAGGACATTGTATTGAAGTCAGATCCTTCCATCTCCAGGCTGAGATCCAAACATACGTGGGGTACAGAAAAGCAGCATCTAATGGGATCACCTTCCTTCCTCCAGTGGAACCTGGAGAAGCTTGATTCCTTTAGCCCCTCTCTTTTGGGGCTATGCACAGCTTGAGAGGTGGCCTCCCTGGCTGAGTGAGTATTTATCAGATTTCCCCCTGCCTCAAAGTTAATAGAGGCAGCAGCTGAGGCTGTGGGGGACGACTCTCCTGTAGGAAAATGAGAGGAAGGGATGGGAAAATGACTCTGGCACGACCAAGGATTCTCCTGGAGTTTGCAGAGTGGCCTCCCACTTCTGCCCATCCCCTTCCATGCTCAAGGAAAACAAGCTCTAGCTGTCTGTAATCACTGCAGAATTGGTAGCAGCTTTCTCTCCTGTCAGCAGGGGAGTGCATTTCTTATCCATCACAACCTTCGATAAATCTGCCCATGCCCTTACAACGGTGTCATCCTTGTCCGGTGACAAATAGATTTCACTGTTACTTTTGGCCCTGAGCTGCATTTTAAAATGAACTTGCTGATGGGATGGTTTATCTCCCCAGACATCTCAGTGAATGCCAAGAGCACCGCACTTACGCCCCTTTCTGGATATTTTGCCTTCCTGAGTTCATGTTTGTGCTCCTTCTGTGGGCTGTGGGTAAATTATGTTGATCAGATAAAGTAGCGGTTGGTAATATGACATCTGGAAAGTGGGAGGCTGGTAGCTGGGCTACTCTGGTTGCTGACCACCAACCACACTTAACTCCTGAGATGTCCCAGAATATTCAACACAAAGTGTTCCCACCTGCTGTGTCAGTGCTGAGTGTCACAGCGTCTCAAGGGCTGGGTGGTAGTTCAAGTCCCCTCTTCTAATTTAAGCATCTAAAAAGGTTTATCATTCCAAAGTCGTAGCTGGGGTTAACTCTCATCATCTGCCACTAGCCAACCTGGTAGCCCATTCCTTCCTTTTCAGATAGTGCCTGCCATCTCATTCACTGGGTCACTGCTGCGCCCGTGTCACTGTTCAGTGACAGGCTTTCCTCTGTCCCATGGCCCTCCAGGGAGCGCCATAATTGTATCACCATCATGAACTGGCCCTCCACACCCTGAGCCTGGGGTGCTCACTGGCCCTGGGGTAAGATGCCAGCCAGAGGAACAAAATCCTAGCCTTACGCCCTGACCCTTTGGTCAGCCCCAGGCTTCCGCCATCCAGATGGCTGAGCCCCTCTGTCCCTGCTCGGGGGGCCTTTACATCCTAGTTCTGTGCCTTCAAGGGCCAGAGTGGAGCCCAGCTCTGGGGCACAGAGGCCATGCTGCTTGTGGGGCTGGGGCCTTCCCTGGCATCTGGGCATCAGGAGGACCTGCGGGAGTGGAGACTGGTCTAGGGCTGAAAATGGGGCCGCCCTGCCTCCCAGGGCCATTCCTAACCATCCCAGCCTGGTTCCCACTCTGAAGAACACACCCACCTCTCCCCATCTGTTAGGAAATCACTTTTCCCAGAAGCAGGTGCTTCCTCAGGCCCTGAGAACCCTATTGTCCTGACCTTGGGCACATCTCTGGGGCCTCCAGGAATAGTTTCTATGGGAGTGCAAAGCCTTCATCTTCTGCTCTCTTTATCACAGCTCTCCGGGACCTTATCTTCCACCATACGTGAAATTCCAGATATAGACCATATATAAACTAAAATTTATTGCATTATAATCGCATGCAGGGCTATGTGGGTAATCAGCTTTGGGTGGGGAGGGAGAGAAAGCTCTAACTTGCAGCATCAATTCCATGGTGGAAATACTCTCACCACCGCCATCTCAAACTACCAGTGTGATATTCCAGAACTTGGAAACTGGGAACAGACACACCGACTCCAGCCCACCACTGACAGCATGAGTTCCCAGAGCTTCTGGTCTTGTTCAAATCCGATAGGTGGAGGAGGTGAGGAGGTCAGATAGTATTTTTTATGGTGTCATAATACTTATTGTTGAATATTAAAATTACAAACTCTGACTTATATTAAAAATGCAAATTTAAAAATATGCAGAGATGGCTCAGTCGGCACATCTGCCTTCAGCTCAGATCATGATCCCGGTCCTGGGATCAAGTCCCACCCCCAGGCTCCTTGCTCAGCGGAATCTGCTTCTCCCTCTGCCTGACCTTCCCCGCTTGTGCTCTCTGACAAATAAATAAGTAAAATCTACAAAAAATAAAAATAAAAAATATGCAGAGGTTTTCCATACCCTATGGGATACGATAAGGTTTCTGATCTCAAAATTAGAAGCTAAAGCAAAGCAGGTTCATAACGCCATTAATAGGTGAATGCAAACACTGTTTTCATGTAAGGGCCATGTACTCAGACTGGATGCTTGGAGGCTTTCTAGCAGAACAGGATGTACTCCCACCTTATAGACACGACTCTTCTGTGCCCCACACAGGTGGCTGGTGAACCTCTATCCATTTGAGGCATGTGCATTTGTCACACAGACCATATGCAGATTTTCAAAGAAGCGTCCAGAAACTGGTTTCACAGCTTTAGAAACCCTCACTCAGGAAGGGATATAGAAGGATCAAGAAAAAGGGAGAGGGGGTTTGTTAAGAAAGTCATGACTGCAGGCCTCCCAAAGGGGTGGGGCTGCCTCCTTCCCCTCATTGCCCTGGCAAGACAAGATCCACTCCTGAGACCTGCCCCAATGGCTAAGAAAGCTCCAGCAGCCTCAGGTAGGAAAGAGGTAGAAGAAAAAGAGAAAACAGGGCTTCATTTGAGCAAAAACTACACCCCGCAGAAAGTGGGGACCACCTTCCTGCCTCAGGATGAGAGGCAGACCGACATCCTGAATTTGATCCAAGAGTTGGCTTGAGGTGCGGGGATGAGGGAAGGCAAGTGGGGAGGTGGCAGGGGAGAATCTGTGGGAGCAGCCATAGAGAGACATCCCGGTGCCTGAATGAGACTATACAAAACAAACAAGCAGACCCAGGAAGAGTCGTGGTTCAACTATGGGCCCCGCTCCTTAGCCTGATAAGAGCCATGCATCCTGCCCTGCTCCTTCCCGTGCTGGCACAGGGAAGTGCTGTGAAGTTCCCCACCTTGGAATGAACATTACAGTACTTCTGCTGGATTCTTGGCCCAGACACCTCATCATTCTGAAACAAGACCGTTTTGTGATTTGAATGTCCGTCCATAGAATGACCTCATACCTCAGAGCCAGCAGAAAAATTCTGGAGTTCATGGGGTTTTTCACCGAATGGCAGGAGGGAGCTTTCCCTGTGGAATACATTTGAAGGACCCCCACCCGGGAGGGGCAGAAATACAGCTCTTTTGGATCGAATCTGCGGTGCAATGTGGATTTGGCAGGCCTTGGGGACACACTCATGGCAGAGCTCCTTGCGGGCCCTGTGGTAGCAGCCATCTGGGAGGAGTGGGGCCAGCCCAGCTGACTCCACGGAGGGGCTACTTCCATTGGACTCTGAATTGAGGTAAAAGGCTGAGTTTTAAAATGCAACTTTTAATAAGATGATACGTTTGCAGATGGAGTCACGGCCTGAGTCAAAATCCCATGGGACAGATTCCCACTCCCATCTGTGTGAGCTCCAAATCTCCTCCCAGCCCCTCCTGACTCACCAAGGGGGATTGACCACTAGCGCCCCCACCCCCAGCCCAGCCTTCTGCAGAAGCCAGCACTCCAACTGACCGCTCAACCAAATTTCACCCTGGGATGTGTCTGAGGCGGAGAGACGGCTGGGCTTGCAGGCAGGTACTGGTTCCAGGTTGCTGCCTCTGCTCCCGGGACAAGCATCCGGCTCGCTTCAGGGAAGAGTGTGCGTCAAGATGTTAATGGAAAGCTGAATGACCGTGCAGCAAGCGGCCTGGCTTGCGCCGGGGCGCAGCAGAGATCTTTGTCTTGTCTGCGGCGCGTGCAAGGGCTGGAATTTTTGCTCCGCTCCAGGCAGTGGGATGTTTGCACAGCGTGTGTGTGTGTGTGTGTGTGTGTGTGTGTGTGCGTGCGTGTGTGTGTGTGTGTTCTGAGAGCGCCGCCGCCTCCGCGGGCGCAGCTGGTGTTGCCGGGGCAGAAGCGCTGAGTCACTACCGTGCAGCGGCTCTTACATCACGTTTCATTGTCCTTTCCTTTCGAGGCTTTTAAGGGCTCTTTCAGTGTTTTTGTTTTGCTTTGTGTTTGCTCTCGAGCTTATCCCTGGCTGGAAATCGGGGTGTAACAGCCGAGAGGCCCCGGGCTTCCGCAAAAGCCGCGCGGATGCCGAGAACGCCCAGCAGCCCAGGTCCGTTTGAGCGCAGGCGGCCGAGGCGGCAGGTGCCGCGGGCAGGGCGGAGGCGGGGTGGGGGCGCGGGTAGGGGTTCTGAACTGGAGCCGGTGAGTTTAGCCCCTTATTCGTAGGTCGTTTGGGCCCTCGTTTTAGCTCCAAGTGTAACAGGTGGTGCTAATTATCTGTGCGACATAAATTCTTGGAAAGCTGGCTACAGAGGGCCCTACGAGATTTAAAAGGACTGTTTGACCCAAACAGCTTGTCACTGTATTGAAAACAAAAATTTGGTTATAAAAATACCTACTTATGGAAAAGTTGGGGGCATAAAGAGAAAAACTTAAGGGATAAAATTAAAAAAACCCAGCTATTCATAATCCATCACCAGGATGTTCGCTGTTACCATTTTCATATGTAATTTTCCATATTTTCCTATCTTGAACCGATATACACATACATTTTACATATGGGCCCACATTGTACATTGTCTTTAATCTGAAAAATGATCCTGTATGTTCTTAGTCATTAAGCCATATCCTAGAAGTGCTACGAATTAGCGGTTATCAGCAAAGAGATATTGCTACATCTTTCATTTGTTTTCTGAGGTCACTTCCTTTCTATTTTAGCATCTTTGTCTTGCCAAGATAGCTCCCCCCGAAAGTCGCACCACTGCAGGGTTGCTGGAAGCATTTTCTTAGGTAACCATCTCTTTTCTCTTCGCTCTGAGAAATCCCTAATGTGCATCTAACCAGGTCAGGGATTTCCAAACTGAGGGCCCATCAGAACATCTGGAAGGCTCAGCAGAGGCGCTGAGCTTCATTCCCTCAGTTTCAGATTAAGTAGGGCTGGCTGGAGTGGTGGGGGCAACGTGCAGGGCTGTGCTGCCCCACTGAGACCACTGATATGGGGAACAGGACAATTTGATTCTCCCAAGTCCCCTCCTAGGGTTCTTGGCTACTTGTCCTCTTCCCTTAGTGCCCTTTATCTTGTCTCCTGGGCTCTTGCCTTTTTTTTTTTTTTTTTAAGTTATTTATTTATTTTGGAGAAAGAGAGCAAGTGGGAGAGGGACAAGAGACGCAGACTCCACACAGGCCATAGAGCCCCACGTGGGGCTCCCAATAAGACCGAGATCATGACCCGAGCCAAAGACAGAGCGCTTAACCAACTGAGCCACCGAGGTGCCCCTCTAGAGTCCTTGCCTCTTTAACCACTCCCACCTATGTTGTCCCTTCATGGTGTCACCCATGCATACAAAGGACAGAAACAGTTTTTAAAAGTTAAAAGATTTTATTAATTTTTATTTGGAGAGAGAGAGAGCTTGTGCACAAGTGAGGGGAAGGGCAGAGGCAGAGGGAGAAGCAGACTCCCTGCTGAGCATCATGACCTGAACCGAGGCAGACACTCAATCGACTAGCCACCCAGGTGCCCCCAGAAACAGTTTCTTCATGGAGGATGGGGACCAAAGGGTTTGAGAACCGCCCCCAGTGCCCCTGAGAGCGGAGGCCAGAGTGATCTGTCCTTCAACGTCACGGCATCACATTCTCCTGAAGAGCTGGCTTGAAGAAATGCACAAGATCCCAGGACTATTTTGTTAGAGGAAGTGACAATTATCCTCTCCCAACATCTGGTAATTCCTGAAAGACAAAGTCAGTCCCGATAATAGCGCCCGCTCACCGAAGGCTTGCGTCTTCTCACCCGGGAGGTGGGGGAACCAAGAGAACAGAGTCTATTTCCGGTAGCAGCCCCGGGGGGACGCCTGATGAGGGAATACTCAGCGCTCGTTCTGTTCTGTAGAGCAACACACACTTCCTTCCTTTATACGAACAGCAGTGTCGAAGTTCCAAATCTTCCACGGAGAGCTGAAAGAAGGATGGCACCCAGGAGGGCTGGACACAAGGGCAGATGGACCGATGACCCGGGAGAGGAGATCCACACTGTCCGGTTGAGGCTGCGAGCTGGGTCAGTCGAGTGCCCTCACGTGTACAATGATGACTCAGAAGGACCCAGATCCGACTGCCCCTGGGCTGGAAATACACTAGTTTTGCAGCCGAGGCATATTCTGGAGGCAAAATGTAACATGCAAGACAGAGGGGCGCTGAGCGGGTGCCTAACTTCGCCAGATTAATCGATGTCACGCAGGGGAGGAGAAGCAAAGTCTTGACCTCAGCCTGAGATCAGGAGATTGGGTGCCTCTGGACTGACCCCAGTTTGGCATCTAGAACGATGGAGCGACCTGGATGTTGAGGTCTGGGGAAGCCAAGTTGTGTTCTTCCCTGGCGGAGGGTGGGCGGACAGGGGTGGAGGGCAACCTTGTCTCGGATCTAAGGGCATTTGTGGGCCAGGCCCTGTTTTGTTTCCAGCCACGGCACTCTGCTGAAAGCATCCTGGAATCCGGCCTGCAAACAGAAAGAGCATTTCCTTGTGTGGGTTTCCGTTTAGGTCTGCGTAGAAACCCAGAGAGATCGCGGCCTCGTAAATCTCTCTGAACATTACTGGCGGTATCTGGATGCCATGGAAACTTGCACAAATAGAAGGAGGAGATGCGTTACCCTCAGGGTTCTGCGTGACGTTTCGTGATTTTTTGGGATCTGTAAATAGAGGGGTTGGGCCAGCGGACATGATTGTGAAGGTCCTTCCAGCTTTGACCTTCTCAGATTCGCTTTCCCTGGAGGTCACGAGCTTCCGCTGTCCCGCTCAGCATAATGGGAGTCTGCTGAGCTGCTCACCGAACAGAGGCACCGTGAAAGCCGCAAAGAATCAGGAAGTTGCTCTAGAAGACTTTGGCTCCTTCACAGCAAAAGGTACTTTTGAACTCTGGTAATTCAGACTTTCCTAAACACGTAATTTATTCCAAAAACGACAGACACCAAGCTCAGAGTGTTGGGGCCTGGCGGTGATTTGCCAAAGCAGTTCACAGAGCAACCCCCAGGTGTTGCCTAAAGTGTGTATTAGGGGACATCACCCACTTCAGGGCTTTTAAAACTTCCTTAAAACTCAGTTTCGCATCGGCAAGTGGGCACGCAGACGTGTTGGCTTAATGGAAGAAGCCATGTTTTCATTCTTATTCTGAGTCCGAACCCCAGATTCTCTAGCAGATTTCACGTGGAGTTCGACCAGACATTGGGTATAGCTGGGAAAGTGATTGGGCAAGAGCAAGGCTTCTGGCTGAGTACTTGAGTCCGCCATGCTTTGTTCCAGTGAGGATGTTTCCTTGTCTTCGCCTCGTGTTTTTCTTGTTTTCTCATTTGTCCTTGTTAGCGCATTACAAAAAAATGTGTGTATATATATATACACACACACATATATGTGTATATATATATATTTGTCATATGGAACTATCCTTTTTCAGGGGGAAAGTACTGCAATGATATTGAGTCGCACGAGGTTAATCTCACTTAGTCTGGAAATGCTGACTTCTCGTAGTTAATTGATTTTCTACCAAAATGTGGATAAAACCATTTACAGTAAAATTTCCGCGAACAGGTTTGCTCCTACGCGTTCAGCATTGCTCTTATCTTAGGTCTTCAGACAAGAATTGTGATGTTTGTCTGTAACCTCACCCCCTCGGACATGTTAGTTACAGATAGGTCCGCAAAGGATCAAATAACTTCCTGGTCCCATTCTGTCATTTCTTTTCCAAATTTTGCTTTTCACATATCTGAGATGAATGCTCCTTTCCCCCTGACTTTGACGGGTCTTCACTCCTGATGTGGGAGGAAGGTAAAAGCGATAAGTTCTAGTTTTCTGGGTCAGCACCCCTAGAACACTGGTCCAGAGAAAGTATTTCAAAAGGGATTCCTGTGGCTATGTTGGCATATGCTGCCGTCTATGAGAGGCTCTGATGTGCTCAGAGCTCTGAAATTCATGCAATAAAGAAACGTGTTTCTCAGTATTTCAGGATCTCAGTATTTCCCAACTCTGAAAGTCGTTAAAACTTTTTATAGTCTGTCTATAGGATCTGATGACAAATGAAGGAGTCGTGTTCCATGGGACACAACTTTGAGAAATGTTCCTTTCAGCAAAAAGGTAGAGTTTACCGTCTTGTATTTAATGCCTGGGGATATGAGAGAAAGATGTCAGCATGTAATGGCAATGTTTCTGCTCCTTTCAGAACTTTAGCAATAGATAAGGATGAGCATAGCTCTGGAGAAGTTTCCATAAAAGAAGCATTAGAAAGCAACACACCAAAATTTCGTTGTGGCTATTGGTGCTGTAGAATGATAGGCCTATTTTTTTTTCTTCTTCCTATTTTGTTTTCCATATCTTTCATTGAACATGAATTATTTTGTATATCGGGTGAGAAACAAAATAAACTTATTATTTATTTATTATTTATTTATTTTAAAGATTATTTGTCAGAGAGAGAGAGAGAGCGAGAGAACACAGCAGGAGGGATGGCAGAGGAGAGGAAAGCAGACTCCCGATGAGGCAGGGAACCCCATCTGCGCTCGATCCTCAGGACCCTGAGATCATGACCTGAGCATAAGGCAGACGCTTAATGGACTGAGCCTCCCAGGCGACCTCTTGGTTTCTAAAGTAGGGAGAGGTATCCCGCCTTCCCTCTGTTCTGAGGTTCCCCTCTATGGGAAGGTCATTATGCCTAGGTAGCCAGAATGACAAACACGGGTGACATTTAGGTATTCTGGAAGAAGGCTGCCAGGATCTTGGAGAGACGGCAAGCAGGAGCAGCCACATGTAGGCGCTCCCACCCTCCTCGAGACTGTGTGACGCATCCTGAGATGGAAACGTCCACCACATTTCTCGATCAGTGTCTCCTCAAGAAGAAAAGACCTCCTCAATAAAATCCACACTAAGTAATAAACAAGAATTGCAATTTGCCGAGGAACCAAGGAATGGTGTAGGAATGCCTGTTCTGATGCGAGGCTAGGTGGCCGCTACTCTATCGGTCAACCACGTGGATGGTCCACAGGCAGCGACTCAAGAGAAAGCAGAAGGAATAACAAAGCAGCAGAAGAATTGCTTTTTGTTTTCTCTGAAGAACTCATTTAGGAAGCTGATTAAATAGATAATGCACTCAGAGAAAGGGCCCTGCAGACGCAGGCGGGAAAGGAGGGTACATAACACAGATTTTTCATTGACTTCCTCATCGGGAACATCTTTCTGCTGAGATCCAAACATTGGGGTTGAGTCAGAGACCAAAAGATGAGGTCCAGGGGAGAGTCCACATACTGAGGCTGCCTCAAATTCTTAGATGGGCTTGATCATGGCCGAGTTGGAGTCTTAGGAGTGTACCCGAAATCAGTGATTAAAAAGGAGAAAATCCCTTGTTTTGGAACTAATATGGATATGCTCGACTCGAGTAAGTGAGGTCTAGTTTGAGAACCTCAGGAAGTTGAGTTTATGTGAAATGTCTATATTATCATAATTTTCCATGGCGAGTTGCTTCTCTTTTGCTTCTCGAGTGTCGAGACCCTTGCATAGCTTCTGTTGTTGATGGGACCTTTTGAGGACCATCAATATCTTCCAAGAGAAGGTCCCTCCTCTAGCGTGAGCGTGGACTCTTCTGTTGGACGGGAACAAGGATATACCTCCCAGAAATGCAAAGAAGAAACAAACCAAGTCATTTCTTTGGGTAGAATGAGTTCTTATACTTGTGGCAGTGGGGGTCTGAGTCTCCTAAGAATGCATTCTAGAAAGAGAATCTTTAGGAGTGTGAGCGAGAAAGTGCTATACTTTAGATGGCGTGACCACAGGTAGTCATCACCTGAACTGGATTGCACTGCCCACATGAGATTGAATGATCCGTATGTAAGAACACTGACTGGGTCACGGAAGGTGAAGAAAATGTTAAGAACTCAAGGGTCCTGAACCGAGGCCCATCCGTTCTAGAGAAGGCGGGTGGACAAGTCAAGATGATGCCTCTTTTCAACCCCAACCTTTCTCCAAGGAAACCTTTGAAGGAACAAGGTCCCAAAGAGTAGACTGGAGGACTGAAGTGGAGATAGCATGCGGGTGGAGGGGACATCCACTTTTCCTCACCATAGAGGCTGCTGGGAACAGGTGTTCTGTAAAGCAGATTGGAACTTCTAGTGTCCAGTGCGAGATAATGGCCTTTCACCTTTGGCCGTGTCCTTGGAGGACTGGACAGCGAACAGTGAGCGGAAGATCTCAAGCAAGAGCCTGATGGCAAAACTGCCACGGACGCAGGGGAATGGGGTCGGGACGTGCTGGTGCTCACGCCTCTGTAACACTGAATATCTCGGGCCAGGCCCAGGAAATGAGTGAGGCACAGAGCCAGCGTCTGCGTTCTCAGCTGTGTGAACACATGGCACCTGTGATCAGATGATCTGGGTGTCATCCTGCTTCGCACTTCTACTCGGCTGTGTGACTTTAAGAAATTACCTGACCTCTGTGTCTTGGTTTTACCACTTATAAAAGGAAGAGAATACTAATCGCCTCCACAGGATTTTTCTTGAGTATTAAATATGTTAATGAAGTGAAGTACTTGAGCAGTTCCCTGCACAGCAGGAATTGTGATCAAATATGTGTGATAAGTATTAGGGCTTCCATGTTTCTATAGCTGTTAGCTTGTGCCCAACGAGGGTGACATTTCTAATCTACAAGCTTTCGTGGGACATCTAGGTGAACTTTCATTTAGATTAAGCTCAGAAAATGCCACAGCCACTTACTCGTGTGACTGAAGGTCCTCAGGCGTGTCTGTGTGGGGAAATCATTAACTTACAACCGGAATACTGAGAGACTGCGAGTGCTAACATCTTATCAGCAGTAAATGTTTTGTTTCATTAGAGCGTTTCCTAAGCTGCAGAGCGACATGGTTGAAATGCAGCTGTCCTAGTCTTAATATCAGGCTCCTTAAAGTGGAGTTCTCAAGATGGCGGCACCGAGGTTCTCCTAGTGCCACACTGGTCTCCCAGAATTTGGGAAGAATCTGAGAATGTGCCAATTAGTTTTGGACTAAAACTTTAATTTTTGAAGTCAGTTGTTTCTCTGACTGGTCATGAGAATTACTTTTCTTTTACAAGGTGTCGGTGTGAATGGAATTTGAGGAATGTTGGTGGGGTAGATGGGACATGGGCTTTGAAACCAGAGATCCATGGTCCACTTCTGTCTCTATTTACTTGTGCTGAGACTGTGGACAAGTTACTTGGCACTCTCTGAGCCTCGTTGTCTCATCTAAAATGACATCTGTATGCATACCCAACTCCTGTCCTAAGAGTGTCTATAAATTATTGAGCACATAGTAGGGGCTCCGCTAAAGTTCTCTCCCATCCTTCTCTCCCTTAAAGAAAGAAGAGAGGAGTTATCTGCTTTGAAGGAAAGAGAGAGATTCAATTGAGATATGAATCGGGCTTGTCCTGGAGACTAGGGGTTCGACAGGGGTGGATGAGTGAATACTCCCGCCCCACCCCCGAAAAAAAAGATAACCATGTCTTCATCCCTGGGACTGCAGTATATATTGCCTTGTATGGCAAAGGCACTTCACTGATGTGGCTGGAAAGATCTCAAGGCAGAGAGATAGTCCAGGTGGCTTCTAGATGCAGTCCTGAGCACGCATGAGAGGCGGGCACGGCACACAGAAGAGGAGAGAAGGAGTGTGACCAGAGAAACAGATTGAGTGGTGTTGCACAAGCCAACGAGTGCCCATAGCGCCAGGAGTGAAAGAAGAGGAAAGCAACCCATTCTCCCCAAACCTCAGGAGGAGCGCGGGCGTGCCAGCACCTTCATTTTGCCCATGTAACAACTTCAGACTCGTAGTCTCCAGAACTGTAGAACTCCAGAATAGATTTCTGTTGCTTTGGGCCACCGAGCGTGTGGTCATTGGCTGTTGCAGTGGTAGGACTGGTACAGGGTTGGCATTATTCTTTTTAAGCAGATTCAAATGGTGGCTGTGGGATGGTGATCTGTTGTGGTCCTGCTAGCGTAGTCAGTGTGGGGACAGGCCTGACGGGCCTGATGGGCACTTCTAAGCATGGCCAGAAATCCAACATTTGGGCTTTAAATTTTGTAGCTCCCCACCCCCACCCCAGTAGAACTGGACGTTTCTCTCCTCTCCTGGTCATCTCTCACCACAGCATCTTGGCCCTTCCTAGGGGTGGCATCACGTGACGATGATGAAACGGAGGAATGCTTTGTGGACTTGGGGCTGTCCCCATTGCGGACCAGCTGGAGAAGGTAGCCTAAAATAAATGCCAGTCACACAGGGATATTTTAAAAGAAGAGGACGTCTTACCTTCCCCACTTCGGCTTCTTCTGCAAATTTATCGTAACGTCATCCTGTCCTTAGAACGTCAAACCTGAGAACCACATTCTGTTCCTCGGTGTCTTAGGCAAATCTCTCGTTAAAAAACATAGACGATGATTTCCGGTACTGACCTCAGTAGAATTCACCTTTGCACGTAAACCTCATCTTCTGTCGAACGTTCAAAGCACACAAGAGACAGTGCCTGGTTGTTTCCCAGCACCTCACTGGCAGGCAGGTCATTGTCTTCATCCCGCATACGACAGATCGCTTTCCTGGCAATTATGCCCAAAGCCCCGGGCGTAAAAGCCCCTGGAAAGAAAGTGACTGAGTCTGAATTTAAAAACAGAACTTCCTGTTGAAGCACGTCACGGCCCGTACTGGGATAATTCTAATTTCAGGCATTCTTGGAGCAAGAGGGCATGAAATAGTTATTTCTCTTTCTTTGTAAGACAGGAGGAATAGGGTAGCGGATGATTGAATTAAATCAGTTCAACTGTTGGTATGTTTACATGTTCGCATCTGGGGGCGTCGGGTGGTACCGTCAAGCACCCGACTCTTGATTTCAGTTCAGGTCATGACCTCGGGTCGTGGAGATCGAGCCCTGCATCAGGCTTGGGCTGAGCATGGAGTCGGCTTAAGACTCTCCTCTGCCAAGGAAACAATCAGAAAAACTAAGGCAGCCAGGAATGGGAGAATATATTTGAAATGACACTACAGATAAGGACTGGTATCCAAGATCTACAAAGAACTTCTCAAACTACACGAGAAACAAATAAACAAATAAAAAAATGGGCAGAAAAATATGAACACTTTTCCAATGAAGACATACAAATGCTAACAAACATGCGAAAATGTTTCAAAATCATTATGCCATCAAGGAAATTCAAATCAAAACCACACACTGAGATACCACCTTACGCCAGTTGTGGCAAAATTAACAAGGCAAAAACAACAATTGTTGAGGATGTGGAGAAAGGGGATCCTCCTACATTGTTGTGGAAATGCAAGTTGGTACACCACTCTGGAAAACAGTGTGGAGGTCCCTTAAAAAGTAAAAATTGAGCTACCCTATGATCCAGCCATTGCACTACTGGGTGTTTACCCCAAAGATACAGACGTAGTAAAGAGAAGGGCCATATGCACCCCAATGTTCATAGCAGCAATGTCACAATAGCTAATCGTGGAAGGAGCGAGATGCCCTTCAACAGATGACTGGATTAAGAAGTTGTGGTCCATATATACAATGGAATATTACTCAGCTATCAAAAGACGAAGTTCTCAACATTTGCTGCAACATGGACGCACTGGAGGAGATAATGCTAAGTGAAATAAGTCAAGCAGAGAAAGACAACTATCATATGATTCTCTCTCTATGGAAGAACTAGGAAGATCGGTAGGAGAAGAAAGGGATAAAAGAAAGGGGGTAATCAGAAGGGGGAATGAAGCATGAGAGACTTGTGACGAGAAACAAATTGAGGGCTTCAGAGGGAGGGGGGGGGTGGGGGAATGGAGACAGGGGTCTGGTGATGGGTAGTAAGGAGGGCATGTATTGCATGGTGCACTGGGTGTTATATGCAACTAAGGAATCATCGAGTCTTACATCGGAAACCGGGGATGTACTGTATGGTGACTAACATAAAAAAATCATTAAAAAAAAAAAAAAAAGACTCTCCCTCTGCCCCTCCCTGCTCTCTCCCTCTCTCTCAAATAAATAAACAAATCTTCAAAAAAATTAAAAAAAAAAGTTCAGCATCTGTAGGGAACTTCGGTATATATTTCTTAAGCCGATGGCAGTGGCATTAGCAAACAGCCCAGTAGGGTAGGACTAATGTGATTCTACAGCAATTTCTGGCTCATAGGGGCACTTCTGCTGTGGTGATAAAACATTTAGCACTACAAAGGTCAGGGTTGGTGAGGGACTCATTTTTGGGGGTCTGTAAAATGGGCACAATATTTACATTAACCCATGGCTATGAGGATAAAAGGAAATCATGTATGTAAAGTGCTTTATAAACAGGTAAAATGCTATAGAAAACAAGATATTATGAAGTTTGGAACAATAGAATGATAGGCCCTAATACTGGATTATATTTTCTTTTTTTTTTTAAGATTTTATTTATTTATTTATTTGACAGAGAAAGAGAGAGAGCACAAGCAGAAGGAGCTGCAGGCAGAGGCAGAGGGAGAAGCAGGCTCCCTGTTGAGCAGGGAGCCCGATGTGGGACTCGATCCCAGGACCCTGTGATCAAGACCTGAGCTGAAGGCAGACGCTTCACCAGCTGAGCCACCCAGGCACCCTGGTTATATTTTCTTCCAATGAGTCTATTTCTAATGGGTCGTCGGTGCCAAGAGCATGCCTTTAAATCTGTAAATTATTATTTCCCTGGAAAAATCAGGAGAAAAGATAGTGAAGAGAGGAAGGAAGGCCTGGGGCTAGAGGTGTTATAAAAATTTTTAATGTGTTAAGTATGAACTCTAGTTTGTGTGCTGGAATTCGAGTGTCTACCTTATAGGGGGCAGGACGCTTGGAAAATAAAGCTTTCCTGCGCTTTCTGGAGTGTGGACCCTTTGTTGAGGATCTACGAGGTAAAGAATTCCATAGGAAGTATTTGTTTAACTGTAGCCAGAACTTAGCTGTGGGTAGGCCAGATTTCATCGTGCAATGTCACTGCCTCTCCAACCAGACCCACGTACTTCAGCTCGAGGGCAAAACCGCGACATTTGAACTTGAACCTTTAAAATCCAAGGCTGCTGCTTTGGCCACCAGGCCCCTCCACTCTTGTTTACCAGGACTGGGAGTTCTCATCAGACAGAGCCCCATTTACTCCATGACCCAGGAGTAAAAATGCCGAGAAACCCAAAGGGATATCCACTTTAAAATAGTGTCCAGGACACCAAAAGGATTCTGGAGCTCGGAATCAGCCCCTTACCTCATGGCAACATTTACAGGCTTCCAGAGTTAAATGCAAATGGGATTGGAATGTACGGGCTTCTATTTTTCTGTAATGACACGTTACGAGTAGAAGGAGGGCAATTTTCTTGGACATTCTTCTAAATCCAGTGCTCTTGCAGTGGCTGTCTCGGGTTTACGAAGCTCTCTGAAGGAGACCCAGGGCCCACTGCCTTCTCTGGGTGCCAGGACTCTGGGCCACACAGGCCCTTTGTCCAAGGACTATCATTAAAACCAGTCACCATTCCTTTCACTCCACATGTGTTAGCCTCTTGGCAAAGCAGTCAAAAAAGTGGATTTTCGTACCTCGCTTTTCCCCGAGGTAATTTAATGATAACATAAGGAAAACAATGATCTGAAATATCATCTCAGACTCTGGCTCCACTTACAAGTCGGAAGAATTTTGTGAGGAAGGAAAGAAATGTGTCTGTTCCTCTCATCTGACTTTGAAAAATCCATATCCTATAACCTGAAAGGGAAAAATAAACATAGCCCATGAAATTTGGTGACAAAAAGGAATGAAAATGTTCTTACACACACACACACACACACACACACACACACACACACACACACATCCCAAAACTGAACCGTATTCTCTGCAGGTTTAAAAGCAACCTTTGCCAAAATCTGCTTTCTGGAAACTTTCCCCTAGACCTGGCTCCTACCAAGTGGGTTGGCTGCAGGACACAGGCTTGGAAGACTGTGGTTTGGAATGTGTGAATGTTAAAATCAGACATTGTTCCTTTTTCTTTGTAACAACAACACGTCTTTGGTTTTGGCCGTGTCCAGGCTGGGCTTTTGGGTCCTGCCTGGTTTCGTGTGTCGCGGCAGGTCAGCGCTCCCGAGGAGGGCCTGCTACTTTCGGATCATTTTCTTTCTGACCAGCATTTGCCCCTTCCTCACGACGCCCTTGAGACCCTAACAGACACGATTTCCACGTTGAAATGCAGAAGTGACTGCGTGAAAGGGAAATGACTCGTGGGAGGCCACACAACAAGCTGGAAGAAGAGTCTGGATTGGGACTTGGGATTCCCACGTCCTCCTCGGGTCTGTAAACCGGGTGTCCCAAGGAAGGTTTCCGAAGACACTGAGCCCGCAGACACGCGCTGACCCACGGGCGGCAGCTGAGACCCCAGACTCGAAGTCACTTTTGCTGGACCTTGGAGGTGAGCAGGTCCCTCTGCCTCAGTTGTATGTAGAGCCGTTCAGGAGGGAAGTGGGAATGTGCTTGGCTAGACGCGCTGAAGAGGCTACTTAGGGGAGCAGCGGTGGCCTGAGACACTGGGAACTGTCCGCAATTAGTGTAAGATGCTTCCTGACTCCAGGAAGACTTCCTGATGGAGGAGGGCGTGGAAGGCAGCGCGTGGGACACGGGAAAGGATCAGTGGGTGACAACGAGTCAGGGCAATGGGAGGGTCAGGGAGGACCAGGGATCTTGTCATCAGTCTTATTTGTCTAAAATGAAAACCAGAGCCATGCTGTGTATTATTTCGAATTGTTGTATGCATACATTTTCTAAGTGAACTGTTTATAGCTGCTTTATGAGATTGGTAATTTTTATACTATTTCTGTATATTTGATAAAATCAGATTAAAATCATCTCTTCGTTTCCTTTTTTTAAAGATTTATTTATTTATTTATTTGTGAGAGAGAGAGAGAGAGAGAGAGAGAGATCGGGGGTGGGAGGGCAGAGGGAGAGGGAAAGAGAAAATCCTCAAGCAGACTCCATGCTGAGTGTGGAGCTGAATGTGGGGCTTGAAACCAGGACCCTGAGATCATGACCTGACCAAGAGCTGGACGCTGAACTGGCAGGTACCCAGGCTCCCCTGAGCACTACACTTTAAATGGGTGAAACTGTATGGTATTTGAATTATATTTCAATAAAGCTGTTTAAAAAAAAAGTGGTTGGATATCCCTATTATCTCTCCTGTCCAAGAAGATATTTTCTGGACTAGGGAAGATCATACATAGTTCAGGGTGGGGGTACCACACTGAAATCAGAGATATTGAGTAAAAGTTTGCTTAATGAATGCTGATCCATGTATCACCTCTTTGTTCATCAGCTTCTAGTCTGCTGGAAGCCAGTTTAGGCCTTCCATCCAAGAAGAAAATTGGAAGTCTTCTCTGGAGAATCTGTCCAGCCCTTGAGAAAAGATCTAATGACCCCCATATGGGCGGGGGGGGGCGTGTCTCCTAATGACGTGGCCTGGCTACCTAGGTCTGCAGCGAGACCCACCGTTCACAAGCCCCACGTATGCACACAGATTCCAATCTGTTTCTTTGTACACATTTCTTACGTATAAGTGGACATTCAGAGGTCCCCAGACATTTGAGGAAAACTTCTAATATGAAAACAGAAAACATATAAACAGGAAAAGCTATTTGGATGAAACAGAGAGGAAAGGAGAAGAATCATTCAAAAGAAAAGCTGTAATTAGTATCCTCAGAGTGATACGGGAAGATTTTAAACCTATGAAATAAGAACAGATTACTATTAGAAAAAAATAAAAAAGAAAGAAACATCCAGGACGGTTTTCCAGAACATAAGGCTGTTTGTTGCAAATAAGAGGGGCCCCCTGAGTGCCTCCCACATCGAAGGGAGATAGACTCCCAGCAAGGCTGGGCCACATGGAACCTCAGAAGACTGGAGGCAAGGGTAAGACTCCACGAGAGGAAAACAATAGTCAATACACAAAGAATCAGGAATCAGAGCATCACCCCCTTCTCAACAGTCCCCTTGGAAGCCAGAACACAATGCAACGATGTCTTCAAAACTCTGAGGGAAAATAACCTAAAACCTAGAATTTTATACTCAGACACATTCTCAGTGAAGTGTGAAGGTAGGTTAAAGATATTTTCAGACATTTAAGTGCTCCCCAATTTATCTTCACCAAAAAGGAAGAGAAACCCAAAGAGGAAGGTATGGGATCCCTGAAACAGAAGATCCAACCTGGAGGAAGCTCAGGGAATCCTCTGGAAGATGGGAATGGAAGAGACCAAGATGACAGCTTACAGAGCAACCGATCCAGACTGAAGTGGATCGGGAGTTTCCAGGAAAGGCTTCTTCACAAAGATGAGATGAATGGAGGACCTAATGGGATTAACTCTATTGAGAAGAACTCTGCCCAACTAAGGAAGAATTTGGAGATGATTCTGTCTTAAGTGCATAAAAAAAGGGAACGAATTAAAAAACCAAACAGGACTATTATTAATCGCAAGGAAAATAAAATGATCAGGAAAGACACAGTCACCATAGTAGACTACATGGCTTAGTTCTTAATCATGCCACATGGTCGAGATAACATAAACATGGAATATTTAACCAAAACTACATTTTAACTACGTTGTAGAATGAGGACTGAGGAGGAAATGGATATGGGATGTAGGTGGAGGACTGGGATGGGGAGAGAGCCCCACGTCCTTATCCTCCTGGGTGGGGAGTTAATAGCAAAGACCTGAAACTGACAAACCACAAAGTAGCAAGATAAGCCTCCTTTTTAGAAATATGGAAGTAATCGTTAGGAGAATCAGTGGAAAGCGTTGCCACTGAGGTGTAGGAAGCAAAGACGGATTCAGAAAAATACTTATTTTCATAATAAGCCTTATAAATCACTTGATCATTTTCAAAATTATGTGCAAGCATCATTTGGATAAAAATAAAAGCGAGTTCTGGGTTCAAGTCCTCGTGGACTCGCCCTCCTCCCCCCAAAAAGGCGGAAAAAAAAGTGAAAAAGACTAATACTCAACAATAAGAAAATGAGCAACTGGATTAAAAAATAGGCCGAAGCCGTTAACAGTCATCTCACTGAAGATGATCTCCACATGGCAAACAAGCAGAGGAAAAGACGCTCCATATCCTATGTCTTCAGGGAAATGCAAATTAAAACAACGACTCTGCTACACGCGTATCAGCACCGCCAACATCCGGACCACCGATGATGCAACGCTGGTGAGGATGTGAACGACAGGACGTCTACTTCATTGCCGGTGGGGGTGCAGAGTGGCATGGCTACTGTGTAAGACAGTTTGGCAGCTTCTTACAAAATTAAACATACTCTTACCAGTCATGCTCCCTGGTATTTACCCAGAGGAGTGGAGAACTGACGTCCACGCAAAAACGTGCATGCGGATGTGTTTTGGAGCTTTACTCACGCGTGCCCGAACTTGGAAGCAACCAAGATGTCCTTCCACAGGCGAATGGATCAATAAACCGTGGTCCATGCAGACAGTGGGCTATCATTTCGTGCTGAAAAGAAAGGAAGCCATGAAGAGTCGTGGAGGAGTCTGAAATGCGCATGACTGCGTAAAGAAGCCGATCTGAGAAGGCTGCGTACGGTATGATCCCAAGTCTGTGACATTCTGGAAAAGGCAAAGTTATGGAGACAGTGGAAGATAGGCGGCGGCCAGGGGTGGGGGAGGGGCACCGAGGGCTTCTAGGGCAGTAGAACTATTCCGTGAGATAATATAATGCTGGATACACGTCATTATACATTTGTCCGAACCCACAGAACGTACAACACCAGGAGTGAAGCCTGGTGTCAACTCTGGACTGTGGGTGTTAATGACGTGTCTGTGTAGGTTGGTCACTGGTAATGAGTGTCCCGCTCCGGTGGGGGACGCTGTGGCGAGGGGGGTGCAGGGGGTATATGGGAAATCTGTACCTTTTTACTTTCGCTTAAGTTTTATTATTTATTTATTTACTTATTTAACTTTTAAAGATTTTATTTAGTATTTTGAGAAAGGGGGGCAAGGGCGGAAGGAGAGAAAGACTCTCAAGCAGACTCCCCAGGGATCGCAGAGTCCAACACGGGGCTGGATCTCACAACCCTGAGATCATGACAGGAGCCGAAACCAAGAGTCCGATGTGCTCAACCGACGGAGTCACCCAGGCGCCCCTATTTATTTAATTTTTACAAGTAGTCTCCACGCCCAATGGAGGGCTTGAATTCACGACCCTGAGATCGGGAGTCACACGCTCTACCCAGTGAGCCACCCAGACGCCCATAGAAATCTGTACCTTTTACTCAATTTGCTGTTACCCTGAAACTGCTGCAGAAAATAAATGTCACTAAAATGAATAAATAGGGGTGCCTGGGTGGCTCAGTCGGTTAAGCACCTGCCTTCCACTCAAGTCATGATCTCGAGGTGGAAGGATCAAGTCCCAGTCAGGATCCCTGCTCAGCGGGGAATCTGCTTCTCCCTCTGCCACTCACCCCGCGTGTGCTCTGTCTCTCTCTTTCTCTCAAATAAATAAATAATTAAATCTTTAAAAAATAAAATGAATGAATACATTTAAAAAAGAGAACGAAAGGAATGGCTACTGCCGTATTCTCCTGGAGTGCATTTCCTAGCGTGTGCTACTCTAGACAAGAAGGAGAAAAACCCATAGCTACTTTGAAAACATGTATTTAAAGCTGATTCTAGAACGTGGTGTCCTGGGTGGGGAAGGCCAGATGGTGCCCTCACAGCGGCCCCCAGATACAGTCTGTTCCTGCCTCAGTGACGTCCAGGACCCGAGCAGCGCAGGGCCCTTCCTCCACACCTCTGCTGAGCCAGGATGCCCTTAGGGCGCTAACATTATTTAGAGTAACATGGAGTCTTTACACCGAAAGGGGCTTAAAAGAAGTTCAGTGGAAATCCATTGTTTAACACATGAGAGTCCCGGGGCTCAGAGAAATTAAGGAAATTCGAGGTAGAGCACATCTGGGGGTAGAATGTGTTTGCCATCCATTAGCTCACAGTCACCCCAAGATGTACGTGATGGTAGTGTCCCTGTGTTTACACAGATGAGGGCAGAGAGGCTCGGGGCTTTACCAGAATCCGCACTGACTGTGAGCAGCTGGTCTACCCTCGGCACCAGGCCGCCCCCTCCAGCACCTGTCTGCATAGGAATCCAGCTACCTGGTGATTGTATGGTTTGGCTGTTTGTTTTGAATTTAGTTGCATGTGGGGCAGTTCATCCCCTCCCATGGTTGTTTTCCAGCTTCCCTGTTCCAACTTTACCTTGCTCTGAGAGTGCCATCCTCAAAGTGACTGTGAATTTTTGTCCCGTCCCAGGATTCTGAAATCTTCCTGTTGATGGCCACTCTAATGTCCCCTTGATCCATGGCCAAATGTGTCACCCAAAGAGGTTTACCTGAAAACCTGATGTTTCATTCATTCATGGATGTATTGCTGCTGCTGCTTCTTTTTTTTTTTTTTTAAGGTTTTATTTATTTATTTGAGAGTTAGGAAGAGAGATCACGAGTAGGGAGGGAAGAGTAGAGGGAGAAGCAGGCTCCCCGCTGAGCAGAGAGCCGATGCGGGACTTGATCCCAGGACCTGAGGATCATGACCTGAGCCCAAGGCAGACGCTTCACTGACCGAGCCACCCAGGCGCCCCTGATTTATTACTTTTTTCAGCAAATATTGAGTACCGACCGCAGGCAAGGCTTTGGGTATAAGCGAGCTTAGCAGACGTGGTCCCTGCACTTCGGGGAAAGACAGACATGAAATAAGCCATCTGATCGATACTTAGAATTACAAGGACCTGAGACAAGAACACACAAGAGTTTGTGTGTTAAGAGCCTAAAGCAACTTGTGTGGCCAGAGTGTGGTCCATGAGAGGAACGTGGGAAGAAATGAGGTTCCAGAGTTAAACTGAAATCTGATCAGGCAGGACCTTGTAGGCCATGTAAGGATGTTTTCTTTTCCGTTAGATGCAAGGAGAAGCCAGTGACGGTTTTACAGTATGTTTAAAAGACCTCCCAGGCCACTGTGGGGAGGGCAGGAGGAGAGGCCAGGCTGAGAACATGTTGCAGGATTCCAGTCGAGCGGCGGTGGGGGCCCTGGAGGTGGAGAGCCACAGACAGACTGTGAAAAGCGTGGAAAGTGGCATCGGTGGCATTTGGTAACGGGTTAGCTCTTACGAGCAAAAAGAGGAGGAAGTTTGCAAAGATGCCTCCTGGGTTTGTGACTTTAGCAGAGGAACAGATGGTCGTTGAATTTACTTAGATAAGGAGGATGGGAGGGGGAGGATCCTGAGTTCAATTTTGGACAAGTTGAGTGTGAGATGGCTGAGGAGGCAGCTGGCTATGCGAGCCTGGAGCTCAGAAGAAAGGTCTGGGCTGGAGATAAAAATATGGGAGTTAACTGCCTTGGGGTGATATTTAAAGCTGCGGGACTAAGTGAGATCACCGTTGGTGGGGGGGAGTGTAGGGAGCCCACCAAAGGAGAGAAGAGCCCACCGCCTCTAATGACAGAGGTGGAGGGGAGGAGGGAGAGCTGGCAGTGGGATGAGCCTGAGCAGGAGGGAGGAGAGGAGGCGTGGCTGACAGAAAGGCCTAGGGCCTGTTTCAACACTGGTCAGACAACTGTGCTGAATGCCAATGAGGGTGTGGTGGGGGGGCTGGAAAGCACTGGCTTTGGCATTTGGACGGTGGATGCTGAAGCTTCCCCCAAGTCCTCCCAGAACCCCGACTGCAGGCATCTCCCAATTGTGTGCTCAGTCTTGACACACTGGTCTGAAGTCAGCTATGGTGGGAGTGTTCACACCGCGACCTTAACAAACACGGCCAAGGAGGACCCTTCAGGTAATGAGCAAATTCAGTGAGACTAGTAATATACTGCATGTTAATTCATTGATTTTAAATAAAAATAGAATAAAATAAATTAAATTGTTGGGTTATTTTTTCCTTGGAAAGCCTCCCTCAACTGTGATTCCATTCATAGCAGAACGAAGGGGGGACCAACCTTCTGCACGCTCTCTGGTCCCATCAGAATGTTTTCAGAACATTTTCCATGAAAATGAATGGTCTTCCAAGAAACCAGCTGAGTGTCTCAACTTCCTTTGAAGGAGGCTTTTACCTTTGCCACAGGACTCCCTAAAGTCTTAGGCTTTTAGTCACTAATCTTTGAAAATTTGATGCAGACCAAAAGGAAAAAAATTCAGTGTGGTCATATGAGGAATTTCTTCCAACTCTGAGTTAGCCGTAAGAAATTCCAAGAAGCATAAGCAGTAAACCACATTTCATTGACTCCTGGGTTTATTTACTTGGTAGAAATAATCATTAGAAGATTCCAGAATTCAGGGCTGAGAGTTGACATTTTCCCCCTTCTTGCTTTTTCATTAAAAAAATATGCTTGCTATTCCATGAATATATAGATAAGAAAATTAACTGGAAGGTGGAGAGTTTGGACATTTTCAATGTCATGACAACTGGATTGGATCATTTGGCAAATGAGCTAATTATTAGATACTCTCAGGTGTTAAGACAAAAATCATTATTTTAGCCGCGACGTGTAGTCATAGACTTGAGTCTTGGTCTTGCCTAAAAATGAACCAAAGATTGACCTGAATGCATTGCAGACTCCTGAACTTACTAAAGAAGTCAGCGTGTTCTAAAGTCCAGACGGTTCTAAAAGCTTCTTCTTTGACATGTCTTTACTCCAAACACATAGCAATGACAAACAAAATTTATCAAGCCTAAAAACTAAATAAACACTTCCGTGGACCCAGAATTGGGACAGAAACATGAAGCTGTGAGCTAAGCGAAACCCACAAGCTTCCTGGGCTCTAGCTCCGGAACCAGGCAATATTAGCCAGAATTTGGCTTTTCCAGAGTAAATTAGAATAAGAGTTCCATGCCGAGATCGGAAACTGAAGCCAGACTCCCTGCTTGAAGCCAGAGGCAGAGGCAGGCTCCTCCTACTCATGAAAAAAAAAAAAAAATAGAAGCTCTTTCCGCCTGGCCTAGAGCTTTTAGCAAACTGTAGACTCAGGGGAGAGAGGACACAGACAGAACCTTGCCACGTGACTAGGAGAGGGAGCAGTCCAGCGCCTGGCTTGGTACCCGGACCTGGGCTGTCCTCAGTATCACCGTGAGCCGCATCTCTGAAGTTCCATCAGTAGACTGGTCTGAACGGGGGTCTAGGGAGCCAAGGGCAGAGTGAAGGCAATAAAAAACAAAACCAAAAACACCCCCAGCAGACAGGGAGGGGAAAGCACTGGAGGGGTAGAGGAGAGAAGAGAAACACAGACAGGTCTCCAAATGATCTCCCTAATCCAAACCCAATGCTGAGAAAGGCAGCCAACAAAATGAAACAAAAACACGAATTGATTCCTGTTGAAACTAATTTTATGGGCCCGCTGGGGAAAAGGTTTAATGTGTTTAGAACGTTCAGGGAACTTCCATTTTAAAAGAGCAAGAGCACGATGGAAAAATGCCAGCATAAATGGAGTCAGGATGCATGGGTACCAAAAAGCACAACTTTAGAAACCTTGGAAATGAAAAATAGAGTGATCAAAATAAAATCCAATAGGTCAGCTAAGCTCTAGACAGGAAAGAGTTCAAGGGAAAATTAGTGAGCTGGAGAGGGTTCTGAGGCTCTCCCCCAGAAAACGGGACAGAGACAGCGGATGAAAATGCAGGGCGCAGATAAGAGAGAGGGTGGGTCGATGGGCCCTGGCCTGCATCCACGAGGGGGAGAATGAGCACTGTGGTGGGGAAACAGTTCCCAAGAGGCACTGGGTCAGGATTTTCTCCAGTTAACCATCTGAGGTCTGGGGGGGGGCGGGGGTCGTAGGGAGTGCCAAGCAGGAGACACACGAATCCTCCCACCTCAGTGAAACTGACTGACATTGAAAATACATAGAAAACTTAAAAGCCTTGAGAGAAAAACAAAACAAAACAAAAAGACGCATCGCCCTCCCAGGAATGAGAATTAGACCGATAGCTAACTTTTCATGGGCCGAAGACAAGGAAGCAATGTCTTTGTGGTGCTGAGGGAAGTGGCTGAGAACCGAAAACCTCATACGTCTTTAAGTTACTATTCAGCAGTGAAAGGCAGTTTAAGACATTTTCGAAAATACCGTGATCAAGGTTATTTCGACTCCTAGACCCTCATGAAAATAGCCAGCATGGATGTATTTTGACAAAAACAAAAGGAAATAGTGGTTGAAAATGATAACACAGAAATCGATGAACTAGTTAGTGGATTTGATTTTCTCACAAACCCCACCATTTTTGCATTTATTAAAGGGATGAACTCTAAGGGCGCCTGGCTGGCTCAGTGGGGGGAGCGTGCATGCAACTCTTGATCTCCAGGTTGTAGTTCCAGCACTGTGCTGGGTGCAAAAATTACTTAAAAATAAAATCTTTAAAAAGGGGGGGGAGGGGTGTCTGGGTGTCTCAGTCTGTTGAGCATCTGACTCTTGATTTCGGCTCAGGTCATGATCTCAGGGTCCTGGGATCAAACCCCAAGTTGGGCTTCCCACTCAGCAGGGAATCTGCTTGTGTCCCTCTCCCCCTGCCCCTCCCCCCACGTGCTCCTCCCCAATAAATAAATAAACCTTTCTTAAGAAAGAGGATGAACTCTAGACACAACTCTAGATCAAAAAAAAAAAAAAAAGCTACAGGGTGTTAAGGATGGGAAGAAATGAAGATTATTCAACGGGAAGTTAATATAGCCGAAGATCAGTGTCATGTCAGAAGAAAGGACAAAAACACTGGATAATTTTAGATGCTCTTAGAAAGTGGTTAGTTAAGTATGTATGTTAACCATTTCAGGACAATTACCAAAATAAATAAAATATAATGCCTAAGTCAATAGAAGAGGAAAAGGGGAACACAGAAAATGTAATGCAAGACAAGGCAGGAAAAGTGTGAAGGGAAGCAAAGGAAGGTAAACATGAAGTGAAAAAAAAAAAGGGAGTTAAACATAAATTCAAATATTATCATTCACCTTTGCAACCATAGATGATAAAAATTGATTTTAAAAAAGAGATAATTATAGTAAGGAGGGCACGTATTGCATGGTGCACTGGGTGTTATACGCAACTAATGAATCATCGAACTTTACATCGGAAACCGGGGATGTACTGTATGGTGACTAACATAATATAATAAAAAAAATTAAAAAAAAAATAAAATAAAAAAGAGATAATTAGAATGAATAAAAAAACAAAGTCAGTTATATACTGCATACAAGAGACATATCTAACACAAAACAATACAGGGAAATGAAAAATGAAGGAATAGAAAATGATTCACAGTAAAAAAATATTTTTTTTAAGATTTTATTTTTAAGTAATCTCTACACCCAACATGGGGCTTGAACTTACAACCCTGAGGCCAAGGGTCATACGCGCTACTGACTGAGCCAGCCAGGTGCCCCACACTGTAAAAATATTAACAAAAAGAAAGCTGATATGGATATCTTAATATCAGATGCAATAAAATTTTCAAACATAAAACATTAATAACAACAAAGAGGGACAAAATATATATTAACAACATGCTTCATAACATACAGTCATAAGCCTATGGGTACCTCAAAAACCGACCATACTATAGAGAAATTTACCAATCTATTGTAATGGTAAAAGATTTTAACACACTTTGGACAGCTATCACAGAATAAAAAAATTAACAACTACCCAGAATATTTGAACATAAGACTTTAAAATTTGATCTGATGCATGTATTAAATATATATAATACTCTGAACCAAGCAAATGAAGAATATATGCAATCTATTCTTTCAGATTATCTATGGAATTTTACAAAAGAAATTTATCACAATACTAGATTAAAAAAGTATTCTCAACAAATTTTTAAGAGATCAATATCTTACAGACCATAATCTGACTAGAATTCAATTAAATCAGAATCAACACTGGAAATGTGATTTAAATTTCCACATGTTTTGAAGATTTTACTTATTTATTTTGTCAAATGAAAGCCAGTTCCACTCACTTAATTAACCTAGCGATTCATCTTACCTGGTTTCATACAGTAAAGACAGTGGTCTTGTAATAACAGGTCAGCGAAGGAAAAGTGACATCGGTCCGGATTTAAGGGCTTCTACACGAATTTGGGTAAGCAGTTCATCCATATATTAATACATAATTCACAGTCACATTTATTTCTAAAGCCAATTCTAAAAATTTGGACAGGGTAGCATTTCAATCTATTTTAAAGACTTGGACGGGTAGATGACCATATAATAGTTACGTCTCTGCCCTTGACTAGTACTGGACACTATTTTCAGACTTCTATTTTTAATTTTTAATTTATTTTATTTTATTTTTTANTTTTTTTTTTTTTTTTTTGCCTTTTTTTTTTTTTTTTTTTTGAGGGAGAGAGAGAATGAGAGAGTGCGGGCCAGGGAGACAGAATCTTAAGCAGGCTCCACACCCAGCATGGAGAGTGACATGGGGCTCCATCTCACAACCCTGAGATCATGACTTGAGTCGAAACCAAGAGCCAGATGCTCAACTGCCTGACCCACCCAGGCGCCCCTATTTTCAGGTTTTTAGATGAAGAGCAAGGGACGGAGAAGTGTGCTCTTAGNNNNGGGGGGGGGGGGGGGGGGGAGCTGTGGAGTTTGAAAAACAATTTCTAGAAACTTTTAATTTTAACCATTAAATCAATATTTAGTGGCCTTGTACCCACGGAGCACGTACATTTACCTACTCTAATCTTTCTGTGTGGTTATAAAAATAGACGTAGAAGAAAATGAGAATGGACGGACCTATTTCTCTCTATATTCATATTCACTCTCGAGATGGAGCTCTGCAAGCCCGCTGAGCTGGTACTCCGCTTAGCTCTATTTTCTGTCTGCTTCTTAACAAGGGACTCCACATTCCTCATAGGATCTACGTTTTGCTTTAACTGCTAGGTTCTTGGCTTTGCTCTTTTCATGTCAGCTTTAGCCTTCAACAGCTGCTTTAATAGTGATTTCTCAGCTTAAGACTCGGACTTGCTTCCCGCCTGCCCCTGAAATGTCCTGCAATTTTATTTATTGTTTCCTGAAGTGAGGCTCTCACTCATATTTTCCACAAATGACAGCCTTTTCCCAAAGGGGACCCAATTAGTCGAGTCCTTCTCCAGCTCCACTTAAAAGCCAGAGTTAAATGCAAATACAATTGCTTCCATTCCCTGCCCCCCCCCTGCTGTGCTTCTCGGATATGATCTCAAGTATCAAACGTTACCGAATGAAACCACAGAAAACTGAAGAGCCAAAGCAGTCCTGAGAAGGAAGCAAGCGGGAGGCAACCTACTTGCTGATTTCAAACTACACTACAAAGCTGTGGTAATCCAAACAGTGTGGGACTGGCAGAAAAATAGACACGTAGACCAACGGAACAGAATCAAAAGCACCAGAAATAGACCCATGCATATCTGGTCGAGTAACATTTAACAAGGCAGCCAAGCATACCCGATGGGGAAAGGATAGTCTTTTCAATACACGGTGTTGGAAAAACTAGATTAACACACGCAGAAGAATGAAATTGGTATAAGTACCACTCTCCAAAATTAAGACTTAAATGTAAGACCTGAAATCATAAAGTTCCTAGAAAAAAACAGAGGGGGAAATCTCCTTGACATTGATCGTGGCAATTTTTTGGCAAAACACAAACAACAAAAGCCAAGATGAATAAGCGGGACTATAGCGAATGAGAAAACTTCTTCACAGCAAAAGAAACAGGCAACAAAATGGAAAGGCAATCTATGGAATGGGAGGAAATATTTGTCAATTTTATATCTGATAAGGTGTTCATATATCCAACATTTATAAAGAACTCCTACAACTCAATAGCAAATAGTGAAAAAGGAAAACAGGCAGAGGAACTAAAGAGACATTGTCCTAAACAAGGCATGCAGATGGCCAGCAGGCTCACGAAAAGGTGTTTGACATCGCTCATCATCAGGGAAATGCAAATCGAAACCGCAGCGAGATGTCATCTCACACCTGCTGAGATGGCTATCATCAAAGAGACAAGAGACAAGTGTTGGCGAGGGCGATTAGAGAAGGGATCCTCAGGTACGGTTGGTGGGAATGCACACTGGTGCAGCCGCCGCGGACAAAGACAGGGAGGTTTTTCAGTGAACTTCGCAGAAGTTAACATCTTCCGGAGCAACTAACCAACATTAAACTGTTTCGGTAGATGAAGAAGGTTTACCATATCTACGGCCCAAATCATGTTCAACAAGTAAAAACTAAAACTGTGCTAAATATTGGAACTCTTAGTCAGCATTCCCTAAGTGAAAAGGAATCCTTCCCTTTTTATCTACCCACAATACAAGGTAAATTTCAAAACCTGGGAGGACTTACAAAGCATGCCAATATCTTTCTCAGGTTTATAGTAATTTTAAGAACTTTGTAATGGAAGCTACAGGTAAAATAAAAGCATACTAACTTGAATATTATTGAAAAACTTTCTTGAAGAAAAGAAATTAAAGTAGAATTACCGTATGATCCGACAATCCCACTTCTGGATATATATCCAAGGAAAAGGAAAACAGAGTCTTGAGAAAGATCTGCCTACTCATGTTTAGTGCAGAGCTATTCACCACAGGCAAGGTATGGAAACAAGCTCATCGTCCATCAACAGATGAATAGATACAGAAGATGTGATATATACGTGATATATAATATGGGATATATGATCATATATATCACATGAGATATAATATCACATATATATATGCTATTTAGCCGTGAGAAAGAAGGAAATCCTGCCATTTGCAACAGCATGGGTGGACCTTAGAAGTACTATGTTAAGAGAAATAAGTCAGATAGAGAAAGACAAATCCTCAATCTCACTTACGTGTGGAATCTAATAATGCCACATTCATGGAAGCAGAGAGTAGAATGGTGTAGAATGGTGGTCAGCATGGGCACTGGGGAACGGGGAAATGGGGAGACAGTGGTCAAAGGGTGCAAACTTTCAGCTATAAGATGAATTAGTTCTGGGGCTATAATGTAGGGCATGGTGATTATGGTTAACAATACTGTATTATGTACTTGAAAGTTGCTGACAGAGTAGATCTGAAATGTTCTCGCCACAAAACAGAAATGGTCATTATGCGACACGATGGCAGGTGTGAGCTCACGCTATGGTGGTGACCATTTTGCAATTGATAAGGGTATCAAATCACTGTACGCTTTAAACTTACACAATATTGTATGACAGTGAAGCTGGGGGAGAGGCAAAGTCATTACCAAAATCTAGTTAAATCAATTAAATCCCTTTTGGATTTGGACACCTTGTCGCCAAAGGAAGCAAATAGAAACCAGATACAGCAACATGCCAGTGGGCTTGGGGGATTCTTTGAAGCTTGGCAATCCTGCCTCTCCCTTCACATTTCCCTGGCTCTAGGCCTGCACTGTCCAAGAGAACTTTCTGGAATGATGGAAATGTTTAATATCTGCGCTGTCCAAAATGCTACCGCCAGCCACATATGGCCATTGAGCCATATGTGTTGAGACTGAAGAATTGAACATTTAATTTTATTTAATCATAGTGAATTTATATTTGAATAGGTATGTGTGACTAGTGTCTACCATATTGGATAGTACAGTTCTCGACTGTCTTGGCACCCCATTTGGATAAATCTACTTGTTTTGTCCCTGTGAACTGGATTGCATAATTGCCTCCTTAGTGAGAAATGCACTGTTGTCCTCCAGGCTCCAAGCTTCAAGATTCCACACTTGACATCCTTCCTTCCCCTTCCAAGCCAGAAGAAAGATGAAACTTATAAAGATTTTCCTGGGATGCCTGGGTGGCTCAGTTGGTTAAGGGTCTTCCCTCAGTACAGGTCAAGATCTCAGAGTCCTGAGATCGAGCCCTGCATTGGGCTCTCCGCTCAGCGGGGAGTTTGTTTCTCCCTCTCCCTCTGCTACTCCCCCTGCCTGTGCTCTCTCTCTTTCTCTCTGACAAATAAATAAATAGAAATCTTTTAAAAAATAAATAGAGCTTTTCCTGAGGGCTCCAGTCTTCACTGACCCCCCTTGCCTCTGATTCTGCCTCTGTCTGCAAAGCAGAGATATAATACTTGCTGCCATTTTGAATCTTAGTATTTCCCACATAGATGACAGACTTCTTTCGTGCAAGGACCACCCATTCTTTATCTTACCAGATTTTCTCTGGTGCCTATTATGGAGTCAGTTATATTGTAAATGTTCTGTAAATATTGATCAATTGATTGATTGAGGGTAGAGAAAAGGAATCTAGTATGAGCAAGAAAAGAGTTTCTGAGACATAGGAGAGGGGTTGTGTCTTATCTTAGGATTTACTTAGCACCCTAAAAATTAAAGGCCTTTTAGAAATGGTTTCTCTTGGGGCTCCTGGGTGGCTCAGTTGGTTAAGCAGCCAACTCTTGATTTTGGATCAGGTCATGATCTCAGGGTCCTAGGTTGGAGTCCCGTGTCAGGCTTTGTACTCAGCAGGGAGTCTGCTTGAGGATTCTCTCTCTCTCTGTCTCTCTCCCCCCTGCCTCTCCCCCTGCTTGCATGCTCTCTCTCCCTCTCTAAAATAAATATATAAAACTTAAAAAAAGAAATTATTTCTTATTTCCCATAATTTTTATTTATTTATTTATTTATTTATTTATTTGCAAACACCCTTTAGAATTATTTTTCCAGTCATCTAAGGAACTCAATTCAAAACCTTTCTCGGGTGGATGGGGGATGAGTGAAATAGGCAGTGGGGATTACGGAGTGCACCTGCCCTGATGAGCACCAGGTGATGAATGGAAGTGATGAGTCACCATGGTGTATACCTGATACTGATATTACACAGTATATTAACTAATTGGAATTTAAACAAAAACTGAAAAAAAAACACCTCACCTTTCCTGAGTACCTATGTGACAAAAGCTGTTACCCATTTTGAATGTATTCCTTTCTGTAGGGTTTTCCATCAAAGGACCCGTCTAATCACGTGTATGAGTTTCGTCTTAGAGAACTGACTGAGAAATTGAGGGGTCGCTACATGCCCCAAGCGGCACATTTGGTGGAACCAGGATTAGCATGTGGTTGTCTATTTATTTATTCTTTTAAAATATTTTATTTATTTGTCAGAGAGAAAGAGTGAGCGAGCACAAGCAGAGGGAATGACAGCGGAAGCAGACTCCCCGCTGAGCAGGGAGCCAGACTCGGGACTCGATCCCAGGACCCTGGGATCGTGACCTGAGCTGAAGGCAGACGCTTCACCGACTGAGCCCAGGTGTCTCTGTCTGTTTAAAACCTCCCCTGGAAGGTAAGCTCTTGAACACATGCAATTTTCCCTTCTTTGGTGACCTACATCTCTGAAAGTACTTTGGTTCACCTTTCCCTCGTCCTTAAGCACCCAAATTACACTTTAGCAAAACTGGGCTGGTGGAGGGATCTAACTGATGGCGAAATTCCTGCTGACCACACCCTGGGTGAGGCCACCGTGGTCGGGAAGGCCCAAGCCTTTGGTCCTCGCTCCCGCAGAGCCCGGCGGCCGGCCGGCCTGTGCTCCAACCACCGGCTCACGGTGCCCAAAATATGAAAAGAAAATAAGGAGCCAGAAGGGAGTTGTCCCTGTGGGACAAGAATGTCAGCTGGCACTGGTTCATCCCATTTTCCCAGCTATTTTGACATGTGTTATATAAGGGAGCCGATTCCAAGACAAAACAAAAAACGAAAGCCTTCTGACTATGGAAGTGCAAACAGAATAAATTAGATCTGACTTTTCCTTTTAACTTTTTATTTACATAGGACGGGTTTGTTTCAGCAATGGCTTTTTATGTCCATGAAGCCACAAATCTAGTGTGGTAGTCCCCCTTGCTTACTATCTATGCTCATTTTTATTTCTCCAAACTTCCATAAGTTTCAAATATGTTTTCAATTTGCTGAAAATACTTACGAATCATATGCACACATGCATATGTACAATAAATCACTTTTATAGAACTAATCAAATCCGGCATTCTTTTATAGCTCTCGGTGGTTCAGATTTTCAAGGCTGTGGCCTTGTATGGAGCTTCAACTTCATGGTCACAGAATAGGTGGGTCAAAGGTCAAGGTTCTGTTTGCAGGTTTTTTTTTTTTTTTAAGATTTTATTTATTTATTTGACAGAGAGAGACAGCCAGCGAGAGAGGGAACACAAGCAGGGGGAGTGGGAGAGGAAGAAGCAGGCTCCTAGCAAAGGAGCCTGATGTGGGGCTCGATCCCAGAACGCCAGGATCACACCCTGAGCCGAAGGCAGACACTTAACAACTGAGCCACCCAGGCGCCCCTGTTTGCAGGTTTTTGACCAGACACATCTAGGATCTAGTTAGAAGTGACATGGAGGAAGTGACTTCTGGCTCATCCCCATTTCTGTCAGGTCTAAGGAAGAAAAGGCACCCGATGTAGAAATGACAACGGTGACGTTGGTCTGGTGATTGCGGGTGGTGTGCTTATGGGTGACAGCCCCGTGAAAATGCTCAGGAGTCCCGAAGGAGACTTGCATTTCTGACTTCTCTTCTGAACTCTAGGGTCGTACATATCATTTCTACCTGACGGCCTGATGGTCTTAAACAGCACGTGTCCGATAAAGAACTCTTAGTCCCACACCCTTGAAGCTCGCTACCCCCCACGCCGTCAGCCCCGTTTCAGCACACGACATCACTACTCGCCCTGTTGGTCATCTGAGAGTTTTGACAAATGTACGCAGTCTGTAGACACCAGCTCAATTAAGACGTGGAATTGTTCCGTTATCCTAAAATATGCCCCTGGGCTGTGTTGCAGTTGTCTTTCCTCCTGCCTTCAGCCCTGGAAACCACGCATCTATTTGCTGTCCCTCTGGTCTTTTCCAGAATGTTATGTAAATAGAATCGTACAGTTTTTGTGTTCTTTCTGGGCCATCATTTATCATGTATTTGAGATTCATTCGTATTGGAACGTGTTTCAATAGTTCATTCCTTCTCGTAGCTCCATGGTATGGAATACCGTATTCCGTGGAGTAGTATCCCTCGGTATGGAATACCATATTCTGTGGAGTAGTGTTCCGTGGCACCGCAGCTGGTCTATCCATTCACCTCCTGAAGGACGTTTAGGTTGTTTCCAGTTTTTGGTGACGATAAAAAGAACTGTTAGGAACATTGACTTATGTGCTTTTGAGCGAACATAAATTTTCATTTCTCTTTGGGTAAATAGGAGTGGCACTGCTAAGTTGTATGGTAAGTATATTTTTAACTTTATAAGAAACTGCCAAACTGTTTTCCGGAGTGGCTGTACCATTTTACATTCCCACTGGCAGTGTGTAAGGGATCCGGTTTCTTTTATTTTTCGAATAAAAATAGAGTGTGTAATGATATCTGTTGTGGTTTTAACTCGCATTGCCTTATTAGCTGATGACGTCAAACATCTTTCTGTATGCTTGTTTGCCATTCATACACCTGCTTTAGTGAAGAGTCCGAGTCCTTTGCTGTTTTCCAGTTGGATTGTTTGTTTTCTGCCTCTTGAGCTAAGAAGGTTTTTGTTAATAGTATGGATAGAACTATTTTTTTCTTTGGATATGTGGTTTGCAAATATTTTCTCCCAGTCTATACCTTGCCTTTTAAAATATATTTTATTTTTTAGAATAGTTTTGGTTCATAGGAACACTGGGCAGAAGGTGCACAGATTTCCCATATACCTCCTGCGCCCCCCTTCCCACAGCCTCCCCCACCGGAGCGGGACACTCATTACCAGTGACCAACCTACACAGACACGTCATTAACACCCACAGTCCAGAGTTGACACCAGGCTTCACTCCTGGTGTTGTACGTTCTGTGGGTTCGGACGAATGTATAATGACGTGTATCCAGCATTATATTATCTCACGGAATAGTTCTACTGCCCTAGAAGCCCTCGGTGCCCCTCCCCCACCCCTGGCCACTGCCGATCTTCCACTGTCTCCATAACTTTGCCTTTTCCAGAATGTCACAGACTTGGGATCATACCGTATGCAGCCTTCTCAGATCGGCTTCTTTACGCAGTCATGCGCATTTCAGGTTCCTACGCGGCTCTTCATGGCTGCATTTCTTTTTAGCACGAAATGATAGCCCACTGTCCGCATGGACCATAGTTTATTGATCCATTCGCCTGTGGAAGGACATCTTGGTTGCTTCCAAGTGCTGGCAATTAAACTTCCTTTAAGTTTATACCAGCACTTTCCCTGTCAGAGGTTTGCAGGTTGGTGGGGCTGTTGGTTAAGGTCCCCTCCCCCACAATGGCCAGGGATTGTTGGCATGTGACCAAAGCAAGGCGATCAGACACAGGGCAGAGTTTTTGATTTTAATGAAGTCCAGCTTATTAATTCTTTGGTGCTATATGTAAAAAGTCATTGCGTTACCCAAGGTCATCTAGGTTTTCTCCTGTATTATCTTCCAGGAATTTTATGGTTTTGTGTGTTAGTTTTGTATGTGATCCATTTTGAGTTAATTTTTGTGAAGAGTGTGAGGTCTGTGTCTAGACTCATTATTTTGCATCTGGATGTACAGTTGTTTTAGTACCGTTTGCTGGAAAGACTATTCTCCATTGCATTTTGCTTGGTCCTTTGTCAAAGGTAAGTTGACATATGTGTGTGTGTGTGTGTATATATATACACACACACACATACATATATCTATTTCTAGGCTTCTGTTCTATGGATCTATTTGTCTTTTTTCTTGTCAATACCGCACTGTCTGGATTACTGAAGCTCAATAGTAAGTGTTGAAGTTAGGTAGTGTCTGTCCTTCAACTTTGTTGTTCTCCTTCAATATGGTGTCAGCCATTCCTGGTATTTTGCCCTCCACATAAACTTTAGAGTTTGTTTGTTGATATCCACAAAACAGCTTGCTCAGATTTTGGTTGGAATTATATTGAATTTAAAGAGCAAGTTGGGGGGCGCCTGGGTGGCACAGTGGTTAAGCGTCTGCCTTCCGCTCAGGCGTGATCCCGGCGTTATGGGATCGAGCCCCACATCAGACTCCTCTGCTGGGAGCCTGCTTCTTCCTCTCCCACTCCCCCTGCTTGTGTTCCCTGTCTCGCTGGCTGTCTCTATCTCTGTTGAATAAATAAATAAAATCTTAAAAAAAAAAATAAAGAGCAAGTTGGGAGGAACTGATCTCTTGAGTTTTCCAATCCATGAACATGGAATATCTCTCCACTTACTTAGTCCATGATATCCTTCCTTGGAATTTTGTAGTTTTCCTTATATAGATCTTGTTCATATTTTGTTAGATCTATACCAAAGTATTTTGTTTGTTGAGGTGCTAAAGTAAAGGGTATTGTGTTTTTAATTTTGAATTCCACTTGGTCATGCCTGGTATATAGGAAAAAATATACAACTTTTGTATATTAGCCTTATATCCTACAAACTTGCTGTAGTCACTTATTAGTTCCAGTTTTCTGGTTGATTCTTTTGGATTTTCTACATCAGACAATCATGTCTCCTGCAAACAAAGATAGTTTTATGTCTTCCTTTCCAATGGGTTCAAATTTTATTTCCTTTTCTTGTGTTAATACAATAGCTAGGACTTCTAGTATAATGTTGAAAAGGAATAGTGAGAGGGAACATTTTTGCCTGGCTCTTGATCTTAATAGAAAAGCTTTGAGCTTTTCACCCTAAGTATGGTGCTATCTGTAGATTATTTGTAGATATTCCGCATCAAGTTGAGGAAGTTCCCCTCTATTCTTAACTTACTGAGAGTGTTTATTATGAATGGGTATTGGATTTTGTCAAATGCTTTTTTGTGCATCTATGGATATGATCATGGAAATTTTCTTCTTTAGCCTATTGATGTGGTGGATTATGTTAACTGATTCTCAAATGTTGAACCAGTTTTGCATATCTAAGATAAATCCCACTTGGTCATGGTGTATAATGCTTTCTAGACGTTGTTGAATTCTTTTTGCTAATATTTTTAAAAATTATTTTTAAAGATTTTATTTATTTGACAGAGAGAGACACAGCAAGAGAGGGAACATAAGCAGAAGGAGAGGGAGAAGCAGGTTTCCTGCTGAGCAGGGAGCTTGACGGGCTCGATCCCAGGACCCTGGGATCATGACCTGAGCTGAAGGCAGACACTTAATGACTAAGCCACCCAGGTGCCCCTATTTGCTAATATTTTGTTGAGGATTTTTACATCTATGTTCATGAGATACATTGGTCTGTAATTTTCTTTTGTTGTGATGTCTTTGATTTTGGTATTTAAAAAATGCTAGCCTCAGAAAATGGGTTAGGAAGTATTTCCCCTGCTTATATCTTCTGGAAAAGACTGTAGAGAATTAGTACAATTTCTTCCTTAAATGTTTGATAGAATTTACCAGTGAATCCATCTGGCCCTTGTGCTTTCTATTTTAGAAAGTTACTAAGTAGTGATTCTAATTCTTTAAAAGATATAGGTCTATTCAGATGTTTGTTTGTTTCTTCTTGTGTGAGTTTTGGCAGATTGCACCCTTCAGGGAATTGGTCCATTGCATCTAGATTGTAAAATTTGTGGGCATAGAGTTGTTCATAGTATTCCTTCATTATCTTTTTAAGAGATCTGAGTACGTTAGATTTAATTTGCTCTTCTTTTTCTAGCTTCTCAAGGTGGAAGTTTATATTGTGGTTTTAGATCTTTCTCCTTTTCTAATATATGCATGCAATGCTACAAATTTCCCTTTGAGATCTGCTTTCTATTGAGAGATCCTCAAGTTCAGAGATTCCTTCCTTAGCAGTGTCCATTCTGCTAGTAAGCCTATCAAAGGCATTCTTTCTTTCTGTTTCTCTGGTTTTAATTTCTAGCACTTCTTTGTGGTCCTTTCTTAGAATTTGCATGTCTCTGCTTACTTTGCATGGCCATCTGCGCATACTGTCTATTTCATCTATTGGGTCCCTAGCATATTTCATCCTAGTTGCTTTAAATCTCGATCAGATAATTTTAACATCCCTGCCATATCCGAATCTAGTTCTGATGCTTGCTCTGTCTCTTCCAACTGTGTTTTCTGCCTTATGCCATGTAATTTTTTCTTGATGGGTGAACCCGATGTACTGGGTTAAAGGAAGTGCTGTAAATAGGCTTTTAGTGATGTGGTGGTAAAGTGTGGGGGAGTGAAGCTTTCTATAGTCCGGTGATTAGATCTTGGGCTTTTAGTGAGCCTGTGTCTCTGCACTGGGAACTTCACAGTGCTTGTCAGTTTTGTCCCCCACTTAGGTGGGACGGGATGGCTAGAGATGGGTATTTCCCCTGCCCCAGGTCAGTTAGGCTCTGAAAAAACCCCAGCAATATATACTCTAGTTAAATAGTTTCTCCTGGGGCGCCTGTGTGGCTCAGTTGGTTAAGCATCTGCCTTTGGCTCAGGTCATGATCCCTGGGTCCTGGGATCGAGCCCCACATCGGGCTCCCCACTCAGTGGGGAGCCTGCTTCTCCTTCTCTTCCCTTTCTCCCTCTTTCCCCTTCTCATGCTCTATCTCTCACTATCTCTCTCTCTCTCTCAAATAAATAAATAAAATCATTAAAAAAAATAGTCTCTCCTGGGGATGGACTTTGTTTAAGAATGGAATGCTCTGGCGTATTTAAAAATGATTCCTTTCCCCCTCCTTTTTACCTCCAAACTTGCTCACGTTGAGTTTCCAGTACTTGTCAGTTATGGTTCAGGGTCCCACGCAGCTTCTGGCTTACGGGCTTCTGCTCAGATCAGTTGTGATTCTCCGCATCCACCTAGATGTCACTCCAATTTTTGTGGGCAGCAGTTTGTCTTGTAGCCTCACGTCTCTTATAAATCTGTTCAAAAACAAATTGTAGCTGAGTAGATTCAAAGATCTCACTGTCTTTATTCAACAATTCATGAACTGAGCACCCCACCTAGCAGGTGGAAAGAAGGTCCAAGGAGCTGTACAAAATGGACGGTTTTTATTTCATGTAAGCTCACCACCTTCCCTTAGGGGAAGGCAGGGAGTCTCATCACACAGATGACCTCACTAGTGCCACCAGAAAGTTCCAGACAGGTTTGTGATTCCACTTCTTGGAGAGGCTGAAACGGCAGTTAGGATAGGTATTAAGTCTTGGTGCGGCTTATCACAAGTGACTCCATTTTGGGCCTGTTGTTTCTTTCTAATAGACATAAGAACAGCGGTTGATTTTTTAGTTCGTTCTGCTCTCTACTTGTTGTCAGGATGGAATGGCAATCTCCAAGCTTCTTACGTATTGGACTGGTTGTGCCCTGTCTTTTAATCCTCTACACAGTGTTTCTCAGAGAGCAGAAATTCTTAATTTTAATCATGTCCATATCTTCTTTTATGGCTCAAGCTTTTGTGTGCTATATATAGCTGAGAAATCCATGCCCGACTCAGGGTCACAAAGATTTTCATCTGTTTTCTTCTAGCAGAGTGGTATTTTTAAGGTGTAAATCAGATCACACCACTCCCTTGCTTTAAACTCTCCAAGGATTTTCCCTTGTATTTAGAATAAAAATCTAATTTCCTAT
Source organism: Ursus maritimus (assembly GCF_017311325.1). Classification (NCBI taxonomy): domain Eukaryota; kingdom Metazoa; phylum Chordata; class Mammalia; order Carnivora; family Ursidae; genus Ursus; species Ursus maritimus. Next base: position 68,730,133 of record NW_024424452.1, read on the forward strand.
TCCTGATCTACAGAGCCCTGCATGGTCTTGCCTTAGGCTTCTTCTTTGACCTCTGTCTGCTTCCTACCCCTTTCTCCCTCATTCACTCGGCTCCAGCCACATTTGCTTTCTTGCTATTCTTCATACTCTCCTTGGAGCCCTTGTACTTGCTATCACCTCCGTCTGGATAAGTTCCCTTGTAATAGGGGCCCAAGGGTGCAAGAGCACCTGCCTCTGGGGATCCCAAAGAAAAGAGGTTCAGCAATTGGCTGCTGATAAAATCCAAAGGCAGAGACAAGTAATGGTGAAACAGGATAGGAATTTATTTCAGTAAGGCCAACACCAGGAAGATAGCAGACTAGTGTCTCAAAGACTGTCTCCAAAGTGCTGAAGATACTTCTAGATTTATATAAGGAAAATGTGGGACAAAGGTCGGTGGGTCCGTGCAGGTGAGCAGCAAAGGTCTGGTCTATCATTGTCTTGGGGTCAGTCACAAGAGGTCTGGCCGGCTCCGGGCAGCCCCCATTGCTGGAGGGGATGGTGTTGGTTCCCATGGGGGATGCTTTGCCTGCAGGGTCTTTTGTCTAAGTTAAGAGATAAGCTGGAAAGAAGAATTTAATCAATTAGAAAGTACAGACCGAGGTCAAAATGGAGGTGGCCAATGTCCTCTTTCACGCTCTTAGATCCTCACATGGCTCGCTTCCCAACGCTTAGGACTCTGCTCAAATACCACCTTCTTGGGGAGACTCCCGTCCACCAGTCTGTCTAAAATAAGACCCGTCTTTTACTTGTGATCCTGCTCTCTCTTTCTACTGTCTTTGTAGCACTTATTGCTCTCTGGGGTTCCTTCGTTTATTGGATTACTTGGTTTCTCGCCTACTGGTACCCCTAAAGTGTAAGTTCTTTAAGGGCAAGGGGTCTTCTGTTTTGTTTACTAGTGTATTTGCTGAGTCAAGAACAATATCTGGCACAGAACATTTGCTTAGTAAATATATATTGAAAAAACGAATTACACATTCCTAAAGAAGATGTCTAATAGCTGGGGAAACTCAAACTATGAACCTTGGCATAAAGGAGAGAGTGAAATTAGGACCAAGTGGGGCTTGTTTTGAAGCAAAAGAAGAATGGAAATTTTCAGTGGGGCTCCGGAGAGAAGTCTTCTGAGCAGGGACACAGCCGGTTCCAAAGAACAGTGACCCGTGCATGATTCCCTCATGTAAATAGAGTCCAAGAAGAGACTTTCAGCAGTTGAAGCCCACTGCCTTGCTCTAGGGCGAGATTTCTCTCGGGACCTCGAGCTTAGCACGATTTTGGGGACCCTTCTGAGCTTCATATTTTAGTGCCTCTAGCTTAATTATTGACAGGGACAATATCTTTTGGTCCATAATTAATAGTTCAATTAGTATTAGCATAAGAGTAGACATAGAGCTCAATCGATTAAATTGAGGGTTCACAAATAAACATTTATGGTCAGTTGATTTCCCAAAGTGCCAAGACAATTCAATGGGGAAGGAATAGGCTTTTGAACAAATGGTGCAGGGACAACTGGATAGTCACAAGCAAGAAAATGAGTTGGATCCCTACCTCAAACCATTCACAGAATGAATCATATCAAAATGGACCTAACACTATACAACTTTTAGAAGAAAGCGTAGTGGTAAATCTTTATAACCTTGGGTTAGCCAGTGGTTTCTTAGATACAATACAATGAAGTCTTATCTGAACATAAAAGGGGAATGATTGGGGCACCTGGGTGGCTCAGTTGGTTAAGTGTCTGCCTTCAGCTCAGGTCACGGTCCCAGGGTCCTGGAATCAGCCCCATGTGGGCTCTCTGCTCAGGAGGGAGTCTGCTTCTTCCTCTTCCTCTGCCCTTCCCCCCACTCATGTGTGCTCTCTCTCTCTCTTTCTCTCTCAAATAAATAAATAAAATCTTAGAAAAATAAAGGGGGAGTGATGCACACTACCTATTGGTACATACTACGACATGGATGAGTCTTGAAAGCATGCTGTGTGAATGGAGCCAGCTAAAGAAGAACCATGTATTTTGTCATTCCATGTCCAGCACAGGCAAGTCTCTATAGAAAGAAAGTAGATCAGGGGCTGCCTAGGGCTGGGGGGATGGTGAAGGGGGTTGGGGAGGGGACGCCTAAGGGTTTCTTTCTGAGGGGACAGCAATTTCTCAAATTAGATTGTGGTGACGATTGCATACTCCTGCGAAGTTGCTAAAACCATTGAATTGTACTCTTCCCATGGGTGATGTGTCTGGTAGGCAAATGATACCTCATAAAGCTGCTCCTAAATGGTTCTAATTAGAAATGCATGCCTGATGGGGCGCCCAGGGGCACAGTCAGTTAAGCATCCAACTCTTGGTTATGGCCCAGGTCCTGGTCTCAGGGTCATGGGATCGAGCCCCATGTCCAGCTCTGCGCTCAGCTCAGAGTCTGCTTGAGAATCTCTCTCCCTCTCTCTCTGCCCCAACCTCTCCCCTACCCCGTCTCTCTCTAAAATAAATAAATAAATCTTAAGGAAAAAAAAAGGAAATGCATGTCTGGTTTCAGTATCGCATTCCCCGCCCCCACCCCACCCCCCACTTACTGAGCAACTTCTATGCACTATGGGCTCAGATGCCAGGACAGATGAAGCATGCTGCTGCTGTTGAGCACCTGAGCTCATGGTTAAGTGAAGAATCCAAACGCGTAAACACAGAAATTGAAATTCAAACAAAGCGCTCTAGGATTCAGGAAGGCAGACGGAGAGACTTGCAAAGCACCAGGGAGTGTATTCTAAATGACGGCGTTGTGCTTTGAAACACAGTGATGTCACTCAGTGTTCTCCCTGCAAAAAGAGAAGGCTGTTCTTTTGGTTATTTCAGTCCATTCAGAATGGCCTCACTCATTAGGGTCTCCCGAAAGCTCTGTTCAGAATAGCGTCTGTAAGCACCCACTTGAGAACCACGAAGCCACTAAAATGGGCATCATTTCCACTCTGTCGAAGCTTCCCATCAGGGTGGACAAACATGTCGAAGGGCAGACAAACAGAGCTGCACGACACGGCCAAACATAAACAGAGACCTTACCCAGCAAATCAACGGAATTTGAAATATTGACATTCTGGACGGGGATTAGGACTGGTTCTTCTGTTCTGGGTTAAGATGGCTGGAGCCGGTCCAAGGGCACTGGTTTCACTACCCTCCGCAAACAGAGATTGGATTATTTCCTCTCCATTCACCCTTGCTCCACATTTGGGATTTTAAATGTGCTTGTAAACATTGATCAAGCTTGGTCTATTTTCTAAGAGTTACACACTGGGGATACAAAAAATTAGATACCTCCCTGCCGTTCGGGGGCTTGGCAGTGACAAAAACTAGGAAAATGCCAGAACTTGTCACCAAGAAAATATTGGGAAGCTTTCTTACAAATCGAAGAGATCCAAACTCCAAATAAGCATGTAAATGTTTGGATCACTGTCTGAAAGCAACTTGGCCTCTAAGCCTTACCCAGGATTAGTTAAGAGCCCATGCTAGCTTATTCCATGGGAATTGTCTTAATTGTCTTATTGTAAACTAATTGGATTTTTTTTTTTTTTTGGGGTCAGATGAGCTGATCTCATTTTGACTGGAAGCTGGTTTTTCCTTTTCTATTTGTGGGAAGCAGCAGGCCTAAGTAGATCAGCACTGTGGCTTGTGTACGTATGGATAGCTAATGTTTCTCTCTCAGGCATTTTTAGATAGGGAAGATTCTGGATGCGATGCTGTCGGCAGGGTCCAGTGCAAACCTTCAATGAATCTGTGTTCAACGTTTCTGACCTTGGAGGTCATCTCTTAGAAACAGCTGGGTCTGCGGCACATTGGTCCCTCTGAAGGTCTGTTATGAAAGCAGTCAGTGAGCCAGGGGCAGAGAAAGTGGCCCGCGGATCCTCAAAACGTTTCCCAAGGACCTGAAGACCACAACGACCAACATCTTCGTGCCATTTAGTTGTGCTCACAGGGAGAAGCTGCTGCTGAAGACTGGATGCATTCGGTCAAGGACATAATAAAAATTTTTTCCATATGTTGGCTGAACCTTTATGGACCTATAATTTGATTTTCTGAGATGTAATTTGATTTCACTTGCTGCCTTAATTCTAGATTTGCCTACGGCAAGCAATAAATTGGGTCTTACCCCAGCCTTGTCCAAAAGGCTTTCCTAACCCCTCCAAGTTGGATGACATACCTCTTCTCAGAGCTCCCAAAATACCCTTCACATTTCAATATTGCTGCTATTTCCTTATTCTTTCATAACCGTAATTATCTTTATTTATCTGACTCCACTACCAGACTGTGAGCTTCTTGACGATAGCAATATTAAATTGTTTCTCTCTCCCTTGCTTGGCACGAGGCAGGTATTTAACAAACCCTATTTATTTACTTATTTAGATTTTATTTATTTATTTGAGAAAGAGACAGAGACAGAGAGAGCATGAACGGGGAAGGGGAACTTCCTGCTGAGCAGGGAGCCTGACACGGGGCTCGATCCCAAGACCCTGAGATCATGACAGGAGCTGAAGGCAGACGCTCAACTGACTCAGCCATCCAGGCGTCCCTAGCAAATGTTTTTTAAATACGTGGTTGAATACATGGGTGCATGTCTGCGTGAATGAGTAATGGTGCAAGGGTAAACATGTCGCAGCACCGTGGGATTTAGCGGTCCTACGGTGGTGATACAAATCCCCATCTATAAGGGGCCACCAGGGATTGGCTGCGTAAGTCAAAAGTGATTTAGATCCCATACCGGCTAAGGTGGTTAGAAAGTGAGATTCTGTGGGGCGCCTGAGTGTCTCGGTCAGTGGGTTAGACTTCCGACTCTTGATCTCAGCTCTGGTCTTCATCTCGGGGTCGTGAGTTCAGGCCCCACATTAGGCTCCCCGCTGGGTGTGCAGCCTACTTAAAAAAAAAAAGTACAATTCTGTGTCATGAATTCTATTTTGGGGAGATGAGTTCTGGAGAAGTTGGGGTGAAGGGAGGATAGGTTAGGACACAGAGGTAAATTGAGGAATGTCAGGTCGAGCACAGAGAACATTAGGTCTTTGACCGCATGGGATTGAGACCTAGAAAGCAATACATGGGAATAAAGGGGAAGGAAGGGCGTCTGGGAGTTGGGGACCTTCTAGATTAGAGACTTTTGGTTCCCAGGCATTTGTCATGTCATTGGAAAAGACGTGATGAAGGGTTGGGACTTTTGGCATTGGTCTAGAAGTCTGCCCTGGGGCGCAGGGGGGCTGTCAGAACTGTAACCAGGCAGACAGAGCCCTGGTCATTTTGCAGGAGAAGGACAAGTGTCCACTGTCACCTGCCACAGTGAACACAGCAATTTAAGTCACTGGATTCCACGAAAAAGGAATTTCTAACCCTGAAATTAATTCCCTGCTTTATTTATTTTCAAATGCTGAACTTTGGTAGTCTCTTCCTTTTTGCCACTTGTATTAAGAATACAAGAACACACACACACACACACACACACACACACACACACACACACAGAGTTCCTGCAGGCTCACTGCTTACAACTGAAACAGTGATTCCGACTCTGATAAGGAACCCAAGGAACAGGTACGCGACCCGGAACAAAGTCTGCATATGTTATGGTCCCATCAGAACCGGAGAAGGAAGAATGAGGTTTATTTCTTGCAGAGGACGTGGTTCCAGTGAATGAAAATAATGCCCCCGGGAGTCCCATGAAAATAGCAGGGATTTGATCCAAAAAGTAAATTATCAGGACAAGTTAAAGCAGAGTCGAGTCATCGAGCCTCGGCGGGGCCTGCCCGTGCATGGCTAAGGTGTAATTTAACACAGACCGACGTATGTTTTCTTGTTACTCGGTATGTAGTTGTCTGTGCTTGATGATCCTCTGCGTTTCTGTTTTAGATAAAAATTGGGAGCTTCCCTTGGCTGACGCTGTTCAGAGCCAGCAGACCTCGGAGTGGGAGTGTGGAAGGAGGTGGGGTTCTATCCACAGTGGCTGATGGGCGGCTCTCAGACCCTGGTGACCTCAGATCTTGAATCATTCCTGCCACTGTTACTAGTAAATATCTCACCCTGGGCGTGTTTCCGGGCATCGGGCGATCCGGCTTGCTCTCTGTTCCACTATGCGTGCTGCTCAGAAACCGCACTGGGTTAGCTGCAGACAGCCCTGGCTGTGACGCAGGGAAAATGGCCTTATTTCCTTACACGTTGAATGCCAAGGCTTGGGCTGGTGAGAAGAGGATTATGCCAGACCAATGTTATTTCCTTTTGTGCTAACAGGGCAGGATATATGGCGGTGGGTGGTGGAGAGTGGAGGGTGGAGGACAGGGGAGTAGCCCCCATGGATGTGAATAAGGCAGTCGATTCTAGATTCTACGTCCCACGATACGCTAAGCCAGAAGCTGAGAGGCTGGTAATACTATTATTAGCCCATTGAAAATTCCTAAACAATGCTTATCAGTGACTCCTTATCAACTCAAGGATGTCCTCAGGGGTAAGTTCTTTATCAGTAATTCAGACAAAGATATTGAAAGTATTCACGAAATTTGGACAGTGCCCCCATTTGCAGGGAGGGGATACCATCAACTTGAATCTTAGCAACAGAAAGAGGCATGACTTTGAAAAACCAGAAATTTTGTCTATGGAAACCAAAATTGGCTCTTAATCTCAGCAGGGACAAAATGTATGTTAAAATCTTTAGGAGTCAGGGATGTCGACTCAAGGGGGCTGTGAGACCAAAGAGTCAGGAACGCAGGAGAAGGGACCCCCATGTCAGGCCATAAGCTAAATGAGTTAGCGATGTCATACCAGAATTTTAAAAATTCATTGTGATCAAGGCTAAATGGAAGGGAGTACATCACCCCGGGGCTGGAGCTCATCTCTCCGTGGCATTCAGCAGTATTGGGACTCGGGTTATTTGTTATGATCCCGCTTTAAAAGGAGCAAACGGTCTAGGCAGAGCCCCTCGCGGTGACGGTAGATGGGACGCACAGAAGGGTAAGGAGAGCCCCTCACACGGGGTAGCCGCTGGGGCGCTGCCTTGGGAGTCCGAGAGCGGAGAGAGCACTCTTCGGTGTGATTCTCGAGTCCCTCCTGCGGGGTCAGATTGTTACAACTCAGCTTTCCCGAATAATGAAAAAATAGGTAAGCTGACGGGCTAAAATTAGCTGCTAATTATTTGCAAAGCACTTCCCTGTCAGGTTCTCCTGTGCTTGCCCTACTTTGGTTTGTCCCCAGCTGTAGAGACCATTAATCTTTTTAAACAACTGCGGAATGACAGCAGCACTTTCTGGGCCTGAAATGCAGGCTTCTTTGGGATTCATTCCGGCCAATGACAGCCCTTCGCTAAAATGCTAACCCGTAAATAAGAGAGGGAGCAAACCTGAGGTTCTCGGACCACATTCTGGCAGTTAGATGCTTCCAGTAGCAGGGTCAGTGGGACCCCGAGCTGGTCTGGGTGCCCTGTGCGTCCCTCGGTCTGTTTCTTATACTTTCATACGTGCTTTTCAACTTGTCTCTTTGTGCCCTAGGTCAGTGCCTCTCAAATTTCACTGTACATTCAGATCACCTGCGATCCTGTTAAAACCCAGATTCTGGTTGAGGAGGCTTGGGGTGGGGCCTGAAAGTCTCATTTCCGGCAGAAGTCTGTGCTGCTGGTCCTGTGGAATGCACTAGCAACGCCTTGAGAGCTGGGCAAAGGTCTTTTGATCCTTTTTTTTTTTTTAAGATTTATTTATTTATTTGCGAGAAAGACTGCACACGTGCTGGACCAGGGAGCAGGGGAAGGGGCAGAGGGAGGAGCAGACTCCCCACTGAGCAGGGAGCCCCATGCGGGACTCGCTCGATCCAAGAGACCCCGGGGTCATGACCCAAGCTGAAGGCAGATGCTTCACCGACTGAGCCACCCAGGTGCCCTCTTTCTTTTCTTTTTTTCCTTTTTTCTTTTTTTAAAGCTTTGTATTGAAGTATAACTTAATTCAGAAAGGTGTGCAAATCATGGTATTTCCAAAACCAAACACGCTTATTAGCCATCCCCCCCCCACCCTGCTGAAGAATTAGAACGTGCCTGGTCTAGTCACCACGTGTCCCCAAGGATAGATGGAATCTGACCTCTTTCGCGTTTGCCGTTCCCTACAATACCCCAGGGAACATACTTGGACATGACCCTTCGTTCGTGGGCGCATGAGGGTCTCCAGGACCCAGCCCGAGCTTGATTTCGATGGCAGTCTGGTGCTCCACCGAAACAGGAAACACCAGTGCTTTCTATCTCTTTGAGGACAGGAGAATTTGGGCTCTGGATGGCTTCTGCGTGAGGAATCAAAGGCTGATGACTGACTGGTAAACGCTGCCAACAGCCTTCAGTTGTTTGTCGTTTTACTGTCGTCAAGCAGAAACAAAGTGTGACCAGTGCCCCTTCGTGACAGAAGTAGCTTCCTTCTTTACATAAAGTCTAAATTTAGAAACTATGACCCTGTAATTTGTTGAGAGGAAATAGGCTTGGAGTTTTGAAGAAATATCTCATATACTAGTTTAGAATCTGAGGAGCGTTTTCTGAAAATGCGTTGGGTGAAGCCCTGTCTACGGTTCTGAGGGAAAGCACCCCTACTGTTAATTAGGGACAATAATTTGGCCAGGACCGGGGTTCATAAAGCAGCATAGGGTCTAAATAATTCTGGTTAACAGCGCTTTTCTGGGCTGGGGTTACGCTAAGGTCTCTTTCATGCACGAAAGATGCCCCCGCGGTGGCAGGGCTACCCGGCTGAAGAAAGCAACGTGTCCGGTTAAAACACGATTCATGCTCCGCTGATTCCACTGACAAAAGATCTACAGTGAGCTCTCCCAGAATCTAGCCTCACCGTGCTCCGAGACCTTGGATGCGCTGCCAGCGACTGCTTCAGGCTAATCATTACAAAAGGACCTGGATTTCCTAAGTGTCTGCAGGTCATTTTTGTGTAAAGATTATTTATGACTTTACCAGGCTGCCTGTTAAGGGATCCGTTTTTCGTATGATCGCTGGTGTATTCTTAAAGGTCTCCAACTGTTGTGATTAAATGGGAGATAGATGATACTTTTCTTTTTAATGCAAGCAATTTCCCTGGAGATGTGACCCAATCTGAATTTCCTGCACACGCAGGCTTGGCAGAGCCACTGAAAACGTTCATGCCCGGGCGCTCCTAAATGAAGATGTTTGTTGGTGGATTGTAAAAATACATGGTACTCGGGGGACCAGCAGCTGGTTCCAGACATCTGAGGGATTAGCACAAAGATTAGTAAAATGATCCGTGTGTACGTTAAGGCCCACGCGTTGGTGGGAAGCTGGGTTAGGGTTATGAGAGTAGTTGCTTTTTCACGTGCGTGTGTTCACTCACAGAATGTGCAACCAGAGCTCATCTAATCACTGGGAAAGATCCGCTGCGGGTGTATTATATGTCAAATGCTATGGCAGGCGCCGAGGACACAGACATGAGCGTGAGTAGTTCCCGTCCTGGCGTGATCCAGACGTTGGCATTAGGGTGAGAACTTTCAAGATGCCTCGTCCTGTTGATATGAACAGTGACCAACCCAGAACTTAACACAGTAAATATTCCGATGAAGAATTCGTATCCTTCAATACAGGAATGTTCTAAGAAGGTGCGATGGGAACCCAAAAGGAATACTTATCAACCCAACCTGGGGTGGAGGGGCAGAGGCCAGAATCAGGGAAGTCTTCATAGAGGAAAAAATATATTGCTGGTGTGATAGGCTGAGTAATGGCCCCCAAAGACGTCCGTGTCCTGTCTCCAGCACACGTGAATATGTAAGCAGCAAAAGGGACTTTTGCAGATGGGACTGACTCGATTAAACATCTTGAGATGGGGGATTAAGTAGGTGGGCTCAATGTAGCCACGGGGTCCTTACGGGAGAGAGGCAAGAGGGTCCGAGTCCAAAGGAGATGTGAGAGAAGCCTGATGGGTTCTGCCCTTGAGCTTCCAGAAAGAACCAGCCTTGCCGATCTCCTTGACTTTAGACTGATGAGACTGACTTTAGACTTCTAAACTCTGAAACTGTAAGATAATAAATCGTGTTGTTTTAAGCTACTAGGTTTGTGGTGATGTCATAGTAGCAATAGGAAACCAAGACACTGGTTGACTCTTTCCCTGGAACCCGCCCTTCCCGGTGATTCCCTTATACATGTAGAGACTCACCCAGGGCTGCGGTCTCTCAGCCCGACTCCCTTTCTTCCAGGGAGCTCGGCCTTCCCTCGGTCACTCACTGCGTTCGCTGGAGTCTCCCGGTGACATTACTCATGATTGCAGGTCCTCGTAACTTTCACTTTCCAGGCTCCCGCTCTGACCACCACTTCCTGTTTTTCCAGCACTCTCTCTAGAGCCCGATGCCCGTGATCCTCCAGTCCGGCTGGATCCTGCCATCCCCTGGCCCCACCACCTGTTCACTGTCCTTCACCCCTGATGTCCCTGCTTCCCTCCCAACCCGATTTAGATTTCTTGGGCAAGCATGGTAAACATTCCCTTGCCTCTCTTGCTTTGCCATATTTGCTTGCCAGAATTCCACCCCTGCTTATATCCGATTTTCTGCCTACACCTCGTCTGCACTTGGACGGCTGAGTGTGACCGAAGAAAACATACACGCATGCTGTTGGGTCTAACTTCAACTCAGAACCACTAATCTTGAGTAGCCCTGGTGCTGCCTGGCCCCCATCCTAGACTGGCGTGGTCCAAGCTCCCACCCTCTTCCCCTCTCCCCAGCTAACACATCCCCTCCCTCTCCTTCACCCCCACCCTGCTTCTGATCTCAGGAAATGGGCCGTCAGCGGAAGGCTCCTGCGACCTCCCACCATCGCTTCTTGCCGCCTTCTGCTCTCCTCTCGCAGAGGCTCTTCCACTCCCTGCTGTGACTCCCGGTGGACTGTCTGTGCGCCTGTCGCAAGCCGACCTCTCCATTGCCGCACCAGTTCCCGTCCTCTGTCCCCTGCTCAAGAACAGCGCTCCTGACGTTGCTTCCTTCCTCTCCAATGCAGTTATTTCTCATCTTGGATTTGGGGTCATCCCCGTGTTGTAGCAAAACTCCTCTTGCTCTCTGTTTTCTCTCCTTCCGTTCCTCTTGAACCCACTCCAGTCAGGCTTTCTTTCCCGCCGTCTTACTGAGATAGCTCTGGTGGAAGGGGTCAGTGACTCCAGGCTGCCAAACCCAATGGTCAGGCCCCATCTAAGTTCACTTTCCAGAAACACTTGACACAACGATCACACCTTCTTTCTTGAAACGCTGTTTTACTTTGGTTTCGGGGACCCTTTCTCTGTTCTCCTCTGCTCAGCTGATGACTCTCCGTTTCTACGTGTCTGGCCAACCTCTAGACACCTGGAGACCCAGGACTCAGTCCCTAGAAGTCTTCTCTGGCTACACTCACTCCCCAAGGATCTCATCCTGACCCATGCTTTTTTTATATTATTATTATTATTATTTATTATATTATGTTAGTCACCATACAGTACATCCCTGGTTTTTGATGTAAAGTTCGATGATTCATTAGTTGCGTATAACACCCAGTGCACCATGCAATACGTGCCCTCCTTACTACCCATCACCAGTCTATCCCATTCCCCGACCCCCCTCCCCTCTGAAGCCCTCAGTTTGTTTCTCATAGTCCATAGTCTCTCATGCTTCATTCCCCCTTCTGATTACGCCCCCTTCTTTATCCCTTTCTTCTCCTACCGATCTTCCTAGTTCTTATGTTCCGTAGACCCATGCTTTTACTATGCTCACTGCTCCCAAATTTGTATTCCCCCCCCTTTTTTAAGATTTATTTATTTATGTATGGTGACTAACATAATGTAATAAAAAAACATTAAAAAATATATAAATAAAAAAAAGATTTGTTTATTTATGTGAGAAAGAGAGAGAGCATGAGTAGGGAGGGGTAGAGGGAGAGGGAGACACTCTCCAGCAGACGTTGAGATGAGCATGGAGCCCAATGTGGGGCTTGATCCCATGATCCTGAGATCATGACCTGAGCAGAAATCAAGAGTCAACTGACTGTGTCACCCAGGCGCCCCTGCATCTCCCTTTTGAGCCCCAGCATCTAGCCACTGCCTCCACATCCTTCCTTGAATGGCTAATAGGCATATCAAAAGTAACAAGTCTGAGGCTGAGCTCCTGCTTGCGGCCTCTACCCCGGCGACATACCATTACACCTGTTCCCCCTGTGGGTTTCCCGGCCTCAATAAATGGTCACTCCATTCCTCCAGAGACTCCAGCCTCAGTCTTGACTCTCCTCTTCTACCCACACCCCGTGTCTAATCCAACAGCAAATTCAGTCAGCCGTATCCTCACGATATGCTCAGGATCCAAGCACTTGCCCTCTGTACCACTACAACTAGGGTCCAAATCCTCCCACCCCCGCTCTCCTGGGTTATTGTATTGGCCTCATTGTTGATCTCCTTGTTTCCGCCCTGGCTCCCTGTCCCAGCAAGAAGGGTTGATTTTCAAAGTAGAAACCATTTATTTAAGACACATTTATTTATTTATTTATTTTAAAGATTTTATTCATTTATTTGAGAGAGAGAAAGAAAGAGCAAGCACAAGCGGGGGCGGAGGGAGAAGCAGGCTCCCGCCGAGCATCTCTAGATGCCGAAGCTCTCGGGGGCCAAAAGGCTGAAACTGGTCTGCCTCTTTGACCTCGGTTCTGAACAGACCCTTCTTGTGTTCCAGCCACACTGGTCTCCTTACTGTCCCTTGAAGAACCCAAACACGCCTCTACCTCCAGGACTTGTAATGGGGGTTCACTCTGCCTGGAATGTACACCCTCCTCCCCCAAATCTCATGCCTTGCTTTCTCGCTTCTTTTAGGGCTCATGGAGTCAGGGAGAAATTTAGAAAACAGCACTGTCTTAACTGCAAGCCCAGCACTCCCTTACCTGCAAGCCCAGCACTCCCCTTCCCCGGTCCCTCTTCCCCATATTCGTCTGCATGACATTCATTTATGCTCTAACAATATTATTGTATATTTACTTGTGGGTCTGTTTACGGCTTGACTCCCTCTGCTAGAGTATAAACTCCATGAGAGCAGGAATTTGAGCTACTTTGTTCACTGCTATATTCCCAATGCTTAGAATACTTTCTGGCATGTGGCAGATACTCCCCAAATACTTGAGGAATGACTAGGTTTGGCAGATAAAGTACAGGATGCCCAGTTACTCTGGACTTTCAAATGAATGACACATGAATTGTTTAGTATCAGTGTATCCCGTGGAATATCTGGACATACTTACACTAAAAAAATTATTTGTTGTTTATTGGAAATTTAAATTTTTTTGTGTGTCCCATATTTATCTTTACTAAATCCAGCAATCCTATGAACAAATGAATACTTGATGAGGGTCTTGAAGAATTCTGGAGGAAGACAAAGGGCAAGAAAAGACATTCTGCAAAAGAATGAATTCGCAAAGGTGCACAGGTGTGAAAACAATAACAGAACTCACCCAGAGAAGAATAATTTAGAAAGGCTAGCCTATCCTCAACTCTGCCAGAATTACTTTGTTGGAAAATTAGACTTTGAAAGGGTCAGTTCCAACACTTGGACAGACTTTACATCTTATCTTTACAGAGGGGTGATATTAGAAGTTTATAGAAATTTAGAAGACAGAATCTTGGTTTCTCCACCACATCTCTGTTATGGGGAAGGATATACAAAATACAAGAACATCTGGGGGTGGGAGAAAACATATTTTTGCTGTTTCAACCTTGGGATTACATGAAGCCATTCACAGTTACCGTATTATTAACACTGCTGATATTCTTGGGCCTAACGTCTCTGGATGAAGTCTCTCCCCTTATCATGGAGAAAGTAATGTGCCAATTAGATCTTTTTGCCTGAGAGAGATGTGGCCTACACGGTGATGCTATCGTGTGGTGTTCACAGGCCTCTTCAAGACTGAGGCACCCATTCACCAGCTGTCAGGAGTGTTGATGGCTGGTTGCTCTGGTTTGAATGATTTTCTGTGAATTGCCATTCACCAAAGAGAACCACTCTGCCCAAGTCATACCCTCAACCTGGGCGGCTTCCAGCCCAGCCCAGAGCTCACTATGGGACCGGCTGAGGCCCTCCCCGAGATGACAGGGCAGTTCGTGTCCTCCTTCTCTTGGTCCTTCTTCCCTCATCTTCTTTCCGTGCTGATCTGATGACAATCCTCTCTTTAAATGTATGTTAATTCCGGGCTCAGAGCCTGCTTCTTGGGCAGTTTGACCTAGGATAGTTGGTTTCAGGAATGATCTGAAGAAGCCAACTCTAAAATGGATTTGGGGCTGGGTTACCCACAGGTCACCGGCCGCTGGTACTTCTCCCTCAACTCACAGCTAAGGACCATGGTGGGTCCCTATGTCTAGTTGACAGGGAGGGAAAAGGTCATGCTAAGTTCGCAGGGTCTGCTTGGAATTTGGATGCAAGATGAAAAGGGATCCCCCCTGCACTACTGCAGTGGGAGAGCCTGAAAGACAACGAAGGACATCTTACCAGTTAGCAGATTTCTGGACATTGCTCATAGGCATCTACTCGCCGTGATTAGTTTCCCCAACAACGTTAGAAGACTGGGGGCAAAGACATTTGTAGAAGAGGCATATCGATGGACCTGTGGGTATGGCCCAGAGAGTGAAGTGTTTTGAATCCCACTGTTCATGCCCAGCAGAGAACATCCTCCACGGAAGACATGCCAGAACCAAGGAGAAGGAATAACAACTGATAGTGATCGGCCACACCAGGGATGGCTCGTGGGTACGTGAACAGGTAGTCATGGTGGCAGGAATGGAGGCTACGCATGAGCTTAGAGCGTGAACTCTCACTCACCACGGCTGGTCTAGCTACTGGAACTGCCAAATGTCCAACCTACCTGCAACAGAGGCCAACTTTGAGTCCCCAGTGCGGTACCATCTCTCAAGGAGACCTGTTAGCCACGTGCTGGCAAGTTAACTGTACCGGACACCTTCTACATTGGAAGGGGTGGCAATTAATCTTGACAGGAATCAATACACACAGATGTGGGTTTGCCTTCCCTGCTCACAGGCTGTCGGCCAGCACCGCCTTCTGAGGGATTATGGAAGGCTTGATATACAACCCGTATGACGCCATATCAGTCCAAGGACCTACCTTATAGCAAAAGGAGTGTCAAAGTGAACACGTGACCATGGGATCAACCGGACTGTGCCAGCCTGCTAGAGGGGTGGAATGGTCTTTGAAGGGGCCGCTGAGGCTCAGGCTTGGAGACGATAGCCAGCCAGGATAGGGCATCATCCGCCAGGTGTCAGAATGTACCCCAAATCAGCTAGCACTATGTAGTGTTGTGTCCCCAGAGGGAAGAATACATGGGTCTGGGAAACAATGTGACAATAGGAGTGGCTGTGTTTATCATCACTGTCAGTGACTAATGGGATTTTGTGCTTTCTGTCCTTGCGAAGCTGGACTCTATGGACTTAGGGGTCTTGTACCTAGAAGGGAAACCACTTTCATTAGGAGACACAGCAATTGTTCCATTACACGTTCAGCTATGGCTGCTGTCCAATCACTTCAGGGTTCTCGTTGTAAGAGACAAGAAGAGAAAAGGAATCATCATCCTGGGGATGTGGCATAGTGGGGACTCAGCAGGGGTCATCGACTGTGATCATCAGGATGAGGCGGGCTGCTGATACACATGGTGTCGGGGAAAAACATGCTCGGCACCCACGTCGTTGCCTCCAGGAGAATTTCCTTGTACTCCTTTTCCCAATGTTGATGGGAACATACAGAATAGTGCGGAGGACCACAGGGGAAGGGAGGGAAAACTGAATGGGAAGAAATAGACAGGGAGACAAATCATGAGAGATTTTGACTCTGGGAAACAAACTGAGGGTTCCAGAAGGGGAGGTGGGTGACGGGATGGGGTAACTAGGTGATGGGCATTAAGGAGGACACGTGTTGTGATGAACACTGGGTGTTATACACAACTAATGAATCATTGAACACTACATCCAAAACTAACTGAATGTAATAATAATAATAATAATAATAATAATAATAATAATAATAATAATAAAAGATGCCACAGTCACAACCTGAGAAGGGCATGGCCGCCAGGGTTTCAGACCTATCGGGGATGAGAGTGTAGGTCACCCTACCATGTAAGCCACCAAGACAGACAGAGTTGCTAGCCAAGGGTGAGGGGAACCCAGAATAGGTGGTAGAAAAGGAAAATGATCTGTTGGCACCTCAGGATCCACTGCTGTGGTGACAGAAGTTGTAGTTTTTCCTCTTTCAAATTTTCCAGAAAAAGAACCAATCAGAATCCTGTTTGCAGAACTTTACAAAGAAACTAATGCAGCCAGCAGAAAGGGTGGACTGTAGTTAATACTGTGACATACTGTCCAGATCGTCCCTTTGGGACTGAGATACCATTTCTCCAGCTGTTGGGAGTGCTGGCAGCTGAAGGCTCTCAGCTGAGTCACTCTCCAGAAATGCTCTTCGTCCTTTGCCCAAGGACATACCCTCCCTGGCGCCAGTTTCCAACCAAAGACCAATGGATGCAGGATACAAAGGTCTAACCCCTGTGTCAAGGTGGGACAGGACAGACTCTGCACAGCTCTCCTTTGGCAGCAGCCTGGCTTTTATGCATCCCAGCTCGGCTCTTTCCTCTACTTCCTTGGCTCTCCATTGGTGCTGATCCCAAAGACACTCCCCGATGAATTTCCGGCACACAATTCTGTTTCAAAGTCTGTGTCCTGGGGATGTGACCTCAGAAAACATTGTTGCACATGTATTATAATTTATGGCCAGGGAGAGTTAAATAATATGAGGAACAAGCTGGGGAAAGAGTCATTATCTGATAATTCGCAAAGGAAATGGCACAGAGGGACTGGGTGAATAGTGCTGAGAGATAAGAAGAGTGTTGTTGGGTTGAGCTTTTCAGATGGGGGCAAGACTCCCTGTTGAGACTATTTCCAGAAAAGAATCAGTGACGGTAGGTGAAATAGAAGGTTCTGGCAAGGAGGATTATATGAGGCAATGCTCTAGGAGTGGACATGTGAAAGACATCTCGTGTGTCCTACATCCTCTCGGCCCACCTTTTTATTCTAGCCATTGACATGACTGGTGTCATGTGGGGTCAAGTGGGGCTGGCTTGCATCCTAATCAATGAGAACGTCCCTAGTAATGTGCAGGTACAAGCTGACATACCCTTCTCGATTTTGTTAACAGCATCACAAATTGTGAAAAGGAAAGCGATGGGCTTGGATTAATCAAATATCCACTTAAGACATTCTAGGAAAGCCAGAAAGCTTCCATGGTGGTACTTAAAAAAGGCTCTTGTCTTCTGTACCTCAGGCCCGGGGTTTAATTATAAGGACACAGAGCTACAACAGATAGTAAATGTCAGAGTCAGAGCCCTAATAGGGATGAGTGTCCCCTAGGATGTGGAAAGGGAACATTGGTTTGGATGAACTAGAGAACCTTGAGCCCCCAGACTGCCCCGAACTCTCCAGGTTAGCGGAAGTCGCTCGCTATCCCATGCTGGAGGAGAGGAGCTTCTTCTCTCCTAGAGACCTTACTTGAGGCTCTTGCCTCACAGATGAATGTTCTCTTCTGGATCTCCTCCTGCTTCCCTTCGTTGCCTCAAGATCTGGCTAATGGGTGCTGGCAGGAAATGGGAAGGCAAGCTGGAGGCGGATCTTGAGGAAGTTGGGCTAGGGAGGCAGGATCTAAAGCTGGGGGTGGCGGGGGCACGGAATTCATTGACCTGAGAGTGTTCTATGATTAGGGGTTTCATCTGAATCAGTTCCAATGTGCTAGGATTGCTCCATAAACATTGAATGCATTGATGACCTGTGGTAAATGAGGTCAAGATGCTGGAACTATCTTTCAGCGTATTGAGAAGGGGGTTAGAAGGCTCAAGGAGATGGAAATATAGGAGTGGATTTATTATATGATACAGAGAACCCATCCCTGAGCATCTGGTCCATGGAACATTCCCTCCTCTGAAGTAATAAGGAAGTGTTAATTGATGGGGTTTTGGAATATGGGGGAGATTTGGTGGGGTGAGGTCCAGAGCCGATGACCAAGAAAGAATTCTTGAGACCTCTTTGGTGCAAAATGGTGGTTTGTTAAGGCACAGGAACAGGACCCGTGGGCAGAAAGAGCTGCTGTACCGGGGTTGTGAGGGGTTGGCTGATTATATATTATGGGGTTGGGGGAGGTGAGGAAAAGGGAGGTTTCAAAAGGATTTTCACATGTTAAAGAAGACTCACAGGATACCAGAGGCCTTGCCATTGTCAAGTTAAGGTTGTTTTTCCCTCTAGCAAGGCATGAAGATAGTTGGGAGCGTCCTGGAGGAACATGACATTCTCCCCACTTCGAGTATCTGTTAATGGGCTGCAGGTTATAAGGACATTTAATTGTATCTACATTTCCTTCTGGAAGCTAGATGATTGATAGAAATGCTTTGTTCTTGTAGATTGCTAAGACATTTGTAAACTGAGGGAGACTCATGTCTTGCAGGATTGCGATCTCTAGAAGTCGAACTATTTGTTTTTCCTTTCCTTAGCTTTAGGGCAGCCAGGAGTGCCTGAGGAATGTCACATATATCCCATGGGGGGGGGGGTTGTGGGGTGTCAGCTTCTGCTTTGTCCTCAGCTTGCCTACTGTTCCCTAATAATTAATGAGGGGCACGCGTGTCTTTGAGAAGCCCAATGATGGCTACCCTCCACGGGACAGAAGTAACTGTAGGAGACTCTCCATGGAGCTGGGCTCTCCAGTATGAATGGAGGTGAGAGGATTCTGGAAGAGCAGAGCTCAGGAGTGGCACTTGACAGACAAGGGCAGGGTGGTGGGTATCACAGAACCAGACGGCAAGGTCAGAACCTACAACAGGTGCTCCTCTCACAAAGTTTTTGGCACTGGCTAAGAAATAGACCTCTGTGACTCCATAGAGGCAAGAGAGATGGGCTGCTGACCGAGATGCTTCTCCACTTGAATAACCAGAAAAACTCGAGAGCTTGGTGAGCAAGACCTGCAGAGGAGGAAAATCGTGACCCGTCATCCCGTGTCAGATCTGAGCTAGTCCTCACTCACTGAGGCCACTGAGTGAAGGGAGTCCGTCCACTTGAGAAAGGAGCCACTATGGGAATAGATATCATTTGCCCCAATTCTTCCCGCATTCTTCCATGGCCTGTGATCAGGTGCCGACAGTATGGAGAAGGAAAAGGGAAATTGCCAGGCATTTTGGGGGGCGGGGGCTATTGGATATAAGGGACTCAAAATACCATTACAATCCCCTAGTCACGGTAGAAACTTACGGAAGCCAGATAATAAATGGAATCCTGCGTAAGCCCATCTGACAGAGGGGCTAAGTGAGTCCACAGACCCACCTGTGGTTATTGTCCCAGTCCCCAAGTGCACAATTTGGAGGCATATACCTAATAGCAAGCAGAATCCTTACACTGAAATTCCCATCGATGGAGTAAGAGCTATTACGGTAGGAAGGGATACGTGGGGGTCCTTAAAACTGCCCTCCTCCAGCCAAGATAGTAAATCAGAAGCAATTATGCGTCCCAAGGAGAACTGTGCAGATAGGCCAAGGGATGCAGAAGTAGTGGCTTCCATCATGTCCCCATTCAATCCACCTGCACGGCCCTTGTGGGGATCAGATGGACCAAGGCAGGTGGTACCGGGGCTACCCAGTTGCACCTTTTGTACCAGATGTTGCATCTTTACATGTCTGGCTCTTGGAGTGCAGCTACGGATGCGGCGAACACGCTCTTTCTAACGCCATTGGTAAAGGAAAAGCGAGACCAGTTTGCTTTCACAAGGCAGCCACTGTCTTGCCACAGGGCCATGTTCACTCTTTTCCCTTCTGTGACAACACGGCCCACAGGGCCCTTGACCATTTCGATCATCCGCGGAGGCAGGCTACCATGCCGAACTGTGAGGTTAATGACGTCACGCTCATTTTGATTAGGAGAGCAGGAGTTCACGCAGATTTTGAACGCCCTAGTCAAACACGTGTGTGTCAAAGGATGGGACATCGTCTGCACCGCAAGGACGCATGGGTGGAAGTAGATGCAATTGTAGATAAGCTCTGATGATTTACAGCCGCCTTCCACAGAGATTGTGGAATTACTAGGGAGATTAGGCCCTCTTCCTATTGTAATTCACCTGTAACAGACAATATATGGAAAAGGTCCTGAGAGGGCGGTCTACAATAACCTTCCATGTGTTTACTGAGATGTCTCCTAATTTTTAGGGATGGCCATACTGCGGCTCCAGTTAAGGAACAAATGAGTGAGAAGCAACAGAAAAACCTCAGAAATACACGTCTGTTGTTGTGCTGGGCATAATTTTCTAGTTGTTGGAAATGGCGTGGTTTCCTTAGAAGTGGACAAATAGTCACTGCTATTTTTGAGACACACATGTGCGGAAAAAAAGAAAAAGAGGCATAAAACAATAGGAAGGAGTGTGCGATCAGGTGTGAGCTCTGGCACCACACCACAGGTCGGAAGAGGATGCTTGAGTTAGCACTGGGGTGGTGGGGTCCCCAGGATGCAGGGATGCCCGAGGAGAGGAGGGGAGACGGCAGTGCAGGAGGCGGGTACCAAGAGCAGGTGAGCGTGGGAATAGAGGGAGAAGCGGAGTCTGTGAAAAGCTGACACTAAAAAATGGAACAAAGCAATCGGTGAGTCTGTGACATTGACAGGAAGAACAGCAAAGCTGAGTGATACCAAAAGACTGATCTGCCTCAAAAAAAATTATGCATGTTTTTCCCAATACAAAATCAATTGTTTCCAGGAAAGAAAGTCCCAAAATTCTCCTGAAAATGTGTTTTTGTGACTTTTTATCACTTCCCTTTAGAAAAAGTATTCTAGACATCTTGTAAAAGACAAATTAGCGGGGAAAAGAATCCAAAACCCACCATCATACCATTCAGAGATTAATTGCATCAAAATGTGGTTGTTTACTGTCCAAAGGTTGTGTGTGTGTGTGTTCTGTTTTAATAAAAACAGGATCATGCTGTGTAAGACAATTTCTTTTCCAAAGGCATTGCTTTCATCTGTGAGAATAACAGGAGTCCTTCTCTCAAATCACATTCAATTTCTAAAAGGAAGTCAATGGACGACAGAAAATCCCTTCTGGGATTATTTTTTATTTGAATCCTCCACATCCTATTTTCTTCTTCTGGAATGTGCTGTATCACCGCAGTGTGAAGCCAGGGCTGGGTCAGGCTCCGCCTGGCTCGCTCCCGCTGCCGAGCTCCACAGCCCCCCATCATGTGATGCTACCAGTAGCTCGCTACAGCTGACCCACATATTTCATTTATTTTTATGGAGCCTTTTTCTGGAACAAGAAAAAAAAAAGGTGTTGGGGGCTATCTTCCACAAGACATGAGGAGGAAATGCTGTCAGTCTTGGAGAAGGCCAGGGCTCCCACCTCACCGGGACCCGACGGCAGGGGGTCGGCGGCTCACCACCTGTGCCTCCACCGCGGTCCTGCTTAAGACTGGACACGGGCCAGGGGACAAATGGGGTGTATATAATGACGCAACATCATCTTGCCTTCTCATGAACCGTGAGATTTTGAGCAAGTTACTTAAGTTCTCTGAGCCTCGGCTCCCTTTCATCAGCTAATGGAAGTAATACGTCTGCTGGGCGATAGAGGCGAGCGCCGAATACGACTGTATGGGTAGAGAGCAGGCATTTCTCACTCTGGACGGTAACAATAAACCACTCATTCCGCAAACTTGTACGCCACAAGGAAGAGGGCTTATGGAGAAAAACAGGATTGGGGCACGTGGCTCAAAAACCCATGTGATTTTGTCGTAAAGCACTGATGATAACGATCCCCGTCCTAATAAAATGCCCTCAAGTTACACTTCCCCTAAAAAAAATAATACTAAGTAGGGGCACCTGGGTGGGCTCAGTCGGTTAAGCCTCTGACTCGCGATTTTGGCTCAGGGTCGTGAGATCGAGCCCCGCATTGGGCTCCACACTCAGTGCAGAGTCTGCTTGAGAGTCTGTCTCTCCCTCTCCCTGTGCCCCTCCCTGGGCTCGCACACTCTCTCCCTCTCTAAAATAAATAAATCAATCTTTTTAAAAAATACTAAGTAAATATAAGGCTTGCCTTTAAGGAAAGGTGATGGCTGCTTGATGGAAGAGGGTATGAATTAGAGTAGATGCTGCCAAGTTAGGGAGAGGAAGGCAAATTGCACCGAGATCCAGAAAAGCTTCCCGGTGAGCATGTCCCAGACAGAGCCAAGAGAGAGACCGCGGGCTGAATGGGCACCTTGTTCAGCACTGGATTAGTTCATGACTTCTGGTGGTTTTTAAATGCTTATTAAATAGTGTACACTGAACTGTAAAATATTAACACGTGTACCCTGAGCTGCAGAATATTGACATGAAAATCACATATGAATCAAAGCAATCTCGGTTATGTTGATATGCCCTCTTTGCCATTCATACATGAGCTGATTTGCATCACACACCTGGACGCTGGAGCAGAGCAGACTGTACTTAGCGTAGAGACTGGCTCGTCACAAATGCTCCTGGGTGATTGTGAAATCATCGTCATCATCACTGGCATCACACTCATCTTCAAAATGATCATTATATACGTCACTAGTCGGGAATTCAGAAGACAGAAGAAAGGTAATACACAGAACCAGCATACAAGGGACCATAAGGACCAACCTCCTAAAACAAGATTCTGACCCCAACCAGAGGCTTAGTGTATGTTCCTGCTAAAATAGGAGCTGGTTCTAGGATGTTGGCAGTTTTGAATTCTAGTGGAGAGTGACAAGTGCGAATAGAACCAGATGCCTTTGGGGATATCCATACGGAGGTTTGGAATTCAGCATTTCTCACATAATCTTCTTGTGGCAAAATGGTGTGGGAGGGCCTTATTTAGGGTCCAAAATGGAGAACACAATGAGGCTCTCTCGATTTTATTTTTATCAGTCGTCTACTAAGATGGGATTGTGAGTAAGGGGAAGCCGAGTCTAATCCCTCTGTTCTACATACTTTCAGATTCAACATTTATTGCAAAAGGTCATGGAAAAATAGCTGACAGAAACTTGGGGGAGGAGGCAATAATGATTTTAAGATTTAAAAAACAATTACTTCACATACAGCCTTGTTCAAATATTAATAAGAGCTCCAATCTCACTGTCTATTTAGTGCCACATTGGTCCTACTCTGCTCACTCAAACTCTTGTCCCAGGCTGTCTCAGAGAAGCATGGTGGCCCAAATGGTGGAAGGAAACAGGGCTGAAAAGACAAAACTTAGCACGTGGTGCTTGGTTTCTAGAAACTGTCCATAAATCGTGCAAGACAACAGTATGAACTTAGACATTCAGGAACCAGGGAAGTCCAGAGTTAAGGTTCTTATAGTGATTCAGCTACATAGAACATTTAATATGGTTTATAACAGGCCCTGAAAATAGCAACCATAGTGTGTTATGCTATCATATTCCACTGGAAGGAAAATGGGAAGATTCACTTAAGGCTGAAGAGATTGAATGAGTCTTGCTATGAGAATCTCTGGAATTTCTTATGCTTTGATCACGTATATTCCTTACCCAAATGCTTCATTACTATAATTTTTTTCTGGGTTCAGATAGAAGGTATGTCAAAAGAAAAAGTGATTGTTTTGCTGAAGTCGTATCCCTAAATTACAATTTTTTGAACCAGGAAGCCTTAAGTCAAAGTTCTTGCAAAAACCCATAAAATGTTCTATTTTGTGCTTGTTCTTAAATACATTATTTAAATCTTCATGACTTTAGATTGGCTTGATTTTTTTACCCTTCCTCCATTGGGAGTACATTCCTGCCAAGTTGGAAGTTTGTAACAATCATTTTTGAATGACATAAATGCAAAAAAATCTCAACCGTCTGTCTGTAATAGGAAAAATTATATTTCTTTCACCATTGTTTTACTGCAAGCTCATGAAGCTATTTTTACAAAACTATTTTTTTTCATGGGGGAAGAAAGTTCAGTACGAATATGTTGACTTAAAACCCAAACCTGATTTTTCTAGGAAGGTCTTCTGTAGATGAGTGACTATATTAGAGTCTTAAATATTATTGCTCTAAGATATGATTTTCACTGACCGGAATGATTTGGGCAAGGTAACTGGTCCTTCTAAACTTCCTTTTGACAAAATAGAATTGACTATAATTTATGCAGTAGACTACAGTAACTATTGTTATTAGTCTGCTGGGCAAGATTTCCCAACACCCTTCTTGGGTTAATATTTCCTGCCCTAGGAGTCCTTCCCTGGGAGATCTTGATTTGCGGCCCAAGGACGAACAGTGTTGCCTCTGAAGTCAGGTGCCGCAGGCGTATGAAGGCGTGTGGGTGGTAGGAGGGTGGGGGACGTGGCCCATCTTCTCCATCGTGAGCTGAAGGCCCTCTGTAGCAGAAGAGGATAAAATCAAGCAGAGCCAGAAATGGACAACATCTGGGCCGACAGTGCTGGTGAAGCCAGTGTAGCACCAGTACATGGGCAAGGAGAGAGACATTCCTTGTCTTCTTTCCAGTTCCAGAAGGTCCCTGAGGTCCAGATCCATCCCTTTGATCTATGGGGTACCCCCATTATCTAGCGACTCATGAACTAGGATATACGCTTTGGATGCTAAGCGAAATGTAGTTACATTTCTGATATCCGCAACCCAATGACTCATACGCAGTACCATGTCCTTGTTAATTCTATTGCATGGAGTTGCATATAGGGCAATGGTTCTCAAACTTGTGTATGCATCAAAATCACCTGGGTGGGGAGGAGGGTTTGTTAAAACAGGGCTGGGCACCATTCTTAGAATTTCTGATTCAGTCAGTCTGGGGTGGAGCCCTGAAAGTTTGTATTTCTTTTTTTTTCTCCAAGTTTTATTTATTTGAGAAAGAGAGAGAGAGAGTGAGAGAGCACTTGCGTACGCACTCGTGCATGAGCAGGTGGAAGGGACAGAGAGAAAGGTTGAAGCAGACTCCCTGATGAGCAGGGAGCCCGATGCAGGGCTGGATCCCAGGACCTTGAGATCATGACCCGAGCCAAAGGCAGATGCTTCACCGACTGAGCCACCCAGACACCCCGAGAATTTGTATTTCTAACAAGTTCTCAAGTGATGATGATGCTGCTGGTCCAGAAACCACAGTTTCAGAAAAACTACTGAAGGGTTAACACAGATCTTTATACAACCATAGCCTGTAAGTAAGGGGCGGCCTCATTGAGCAATGAACTCCCCATCATTGAAAGCATTCAAGAAGCAGCTAGGTGAACATTTTTCAGGAATATTGCGGAAGGAATTTTTTTCATTGTGTGAAAAGTTGTATCACAGTAATATTTTACGATTTTTAAAAGTTTCTTCTAGGTGGGAGCAAAGGATTAAAAGAACGCTCCATCTGGTTCTTCCAAAGAACAGAGAAACACAGGAAAACTGAATGTGTTCCTGCCACAAATTCAGACTCATTCAGTAAAACCAGCACTGTGGTGTATTTCTGTGTTGACTTTGGGGAAAATATGCTGCTATTGTTTATGCTGTTCTGTAGTAAATCAGCAAACACACGTTCAGCCCCTATTCAAGGTTGCTAATAGAGCAGATTTATTATGTCCTCACTCCCAAAACCCACGTAACAACTCTGCAAATTATATAACACGATATGTTACGTTATATACATGACATATACATGATTAGACACATGGTAACTCTAGCCAGAGCTTATTTCGGAACATATTAAAATTCTAACTTGAGGAGGCAATCGATTTTACCAGCTCTGGGAGGGCAGTCCTGTTACCATTACCAATAGTTAAACCTAATGGTTAGTCTGCCAGAAATACCATGTGGGGACAAAAAAAATCCTTTGTTTCCTTTTTAAATTTTTGAAAAAGAACAGAGTGTATTGAACAAAGGGGATAATGAAAATCTTATAGCTTTCTAGGTATGGTTATATTTTCATTGTGTTGCCACAACCTTTCAGGATGATTTCTTTATTTCTAGCGTGGAGATTGTCCATTTTTGAGTGATGTATTCAGGCTTACATGCCGCTGGTTGAACCAGGACAGGCAGACTGATTGTGGGGCAATGTCTTTGCTGTACCGTTGTTAAATGTTGTTAAATGTGTTGAGTATCACCTCTGAGTGACCATTTCTTAGAAATCATTTTTAAAGGTAGTAATTCTTTGATAAAGAAATGAGACACAACAGTTTACTGTCATGGTGTTTTGAGACTTCAAAAGTTTAACCAGGCTGTATTAGTCTTAAGATACTTTTTAAAAAGAAACTAATGAAAATGAAATAAATATCAATATGCACGCTTTTGAAATTATACGTATATGGATCTGTTGCCTACTAGTTTTGTCACTTTGGCCAAATCTCCAGATTCCTAAGGCTCCCACAAGCTCAGTTTTCTCATCTGGAAAATGCAGAGTTTGGATTGGATGTTTTCTGTATTCCTTTTAAAGCTAACATTCCACAGTCTTGTGGGGGTGGGGTAGCATAATGATTCATCAAGTTTTCTTTAAACATATCTCAGTTTATAGAAGTTCCTAGAATTCAGGAGTTGGATCCGTTCCATACCTTTCTTTAGGAAATGGAGACACAGAGAAAATGAGCAGTATGGGACTAAACTTCGCAGGGAGTGGTTACTTCATAAAAGGAGAAAATCTGAAACTCTCGAGCAGGGCGGAAATCTGTGTATCAGAACTGTGGGCGTGTTGGAGAAGTGGTTGGGGAAGCCTGGTGTGACCCGTTATTTATGGAGGTCCTCCTCTCTCCAAAAGCAGCAGATCGCTGTGGTTTCTCCATGGAATTTCACCATATGCTCTGTGGCAGCTACATTATTAACTCTTTTATATATGGGGAAATGGAAATAATACAAAACAGTCATTTTTGCAGGCTTATGCAATGAGTCAGTGTTAAAAATCAGATTTAAAAGCTTGAAATTTCAGGGGCTTGAATATAGTCACATGTGTATAGTCATGTGACGATAGATTTTTTTTAAAGATTATTTATTTATTTATTTGAGAGAGAGAGAGAGAGACAGTTACAGAGATAGCGAGAGAGAGCATAAGCAGGGAGGACAGGGAGAAGCAGGCTCCCACTGAGCAGGAAGCCCGACGTGGGGCTTGATCCCAGGACCCTGGGATCATGACCTGAGCCGAAGGCAGACGTTTAACCGACTGAGCCACCCAAGTGCCCCAGGAAAATTTTTTAAAAAATATTTTATTTACTTAAGTGGCACCTAGGTGGCTCAGTTGGTTAAGTGTCTGCCTTCAGCTCAGGTCACGATCTCAGGGTCCTGGGATCAAGTCCCTCATCAGGCGCCCTGCTCAGCAGAGAGCCTACTTCTCCCTCTCTGTCTGCCCCTCCTCTTTGCTCTCGCTCTCTCTCTATCTCAAATAAATATTAAATAAATAATCTTTAAAAATATCTTATTTATTTGACAAGGAGAGAGAGAGAGAGCACATGCAGGGGGATCAGCAAGCAGAGGGAGAAGCAGGGAGCAGGGAGCCTGATGCAGGACTCCATCCCAGGATGCGGGGATCATGACCTGAGCCGAAGGCAGATGCTTAACCGACTAAACCACCCAGGTGCCCAGATATTGGAAAATTAACGTAGAGGGCCAATGTTAGCTGAGTTTCTTTTTTTTTTTTTAATCAACATGAAAACTAACTAACTTTAAAGGAAATAATTGTGGGGGAATGTTGCGTCCTCACTATTTACAAAAGAAACCATTCAAAGCACTCTGCCAGCTCACTTCCAGCTGCTGTTGAAAATCAAAAAACAAACTCAGAATCACAAATGAAATTTGGTACGGTTAAATATAAATCAGCATAATTTGCGTGAGTGCAATTAAAATGACAGTTAAACTGTGTGTTGGTAAATGCCAGATAGACAAGGTTTTGTGCAAAGGAGAGTCTATATACATTAAGTCTGAGTTTCCTGGGTTGAAAGGGATTAACTAAACTCAATAGAAGTAAAGCCAAAGAAAACATACACTTCGTCTGTGGAGACAGAGAAAATGCTTAAATTTCTCCTGGTGATGGCATATGGCTACAGGATAATCAAGTCCTTGCAGGGATCTGTTCCTACATATTCACTTAATAATATAAAACACTCAGTCTTTACCACTCTGTTGAGCCTACTGGCATAATTCACAGCAGATAAAAGAAACACATCCTTTGGCAACTTTTGGCTCACTATCCAGAGAATCTGCTGTTTGATATATTTAATAAAGCAGGGAAGCTTGATATTGAATTTCTACGGAGCAGAAATATCCCAAGAATGCTCAGAGAAAAAATAAATAAGAATATGATTCTAGTAGAGGAATGGAAAACGTGAAGATGGAGGGACATCAAAGTAGAAATAAATCAGACTAGTTTCACATTCTAAACATTTTAAATTACTGGGAATTTATTTTATGCTGGCATCAATTTGGAAGATCATACATCTGCAAATCTATAATATAATATAAAAAATAATTGTTTATATTTTAAAATGGATTATTGGAAATACTATCTTGTCACATTTAAAAATGGATTTGTACAATAATTGTGGCTGTAGCAACTGCCTTGATAAAGCTTGGAGTTTGGGCATGATAAATTCACGAGGCTAGAGGAAAGGGAGCAAGGACCGGGAATAGTGCAAGGAGAGTCAACAGACCGTGCCTGCAGCATATGTGATGGTCAGCAAGATGGAAGTTAGAATGGGGCTCTGTAGGCTTCATTCCACACTTTGTATCACTTATCCAGTATCTTCCTATGGCTTCACGTGTCTGCCCAAAGAATACAGTTGCATTAGCTATATTTTCTTACATTCTGTATTCCTGATGCTCTGGTACTGGTGGCCTTATGGACCTGGCGAACTTCCCCTTCCAGGGCTAACTGATTCCTGGAGATAACAACTTGCCTATTAGCACACTCTTGATATGCACACCGTACCCTGTGACCCATTTTCTTTGACCACACTTCAGTCTGGGACACTATCCTGTCCTAATCATCACGGGACCAGGTACTGGACAACTGGACATTATCCCTAGAGACCAGAGCCTGCCAAAAATCATTCAGAGTATTCGATCCTAAGTTTGTAGTGCTTGGTTACCTTGTGTCTCCCATTCCTTTCTGTGTAAAGCACTGTAAAATCTCCTGCCCACAGTTTCCCTCTCCCTGCTTGCCCATCTTGCTTCGGTACTTCTCTGTGTGGACCTGCATGGTGTGGGATGGTGTGGTATGTCTCCTATTGCTAGGGGGTTGTGACTATAATAAAAAAAAAGTCTTCCTTCATTGCAATCATTTTTATGTTTCATTTTCTTTTTTTTATAGTTTTTTTAAAGATTTTATTTAATTATTTGACAGAGAGAGAGGCAGCAAGAGAGGGAACAGAAGCAGGGGGAGTGGGAGAAGAAGAAGCAGGTTTCCTGCTGAGCAGGGAGCCCAATGCGGGGCTCGATCCCAGGACGCTGGGATCATGACCCGAGCTGAAGGCAGATGCTTGACGACTAAGCCACCCAGGAGCCCCATGTGTTTCATTTTCATACCTGCTCAAAACAAGCCCCAGGTAACTTTGTAGAACGATTGTGTTAGGCAAATATGCTGAATTTTTTCAACTATCCACGTAGATTGTTGCAACCTTACAGATTTTTCTGAGGTTGCCTGTTAACCTGTTATGTACTACAGTCCCCGGGACAAATTACCCTCATTATCTTCCCTCAGTATTAAAGATCCTGTGGCTATGATGTTACAGTGGACTGTTCTGGATGGCCTCACAAAATTTCCTATTCTTTTGGAAAATGAGAAATTTGTCCTTTCTCCTCATATTAGGCCTTTGTTAGGTGCCGCCCCTTTCTCTGTCCAATGGATGAGCATGCAATCAAACTAGGTCAGCTAGACGTTGCTTCTTGACATCTGGTCCTTGCATCATTTGATACAAGGATCAAAATGTTGGAGCTGGGGCACCCGGGTGGCTTGGTTGGTTAAGTGTCTGCCTTTGACTCAGGTCATGATGTCAGGGTCCTGGAATCGAGCCCTGCACCAGGCTCCCTGCTCAGCAGAGAGTTTGCTTCTCCCTCTCCTTCTTCACCTTCCCACCACTTGTGCTCACACTCTCTTGCTCTCTCTCCTTCCCTCCTTCTCTCTCTCAAACATATAAATAAAATGTTTTTTAAAAAAAGTTGTAGTTAATTTGCCTGTCATTAGCACCTGGAAGGAATGACCAGTTCTTGCCGACTGGATCTTATACCTATCCTGGTGATTCTGCCTTTCCTTTGGTTTTGTGAGCTATCTCAGAAGGTTCTAGCAAACTACTTCCAGCCTTGGTTTCTGTTACTTGCAACCACAAAAACCCAACTGATACTCATGAATACAGTAACAGAGCACTTCATGCAAACAGAACTGTTCAGATTCCTGAAAGCTCACGACGTGTTAAGAGAGTTTATGTGTGAAAGTCTTTTGTAAAATGTTAAGTGGTCAATAGCGTCGGCCTCTAGTCTCTCTGCTCTTCTTCCTCACCCCACCCCTTACTCTAAACCAAAGGCCAGCCTTTGGTGTGGACAGACAGGCTGAAGGATAATTTATTGGCCACTCCGTATCTGTGGATAGAGGAAGTATGCTGAGCTGAAATGTTAGGTATACTCGAATGGGTTCCTTCTGGACGCCTCCGTCTGGAAAGCTAGAGAAGGGAGATGGAGAATGAATTTCCCCCACGGGCGTGGAGACTCACCCAGGACTTTCCCATCCCTCACAGAAGGGTGAGGTCACTGGCATGATAAACACTTCCCATCTCCTTCTCTTCACATGCCTTTTCCCCTCCCCGTTCTGTGACTTTCTGAGAGGTCCTGCGATTCTGCCCTGATCTAAGGAACCTGAGGTAGACAAGTGTAGGCTTGGAGGCAAAACATCTCTTTCGACGTCTGTCCCTTTGGATCTTTTCCATCCCACCTGATGGATATGACCTGTGCACCCAGAAGAGTGAAAACATCTGAGACCCAAGTGCAGGTTTCCAGTAGAAAAACATGCGGTAGGCCTTTGGACCTCCTTAGTTTTGAGGCTACTCAGATTTATTCTGAGTTCTTTGCTAGAAGTTGGAACCAAAGCTCCAGCCAATGATAAGGTAACTGGCTGTATTTTCTGAGCATATATTTGTCTTGGGAATCTCATGAACAAGGGTGGAATTTGGGAATTTGGGCAGGCCCGGCATTCTAGTCAAATATCATCCTTAATGGCACATCCTTAGGTCAGCCAGTACATGCTCTCTGTTGTTCCCAGCAGTCATCCATTCGGAATGCTTAGTCTCCATGCCCTATGGGTTGGCCTCTTGACACCTGAAACATCATCTCTTATATCCTTAACATCATACCATCATACCCATGTGATTTTTAAAAAAGATTTTATTTGTTTATTTGAGAGAGAGAGAGAGAGACAGAGCAACAGAGAGCATGAGCGGGGAGGAGAGGGAGAAGCAGGCTCCCCATGGAGCAGAGAGCCTGACATGGGGCTCGATCCCACGACTCTGGGATCATGACCTGAGCCGAAGGCAGACGCTTAACCCACTGAGCCCCCAGGCGCCCCTCCCCCATATGATTTTTATGATCTATGTGGCAGGTGGGGAAATGGCCATGGTTGTTCCTACCTCCCCATACCCGTGCCCTTTATTATGTGTCTTCTTCCACTCAGAGGTGAAGTCCATTTCCCACTCTTGAATCTAGGTGGGACCAGTGATTTTGCCCTGGCCAATATGATATGGCAGCCATGATGCTGTGCCAGTTCCAACACTTTTAGAGGCCTGTGTGCTTCTGGTTCTGTCGGGGCTCCTGCCTTTGCCACGTGAACGAGTCGAGGCTAGCTTGCTGGAGAATGTGAGACCGTGTGGACGAGAGTCCAACTGAGTCAGCTCAGTTGTCCCAGCTGAGGCTCTGGACACACGTGAGAGCCCCCCCCATCATCGACAAAACTGATCTGTAGCTGACCACAGATGCACAAAGGAACCCCGCAGAAGAACCGCGAAGCAGAGCCGAAGCTGCTGGCTCCAATGTCTCGAGCTACATAAAAGGTGGTATTAAGCTGCAAAATTTTGAGGTGGTTTGCTATACAGTAGTGACAGTTGCTCTCTGGTGCAATATATTATTTATGATTCATAATAAACAATAGACTTATCTAGCAATAAAGCCAAACTTGAAAAACCACAAGATCTGAGTGCATGGGGGCTCAGTCACTAAGCATCTTATTCTTGGTGTCGGCTCAGGTTGTGATCTCAGGGTCCTGGGATAAGTAGTATCACATGAAGAGAAAAAATCTCTTGAGCAGAAAAATTTTAGTAAATATATCACCTAAGACATGCATGTCCCCCCAAATAAAGGTATCGTTGAAGAAATAATCAGGTTAGAACACAAATGATCAAGCTGAATTATTCGTAAAATACTAAGTACTGCAGACAACTGAAACTTACGTCTACACAGTAGGCAAAGAGAAATGGGATTTATTAGAACTTCCGAGAGAACAGATGTTAAGTGAGTGGTAGTAACAGGGTGCCTAGCACAGTTAAGGGCTCGGAGCCGAGTTCCCAGACAAACAGACTTGCTTAGTCATCCATTAGGTTTTAATTTTTTTTCCTGAAATAAGATGAATAACTTGTCCATGCCACCAAATTTCATAATGTATATTTGAGGATTATGTGTATTTCACATCCATAATTATTTACATTCTCATGATTCCTTAAAATGTTAATCGTGAAAACACACAACCCTAAAACATACTGTCTTAACCATTTCTAAGTGTGCAGGTCAGGAGTGTTAAGTGTACTCACGTTGCATTCTGGCGATTTCTGAAGATGAATGATGGATGCAATTTTATAAAGGTGGGAGTTTCCGAAAAATATTTTAAAGCCCCTGCGTACATGTGAGCTTAAGGCCTTGAACTCTTGGATCAAAAATGTTACTGAACTGTGACTCTCATTCTGTAGGAGGAATGTCCCTGGGAATGTTTACGCAGAGGCTGTGTGACTCCTGAATTGGGTAAGATAATGATTTTTCCAGCTCAGAAATGTCAACGCTTGCTGCTTTGAATCCTGTTCATGTGTTCCCCGAACACGGATCCCGCCTCAGTCTATGCCTGCACGCCGCAGGGCCCACCGTGTGCGGCTGAATGAGCCCATGAGCCCTCAGAATCCTGACCGTGGTTCCCTTTTCCCATGTGGCCTTGTGCGAGCAGACACCACTAGGGAGCTGGCGAAGCTTCTCTTGGTTCTATCACCACGGACTTTGGCATCAGGCAGACTGGGTCTTCGTTCCAGCCCTGCCACTACCTTTCACACCTGTTTCCTCTTCTGGAGATAATAATGCCGCCTCGTTGGGAGGGATGTCGTGAGGGCCAAAGAAAGGATGCGAGAAGAACGTTCAGGATCGACTCACCATGAAATGTTTGCTCTGGTTTTTTCCATTCCTCACTGCCCTGTGGAGTGTCCCAAGCATAGACCTTTTCTTCATCCTTCTCCTCACCAATTGTTGGAAAAACTGACACACTTGGCATTCTCTTCCTTCACCCCCTTCCCTGCTGGGTGAGGGAGTTCATCTAAATCTATATGCATGGGCTAGTCAGGGCTACCTTCATGCTATTTGTCCCAGCTCAAGAACTTCACAGGAGACTGAAGCATGGTTGGTATACAGTCAGTGCTCAATATATGTGTGCTGAATGAGAGTGTGTAGAAAGAACTGAGGCGGTAACTTCAGTCTAAAGTGTCATCAAGGCACACGCTCAGCACCTGATTCTTCTTTGGGCTGAGGAAGTTATACCCTGGCTGTCTCTTCTAACGACTTTCCTTTACAAGGCCCATTTGCTTGTAAGGAAGAAATCATTGTTTGGACCTTAGCTCCAGTGCTCAAAGTACTAAGTGTCCTTGCACTTGTGATCAGGTCAATCTCAGCTTTAGATTGCATCCGGCCTGTGAAAGATGTTCCCCAACTTCACCCTAAGTCGAAGCAGTGGCCAGACCGTTGACGGTGTTAGGTGTCATGGTGGGAGAGCAAGGGTGATAGTTTTAGGCAGGTGGCATCTGTCCATGGCTGTTCTAGTCCTGACCACACGCCAGCACAGATTACCCTCAGGCCCTGCTGTATATGGGACCTGAATAGGGCCAGCCCAGTGCACACCGACAGTTCTGACCATTAGGTAGCAAGATTGTGATACAGATGCTTGCTTCTGCATGTGGGGTCTAGTGGACCCAAAATAACATTTAGCTCCCAGACATCTCGGAGAGCTTCTACCTGACCCCTATTCTATCTGGTCAGCTCATGTGTCGTGCCCATCTTGGCATCTGGGGTTTGGGTTTCTGTTCCAATTCTCTGCTGAAACTGGAGTCTATCGCTTCTTGGCTGATAGCCGGAACCTCTCACGGTCTCCTTCCTCTGTCTTCTCTACTCACCTCTTTGCCTAGCCAATGGCACCCTAACCTAGAAGCACCATATCATCTACAGTCTTGGCACCCATCTGACAACCATCACTGCTTCCTCTGAGACATGGCTGTCCTCAGGGAATGAGCCTCGTGAGTGTTAAATCACCCACCCGAGATTTCATTTAGCCATGCTTGGATTTGGTTATCAGTTCCTCTGCCCCTTCCCGGAGAGGGGCCTGACTTTTCTGTCCTGGAATGCTTTCCACAGCACTGAAGTTGGCTTTTACTTTCCTCCCTATTTGGAAAAATCCCCTCTGTCTTGCTCTGTTGTGTAGGTAATCCGAAGCTTACCGCAAGGTATACTGTCATTCAATTTCTCAGGGAAATGTCTCTGCTTCTTCACCTCCTACCAGCCAACCTTCCACTTCCAACTAAGGGACACTAACGACACTGTGATACATTTGCTTACAGTTTATGTCTTTTGGGGAATTTGTACAGTGAAGTTTGGACATCATCCACTTACACTTTGTACTCTGTTCATGGTGCAGTTTGGGGGCTTGGTGAATGACTACTGATGAATGAATGAACTAAAACAGCTTAATAATGGTTTAAAAAACTGGGAATGGTTGCTCAAACATACCGGTTAAAGATTAGTTACTGCCTCTGTGAGCCGGTTAATTCCGTCGGAAGTGTGAAGTGCTAACAGGACAAAGTAGTGATTGTTTTTCTTCAGAGACATTTTCATTACCTGTTATTCTTTTTTTTTTAAAGGATTTATATGTATTTTTTTTATTTGAGAGAGACAGAGAGCACGGGGGGTGGGGACAGAGGGCGAAGGAGAGAAGCAGACTCTGCACTGAGTTTGCAGTCTGACTCAGGACTTTCTCTGACAACCCTGAGTTCATGACCTGAGCCGAAATCGAGAATCAGCTGCCCAACCGACTAAGCCACCCAGATGCCTCTATGATCTGTTATTCTTAAAGTTAGCTATTTTATTTTATTTTATTTTTTTAAATTTTAATTCCATTATAGTTGACCTAAGTGTTAACTTAGTTCCTGGTGTACAATATGGTGATTCATCACGTCTATACATCACCTGGTGCTCATCACAACAGGTGCCCTCCTTCATCCCCATCACCTGTTGCACTCATTCCCCCCACCCTATTCTACCCAAACCCCTCTGGTAACCAGCAGTTTGTTCTCTATAGTTAAGGGTCTGTTTCTTGACTTGTTTTTTATTTTTCTTTGTTTGTTTCTTTTGTTTCTCAAAGTCCACATATGAGTGAATTCATGGTCTTTCTCTTTCTCTGATTGACTTCTTTCACTTAGCATTATACTCTCTAGCTCCAACCATGTTGTTGCAACTGGGAAGATTTCATTCTTTTTTATGACTAAATAATAGCCCATCATATATATACACACACACACACACACACACACACACATATATATGTGTGTATATATATATATATAGCATCTTCTTTATCCATATCGATAGACACTTGGGCTGCTTCCATAATTTGGCTGTTGTAGATAACGCTGCTATAAACATAGGGGTGCATATATCTTTTCGAATTAGTGTGTTCATAATTTTGGGGTAAATTCCCAGTTGAGGAATAACTGGATCATATGATAATTCTATTTTTAATGTTTTGAGGACCCTCCATACTGTCTTCCACTGTGGCTGCCCCAGTTTGCATTCCCACCAACCGTGCACGAGCGTTCCTGTTTTCTCCACATCCCCACCAACACCTGTTGTTTCTTGCGTTGTTGATTTTAGCCATGCTGACAGGTGCGAGGTGATATCTCCTAGTTTTGATCGCATTTCCCCCATGATGAGTGATGTTGAGCATCTTTTCATGTGTGTTGACCATCTGTGTGTCTTCTTTGGAGAAGACAAAGGAATAATTTATTACCACCTAGACAATTTATCATTATGTAGAGAAATTATCTGCTCCACGGTTACACTTGGTACTTTGCACTGGGCTCGCCATTAAATAAATCATAATCTTCTCACAGGCGGGTGAGCAAAAGCGTCAGATGGTTCAGAGAAAATTCAGCTCCATGGCTGAGATAATAAACCACTAATGATCAATTGTTTACATAGGGTAACATGTTATCATTATGAGAAACGCAATTTCACAGAACAGGAATATCTAATGTTATGGTAGAGAAAAAGACTTAATTTGTCTCTTCTAACATCAGTCCCTAATATTCTCTAGCTTTTTCCCTGACCTATGCCACACTAGTATCTGACGAAGTGGTTGGAACGAGTCAAGCTTTTAATACTTATGAAGTTTTTTTATATTGTTTCTTATCGTCTGCATGGACTTTTGCTTGTATTTTATGACGTTGGGGCCTTTTTTATTTGAGGAAAGCCCCTCTTGATATTCAGATTTAATTTTCCTGAATTTTCATTTCCTTTATTCTCATGAATGCCTGGGATGTTCCAGATTCCAACCTATTTGCGGGTTTATGTCTTGATACTTATTATTATTATTATTGTTACATTTTTTATCGCGAGGAACATTGCTGACAGCGCCTTATTTCATTCGGCTTGTAAGTGCTGATGCTGCTACCCTCTGGGTCAGAGAGAGGTCACAGTCTGTTCTAAAACATAATCACGGGCTCCACCATATGACTGTGGGTTTAATTAGCCCCCCGTACTGGTGTGGAAGCACTGAATCTTCTTGCTGAATGGAGCCTGGAGAGCGCATCTGTTCCGGGCCTTTTACCTTCTGGCAGGTGGATTCCAAACTATTCAAGAGAAATGGCTGTTGAAATTGGTTTGAAATGATCGTTTTTAAGATCTTCAGAGATTACAAGTCCATCTCCCTTTGTGTCTGATTTTGGGTTCTGCCATCCTGGAAATGAAGAGTTTCTCTATCTACATGAAATAAATTCCGTTTTAATAAAACTATTCTCTCTGGTTTAGCCCTTCTTTACATAGGAAATGATTGACCAAAATTCCTGCAAGAGAATGTCTTCTATGCTTTAAGTTTATAAGGAAGTCGTTTTAGTTTTCTCTTCTCTTGCTTAGACAGTAGGTCTTAATGTGATTATTAATCAGGTAACTGATACTAGTTTCGCTTTGCTTTGCTATGAGGTAGTTAGCAAAGCATTCCAGCGCTCGGGCTTTTTAATAATCTCACCTGGTTGAAATCCTGACCTTCCTGTCTATCAGCTCTGTAACCTTGGGAAAGCTACTTCGCTTCTCTCGTCCTTAGTCATATGGAAATGTTATGGACTGAACGTTTGGGTCCCCACCACCGCCCCTTCATACATTCAAATCCTAACTCCCAATGGGATGGTCTTAGGGGGTGGGGCCTATGGGAGGTGATTAGGTCACCAGGTGGGGCCCAGGAGGCGGGGTGGGGGGAATCAGTACCCTTATATAGGACACAGGAGAGAGGTTGCTTCCTCTCTCTCCTCGGCTCTCCACCACGTAAAGATACGGGCAAGGAGATATCCATCTGCAAATCAGGAAGGGGGCTTCACCAGGAACCGGATCCGCCGGCATCTTGATCTTGGACTTCCTTGCCTCCAAAACTGTGAGAAACAAGTTTTTTTTGTTTAATACCTTCCTCCCCTCCCAACCCCCCAGTCCGTGGTAATTTGCTATATAGCAGCCTGAGTTGAGGGAAATAATTGTCGTTTCTGCCCTATTGAGTTAAGATGGTTCCATGAACGTAAGGTCCTTGGTCTTGACATAGAAGACACTCGGTGTTAGCTGTTGTTGCTGTTTCTTGACGTCCACGGTACGGCAGGGAACACTGGTATCCCGTCTTTTCCCAAACTTAAAAACCTCCCTAAAGTTTTTTTTCCCTCTCGTTGGAAGAAGAGTGTCTTTGTTACTTTATGCTTTAGGAATTTGGGGAGTTGTAATGTTAGGATGATAGGATTCTTTTTTTTTAAATTCAATTAGCCAACATTATAGTACATCATTAGTTTCAGATGTAGAGTTCAGTGATTCATCAGTTGTGTATAACACCCAGTGCTCATCACATCACGTGCCCTCCTTAATGCCCATCGTCCATTTACCCCATCACCCCCACCTCCCCTCCAGCAACCCTCAGTTTGTTTCCTATAGTTAAGAGTCTTTCATGGTTTTTCTCCCTCTCTGATTTCTTCCCATTCAGTTTTCCATCCCTTCCCCTATGATCCTCTGTGCAGTTTCTTATATGCCACATATGAGTAAAACCATATGATAATTGTCTTTCTCTGACTGACTTACTTTGCTCAGCATAACACCCTCCAGTTCCATCCACGTCAATGTAAATGGCAAGTATTCATCCTTTCTAATGGCTGAGTAATATTCCATTGTGTGTGTGTGTGTGTGTGTATACACACACACACACACCCCACATCTTTATCCATTCATTTGTCAGTGGTCATCTCGGCTCTTTCCATAGTTTGGCTATTGTGGACACTGCTGCTATAAACATTGGGGTACAGGTGCTCCTTCAGATCATTACATCTGTATCTTTGGGGTAAATACCTACTAGTAAAATTGCCGGGTCGTAGGGTAGCTTTTTTTTTTTTTTTTTTTTTTAACTCCTTGAGGAACCTCCATACTGTTTTCCAGAGTGGCTGTACCAGCTTACATTCCCACCAATAGTGTAAGAGGGTTTCCCCTTTCTCCGCATCCTCGCCAACATCTGTTGTTTCCTGACTTGTTCATTTTAGCCATTCTGACTGGTGAGGTGGTATCTCATTGTGGTTTTGATTTGTATTTCCCTGTTGCTGAGTGATATGGAGCATTTTTTTTCATGTGTCTGTTGGCCATTTGTGTGTCTTTTTTGGAGACATGTCTGTTCATGTCTTCTGCCCATTTCTGGACTGGATTATTTGTTTTTGGGTGTTGAGTTTGAGAAGTTCTCTATAGGTCTAGGATACCAGCCCTTTATCTAATACGATGGGATTCTAAAGAGCACTTCCTCAGGGCACTTGATGTCCCTGTCATCAAGCTCCCAGAGGAGGGATAGCTCTCTTATGTTCTCAGGTAGCATTTCTCAGTAGGCAGCTCAACAGGGAGGCTCTTTCCTTAGGAAAATGCCTCTTCACTTCCCTCTTGGTTAGGAAGAGACAGTGCCTGCCCCCGCTTCTCTGAGGGGTTACACAATACAGACAAACCCTGGGAGAAGGTAGCGCACGGTCCCTGGTACTAGGTGCTGATGAATCAGATAAAATAAATGTGGGAGTTATCAGCATTGATATTTTATTCTGGTTACTACTTTAGCATGACAAATTACCTCCAAACATAGCAGCTGAACACAATCATTTTATTAGATTCATGGATCCTGTGTATCAGAAATTGGAAAAAGGTATAGTGAAAATGGCTGGTGTGCTCCAGTGACCGGAGCCTCAGCTGGGAAGACCTGAGGTCATGGTTGGGATGACTGACAGCTGGGGGCTGGAATCCTCCAGAGGCATCTTCAGAATATGTCTGGAAGTTGATGCTGCCTAGAGCTGCCGACTTAGTGTCTGCATGGGGTTCCTTTATGACTTGGGCTCCCTCTAGCATGGCAGCCCTGGGGACAGCTGGACTTCTTATAATAACTGAACTTCTTACATAGCAGTGCAGGGTTCTCGTGATGGTATTCCAGTGGACCAGGTGAGGCTACATGGCTTCTTACAGCCAGCCTGCGAAGTGAAACGGTCACTTCTGCTACCTCCTACTTGTTACAAGGGAACCACTAAGATTGGCGTCAATTCAAGGTGAACAGATACAGACCCAACCTCTCCAAGAGAAGAGTGTTGAAGAATTTGTGACATGTTTTTCAAACCATCATATATAGTATTGAAATCCTTCAGGCTAATTGAGATCAACTTAAGGGAACAGGTGTAGATAGAAGAGAGAGAGAGAAGGCTCAAGGACTGATCCCTGGGGCATCCTGTTTTAGAGATCAGAAAAACCAGGAGGACCACCAAAGAAGACTGAGAAGGAGTGGCCAGTGAGGTAGGAGCAAATCAAGAGAGCGTAGAAGCAGAGTGGAGAAAAGTATTTCAGTGAAGCAGGGGCGGCGATCAGTGCTGCCGAGTACCGCTCAAAGGTCAAATGAAAAGTGGACTTAGGATCAATGACCATTGGCTTTGGTAACATGCAAGTCACTGCTAACCTGGGTCAAAGCAATTTCCATGTGTGATCACTGGATTCTCCAATTCTCACTTCTTCGGCTGCCAGCCCCCCAGGTCCCAGCCCTGTCACCTCCAGTGCCACCTCAGCCCTGAGAGGAGGCTTCACAGGCTTGGGTTTTGTCATCACACATGGCCATGGAGTCTTGCCAAATGATTCNNTGATGGGATTTGTAAGAGAAGACCAGCTCTCTTCTTAATGTTCCAATGTCCTACATAGGCTCCATAGTGGATGCTATCTGTATGGTAATGTTTGACCCAGAGCATATTTCTGAAAATTCCATTTATGGTACAGCTCGTTTATATAGAAACTTGATGAGAAGTTTAAGCAAGAGGCGTGAAGATAGGCAAGATCCACTGATGAGCAAGTGGGAAACAGGAGTCTGTGAACCTCACTGAACTTTTCCCAGATGAGTAGGGTTGGTTTGGTTGGTTTTTTAACCTTTTTGAGGGATTTAAAAAAAGCAAAATAAATATGAAAAGAGAGGAGTGAAAATTGCTCCTATGTTAAAACCAGGCACTTCAAAACCCACTTATTGTTTGTTCAGGTATAAAACATGTGTTTTATCTTTTTTTTTTTTAATAGTCTGGGTAAAACCTTGCTCTCCCCTCTGTTTCCTCAGCTCTGCTATCACCTGTGAGATCATTTCCCAGAATTAAGGTTCTCCTGGTTTAAATACACAGGTGATTTCTGGTTTCCTGGTTGGACCCTGACACATCATATCTGTTTTCCCTCTTTTGCCTGGATGTCAATTTCTAAGGCCCAAATGTGTGAACTAACAACGCTATCTCCCTGCCTCCTGGTTATAACCGAATTCTTCAGACTTTCAGACCTCACTTGCGTAGTGGTTAAAACCATGGGCCCTGGGGCTCCCTGGCTGGCTTAGTTGGTAAAGCATGTGATTCTTGATCTCGGGTTGTAAGTTTGAGCCCCATGTTGGGTGTAGAGATTCCTTAAAAATAAAATCTGAAAATAATAATAATAATAAGAAAATAAAGCCATGGGCCCCGGCATGGGCTAGGTGGGCTTCGTGTTGACCCACGACTCCTCAG
The DNA here is from genome assembly GCF_017311325.1 of Ursus maritimus. Lineage (NCBI taxonomy): Eukaryota > Metazoa > Chordata > Mammalia > Carnivora > Ursidae > Ursus > Ursus maritimus. Next base: position 68,771,681 of record NW_024424452.1, read on the forward strand.
TCACTTGCTAGCTAGGGATCCAAGTTCCCTAGGCCTCGTTTTCTGGTCTATGACATGGAGATGATACTTTTTCTACTTCCTATGCTTATGCTGATTGAATAGAACAATGTGTCCAAAGGACTCAGGACAGTATGTACACACTGCCAGTGTTCTGTAAAGGAAGCAATTATTAATTACAGAGTCTCCCTTTTTCATAATGGAAGCCTTTGCAGTTGGTATTACTCATGTTGGGAGCCAGATGTGAAGTGAGGATAAGCTGGGGTTTCAACCTCAGAGGTTGATAAACCAAGTCTATCATTTGCAGGGTCAGGAGGTGCTGGGCCCAAACGGGATGTGATGTGGCATGCACCTTGCTTTGGGCCCTGTTCTCCATCATCAAACCTACGGTCATTCTGGAGTAAGACACAGCAAGGTAAAAGTGGGGTCGATGGTTACAAATATTTGCTGGTGCATCAGTTCTCTTGCTCTCAGGTCAGAATTGGAGGAACAGAGCTCGCATTGGAGACTAGGCTTAATGACTCCCGTCCTGTCCTATTGTTTTCACTCTCCTATCTTCTGGTCCCTTCTCATCCTCTTCCTTTTCTGAACGGTTCAAATAATTCCTGGCACCTTCATATAAAACTTCTGGTGATTTCAATCAAATTGTGTTTGTGGTAGCATACATCTGATCTGCAGGCCCCCCAAGCAGAATTTCACAAAGACCTCCTCCAGGCTCCTTTCCCAGAGAACACCATGCCACTCTTGCTTCCCAGGAGCACTTCAAGCTCCGTGGGGCTGCTGGGGCTGCGCCTTTCTTTGGCTTAAGACTGGTTTCATTAACAAGCATGTTCACACTTCAACCTGAACATTTAAAATAACACCGCACAATGTGTTTAGTGTCTAGTTAATTATTAAGTCTCTGAGCTTGAATTATTCAAGCCAAATTGATTGGGTTCAAACTTCTTCTTTCTCTTTGTGCCTTTTTTTTTTTTTTAAAGTAAGTCCTCCCCTTTACTCTCTAAATAATGTGGAAAAGGTTATTAAGCAACCATCAATACCCTGGACTGTGGGTGGTACCCAAGTGCTGGCAGAATAGGTAGAGAGAGGACTGGCAGTTTGACTGTTTCGTTAAAAAAATCTGCATCTCACATACTTCCATCCTTAATTAGCATTCATGGAGACCTAACATGTTTTGGGTTCTCCCTTTCAAATTCTTCTTTATAGTTGTTTTCAAGTTGGATAAGTAGGTATGTTACAGTCAGTTCTATGGTGGAAAAGCAGAAGAAATGGCTTTTCTTGGCTACCCCATCTCAAGGTCAATTGGGACTGTTAAAATGTCTTGGCTTCACTACTAGAAACCATGTTGTTGAAGAACATTTGTTGACCCGAAGAGATGTTTATAGTATATTGTCAGGTGAAAGGAGGAGACTATTAAACTGTCTTTTATTTCGTATCATTTTTGTTAAAATGCGTGGGAAGAAGCCTTGAATAATAAACACCAAATATTGATTATTATCTGTGTTAGGAATAAGCATTTTTTTTGTTGTTATAGACGACACACACATATAAAGACGTCATGGCTAGAAATGATTCAGCTTTTGTCTAAGTCACTCATGTGTCAACAGCACATGGGAAATAATGCTGTCCTTATTTTAGACAGGCCAGTGTAGACTTCGCATGCGTAGATTTCACGCGAAATTCATAGTGTTTTGTGAATCACAGCAATTTGAATAATTCCCGTTAGCCTTCATTTCTTAGACTTCCTCGCTAGTTGCTCCTCAGCTTCCATATTATTAAGACGTAAAAAGATGCAATTGCGGGCATTCACAGAAAACATAACTGGCCCACGGGCATAGGCAGAGAATATAAAATAATTGTATTTTGGAGGAAAATTATAAAGGAGATGACAATTTTGAGAGGAAATGACAGAAACGCATTGACCCAGTTTGGTGATACATTTCCCTGCGGGGCCTTCCATGAGAAATTGGTAAACAGAGCTCTCCTAAAACCAAGACTCAAGAACACCTGGAAGGCCCTAAATGCTTAAATGCGTCAGGGGCCGCGGCCGCTGAATGACTTGCCGCTGCTGCCCGGCGTCTGCAGTGCCACTGGGGCACACGTGTGCGGGCGCGCGCGCGACTGCGTGTACGCGCGCACGGGGGCCGGGGGTTCGATGCCGGTGGAGTACGGTCCGAACTCCCCGCGTCCGCCGAAACCACGTAGGTGGCAGCCCTGGCTGGGGACGAACAGGCAGCAACTGGAGTGCTTCCGGAGGAGGAAAGCCAGTGCTGCGCGTAGGGAAACTTTTAGGACGAGAGATGGGCATTGTGCCCTTGGCACATACTCTCCCGACTGGGACGGTAGCGCACACGAGTGTGTCACTGCATTTGTCCTGGGAATGACACACGAAGTGGTGTAATTAGACACCCGGGGAACTGCTAGTCCGTTGAGCTCGCGCGCCGCATTTAGGGGGCGGATGGTGCGCAGGTTAGGGGCAGTGAGAGAGGCACGGTCCTCCGCAGGTCTGGGGGGAGCCTGACTCCTGCAGCTCCTGTCACCCTCCCCCGAGCAAACGTGCGGGGCAGGTGGTGCTCCGAGCGCGCCGAGCGAGGCCCGCTTGCGGTCCGCACGAGAGGCCTCCGCGCGTCCTCCCGCATCCCTGCGTTCCACGTCGCGGCGGCCGCGGCCCCGGCCCCGGCCCCGCCGGCCCCCGCCTTCCCGCCGGGGGTGCAGCCACCCGCGCCCCGGCCCGCGCCCTGCCGGAGCCTCCGCTCTGCTCCGAGCGGCCGCGGGACCGACCCCGGCTGGGCCCGCGGACTCCGACTCCGACTCGGGCTCGGGGTTGGGGCGGGGGGGTGGGAAGCTGGCGCGCTCGTGCCCGTGGCCGCCATATTGGATCCGGGCGCGGCGGCGCGCCTCACGCCGGCGCGCGCGGCGGGGGCTGGGGGAGCCTCGCGGAGCCCAGGGTGCGAGCGCGCCAGGCCGGGAAGGCGGGGGAGGGGTGGGACGGAGAGGAAGGGAGTGGCTGCGAGCCGGGCTGCCGCAGCCTCTGCTCGCCTCAGCGGCGGCACCAACCCCTCCTCCTGCGCCTCGTCGGGGAAAGATGCCCTTAGCCCCGGGGCTTGAAGAAGGGGGAGAAGGAGCCGCCCGTGTCCTCTGAATCCAGACCCCCTCAATCTCCCGCCCGCCCCGCGCCAGGACGTCGGGAGCCTCGGGGCGGCCGAGGGGGGAGAGCGGCTGTCCGCCCGGCGCGGCGCAGACCCCCGGCCGGCGACCCCCACCATGGGGCGGGCGCGGGCGGCCGAGTAGCCGCAGCCCCCCGGAGCCGGGGCGAGCGCCGCCGCAGCCCGCGCTCCCGGCCCGGCCGTGCGGCGCGTCAGGCCCCGGCAGACGCCGCGAGGGCGATGAGGAGTTTCGTCTGGAATCCTCGGGAGAGACGACTCGCCGCGGAGCCGTGAGGAGGAGGACACCGGGAGGAGAAAGGAAGAGCGTCCTCCGGGCGGGACCGGGCGGGCGGCGAGCCGAGGGGCTGCCTCGGGGACCTCGCCCCCTCCCCGCCGCCGCCGCGCCGCCGCCGCCGGGGCGCTCTCCCAGCGGCGGGCGGCAGCCTTTGCAGCAGCGCCGTGCTTTTCCCTCCCCCATGTACCTTCTGGGGCTTTCCTCCCTTTTCCGTCTTCCTCCTTCCCGGGAAGTGAATTGCTGATGCGGATCGGACCCGATTCATTAATGATGCAGCTGGATTCGTTGCGGGATTGTGTTGCACGAGTTGAATTTTGAATGAAGGAGAAGAGTTGTATTTTGTTGTTTTCTTCTTGTTCTTTTTTTTTTTTTCTGACTTTGGTTCGCTGTACTTTTAATTATTATTTTATTTAAATATACGACTTAATTGTATTATTCTTTTTAAGATGTATTAAAGATCTATTTTATGGTAACTTTTCCTCCCAGTACATGCATCTGTGCGGGATCGAAGACGCTTCGGTGAAGGGGGCTTCCTGGCGTGTCGGGGTGTCATTCAGCACCGGCCGTGCATGACAGTTGTGTGCAGGACGAGGGGTTTATTTTTAAAACCGCACCTTTCAAAATTTAGGATCAGATACTCGTAGTGCAAACCGAAATACTCATTGAAGGAAGCGGCGGCGGACCCTGAAGGAAACATGTCTGGGGAAGTGCGTTTGAGGCAGTTGGAGCAGTTCATTTTGGACGGGCCCGCTCAGACCAATGGGCAATGTTTCAGTGTGGAGACGCTGCTGGATATACTCATCTGTCTTTATGATGAATGCAATAATTCTCCGCTGCGAAGAGAGAAGAACATTCTTGAATACCTGGAATGGGGTGAGTCTGTGTTTTTCAGTAAGCTCTCTTTAGGTGGGCATTGGGATTTAATTGTTGCAGGGGAGTTAGTTATGAGTAAGCTGTGGACTCTGTCATCAGTATATAGATAGGCAGATAGATGGTCCGTGTAACATATATTTATAACATAGACTTAAATACATAATGGATATGGTACGTCCATTTAAATGTATGTACAGTGAAGGAATAGATACCAGTTATTCAACATTTTTGTTGTTGTTAAGTTTTTGGTAGATATTTTCCCAAGGGTAAAACCGTGCTACTCAATTATTGCCTTGACTTAATGTGGAATTTAGGAGGAAGAACTTATGTTTTGAGGTCAACAGTAAGAGATTTTGAATAATTGTGTGATGAGCAAAATGGCTTATTGCTCACAGTTGCCTAACGCATGGCGGAATAACGCACATTCAGTTGAAAGGTATTTATTGGTGGAAACATTCCTTCCCAGGCTTTGGAAATCACTCTTGAAATGGGAGGAGATAGTGACATGTCTTAGGTCAACAGGAACTGGAAGGTGGTAATCGCTGGGGTTTTATTTCATCTCCATATGGTCCAAGCAAAGGAAGCTACTAAACATGGACTTTCCAAAAATTGTCATGTTTGTAAGATAGCATGACATAATAGTTAAAAAATTTTGTGATAGTAGTTGGTGGAGAATGTTTGGGAACAGCTCCCACTTGAGGGTTAGACGGACTATAAATTTAATGCAGATCTAAACCGGTTAGATTTTTGTCTCCGTTTCCCTAAATAGAGATGTGATTTAGAAGACCGGCTGTAGTGTGATAGATCAGAGATGAGCGCGGACGCTCCATGTGACCTTCAAGCTTGGAGGCTTGGCTTAAGTTCTGCTTCCCCTTTATAGGAGAGCACGTTCCAACATCCAGCGGCTCTCTGTTGGGAAAACACACATCACCACCCACACCTGTGTTGGTACATTAGCTCTTGAGGGGTATTAGCTAAAGAAGTGTTTTGTACCTTTGGAAAATTAATAATTTTAGTTTGTTGGAAAGTGTCCTAAAATGTCTTTGTTCCCAAGTAAAGCTTTATTGTCTTGAAGTTAAAAGTCAAGTGGTGATTATTTCGTTCATTTATTTTTTTGCTTTGAAATTTATTAAAAATTAGTTAGGTAAATAACTTATTCAAGATGGCCTATATGATAACTTTATCCAACTTGCCAGTATCAGTTTTTTAGCAACTTGATGTCATGAGGTTTTAAAAATGTGTGTGTGTGTGTGTATTTATAAATGTGAATGGGATGATTTTTACAAACAGACTACCAGGCTCATACTAGGGATGTAAAAATTCTAAACCATCTTCTCTCTTAAGAGTGAGACAATTTTGATTGACTTTGGTACTGGCTTCGTATGTCTTTTATTTTTATGTGTAGAGTAAAATATTTTATAAAACATATGTTGCTTTACATTCCATGTTTCCTAAATTCAGAGGGTTGGTTTTTGTGTGTGTGTGTGTGTGTGTGTTTCTTTTGAAAATTTAAAGAAAAGGTTTAGGTACTTCTAGAGTTTCAGTTCTTGAACTGTGGTTCCATAGTGACACTCTTGTCTGTGATCATGATTGTCATTTACTACCTGTTCTTTCTCATCTACAACATGATGGGAGAACTCTATGTATGTACCAGTAATACATGTGATTTTAAAATTATGATCAAAGAGAAAATCATATTCTCAATTGCCTTTTGGTTATTAAGAGTTTACATAGTAGTTTTATGTGAGAGGGTATTTTGCTGTTTTGCCAGATTAATTTATGAATATTTTTCACCAAAGATATTTTCTTGGATTTTGTTTCTTATATCTCTATTAAAAAGCCTTGCTTATGCATATTTAGTTTAAGGCAAACAGCCAAAAGTCAGATAAGTATTTGGCCAAATATACTTTATTTTTCTTAAAGCTCTGAGGGAATTTTTTTTTTTTTTTTAAAGATTTTATTTATTTATTTAACAGAGATAGAGACAGCCAGCTAGAGAGGGAACACAAGCAGGGGGAGTGGGAGAGGAAGAAGCAGGCTCATAGCAGAAGAGCCTGATGTGGGGCTCGAACCCAGAACGCTGGGATCATGCCCTGAGCCGAAGGCAGATGCTTAACCGCTGTGCCACCCAGGCGCCCCTATTTTTCTTAACATATTTTGAGTAATTTCAAACCAGGGACTTTGCACAGTTGACAGTAAGTTAAGTTTTAGTGGTATCCTTCATATTTTGTCTTCTTAGAAGTCTGACATAACATAACAAAAATGTACAGTCTCAAGTCAACTCGTATTTTTCTCAGTAGTAGAGAAAAAGAGTAGAATTTTTAAGGAGTTTGTACGCTGTGGGGCTAGGCAGTGTCTAGTCAGGCATTTTTAAGTGTGAGGTCTTAAAAGTGGGAGTTATCAACCGCAGAAGTTTGGGTAAGGACTAAGAAAAAATTAAGACTGGAAAAGCTGTCAAAAGTTGTATCTTGAGTAGTAGCATTTATTATTTTTAAGTTATTTGAGAATTTAGGTTAAGAATGTCAGTCTGTTCTCTGCATTTAAGTATTGGAATAGATCAGCCTTGTTTGTCTGAATTGATCACTACATTTTGGGGACATGTCCTATGTTATTCTTATCATCTAACATTATATAAAGAACAGATGAAGTTTCCAGATAATGAAATGACCTCAGTTTAATTTCTTAAACATTACTTTTTTGGTTGGTGTTGGAAATTTATAGGGATTGTTTGTTGGGCTTAAATATGATAATTATGATTTGCGTTAAATGATGCAATTTTTAGTTTGAGTTTTAAAAGACCCAGTGTTCGCAACAGTAGAGCAGTAGTAGTTAAATACTCTGTATTATGTGCTGTATATTTGCGTTTGGCTGTTTACATTAATGAACGTGTCATCTAGTTATGCTTTATTTTTATGCTGATGATAGGCTACTTTAAAAAATGGAGTCAGCCAAGGTTCTGTCTGCCTTGCCTCATTTCCATCAGTTTCACTTTATTCCTAGTTATGGTCCATTTCACTTTTATATTGGTACAGTTAATGTTTTGTTTGTTACAGTATCATGACAAGAATGATATCTCACTCAGATATATTTTTTTTGGGGGGGAAGGGCAGCATTCCTTGCTAGAGCTGATGGCTTGAGGGAGGAAATAAGTGGAGTTTTAGAGAAGAAGAAGGAATTAAGGCAGTGAGCAGTAGAGCAAGGGGATAAGAGTGCCTTAAGGCCATAGACCACTTAAATTAATAATATATATTTTCCAGTTATACCCAGTAAGGTTTGAAAGACTTTTGTGTCCTTGTTTTTTAACTGGTGAAATAATGGTTTGTATGTTTGTTTATAAAATAATAATTTTGATGTCAGTAGTATAACTCTAGCATAAGTTACAGTAGAGTTGTGGGAGTAAAAATAACGTTTATATTATAAACTAATTTGCTAGCAGTGACTAAATGACTGCATTATTCATTGAATTGGCTACCTTCTACTTCGAAATGGGAAATTGGAATTTTAGGGAATTCTTTACCAACTTAAAGAGTAGGTGTAAAATAATGTTACTCAATACAAATGAAGCATGCAAGGCTATCTGTATGTGGATAACTTTTTTGATGTTTTCTGAATTTTGTACTTTGTAATATTTCATTTAAAATTATCTTTAATAATTTTATAGGTTATTTAGTGTATGCACACACATCTAAATGATAATAAACTTGTTACTAGAGCACATCAGTGGGTACTGTGATTTAAACTTTTCCTTTCATTGGGGTAGTTTTAAAGCTTATTTACATTTTTTCAGGGGTGGTTCAATTAAGTGAGGTGATGATGGCTTGATTAGAAGGATCTGAATCTTTTCTAGGACACTTGGTTCTTCACTTCTGCTGTTGCTCCTTACTAGGTTTATGTTAGTAGAATTTGTCATGCCAAACTATCAAAGTGTTCGTTTCATACAGATGATTAAGTTTATTTTTATTTAAGTCCTCAGGGTTGTCATAAATGTCATCAGAAATACAGATTGGGCACTTGTTTCCTTTGTACTAGTCATCTAATATTCTGGTCTTTTCTAAGAACGATAGTGAGGAAGTAGAATTTCTTGACCTAACACAATGCTGGTACATGGTAGGAGCATGTTCAGTAAGTAGGAGCTGTTACTTTTCCATTTTTCTTTTGTTTCTCTCTGGTTTTGTTTTGTTTTTAAAGGAAATTATTTTATTTTTTAAGATTTTATTTGAGAGAAAGAGAGAATGAGCAGTGGGGAGGGGCAGAGGGAGAGGGAGAGAGAGACAGAAGCAGACTCACTGCTGAGCAGGGAGCCCGATGTGACACTCAATCCCAGGACCCAGAGATCATGACCTGAGCTGAAGGCAGACACTTAACTGACTGAGCCACCCAGGTGCCCCTATTTCTCTGTTTTTAATAAAGTATAGTTAACATACAGTTATTATATTATTTTCAGGTGTGCAGTACAGTGATTCAGCAATTCTGTACATTACTCAGGGCTCATCAAGATAAAAGTACTCTTAATCCCTTTTATCTGTTTGACCCATCCCCCCCTCCTCCATCTCCCCTCTGGCAACTAACCACCAGTTCTGTGTTTAAGACTCTGTTTTTTTGATTTGTTTCTGTTTGCCTTTGTTTTGTTTCTTAAATTCCATATATGAGTGAAATCATATGGTATTGTGTGTGTCTCTCTCTTTTAAGAATATATAGCTCTGTGAGTGAGAGTGCGGATGTTAGGATTAACAGTTTAAGAATTTTAGGAACTTATTTTTCATATGGATACGTAGGGCATACCTTCGTATAGCAGTGTAAAAACAAATAGCATAATGTTGGCAATTTAATGAAATATTTCATAATTCCTGGGACTTAATATTACAGAATAAGCCCAGGCTATTTTAAGGTAAAGGAACAGAACTTGGTACAAATTAATATTTTTACACTACTCCTCAGTGGCAGTCAGAAATTTGCTTTGAAATCTTTTCTCCTTTGGCACACTTATGGCCGGTATGTTGTATATGTAGCTCATTGTGTTTTATCCTATTGGTTTTCATAGATTTTAAAATCAATTTACTAAGTCCAACCAGCATTTAAAAAATTAAATAGACCAGAATAGAAAATACTAAGGACATCATGTTTAGAAAGAATAAGTATTTTCATGCAAAACTCTTGTGTCTTCCTATATTTCTATGTAGATTGGGATCCAAAAAGTTTGAAACTCGAGTGTAGATGAAGCTAAAATATGTTGTTTGACAGCAAGATGATTGTAGACCTAGTTCCTCTCCCCCCCCCCAAAAAGCGCACATGATAAAATTGGGGAAAGACTGAAGAATTTAAAGAAGAGGAGTTTAGGGTGGGGCAAGAAACTTGGAAGGAGGGATGGAGAATGGGAGAAAGGATGAATGATAAAAATGAGCATGAATGTAGTGTTTTCCTGGGTTGCTACTTAAGTCTGCGCTGTGAATGGGTATGTTTAATTTACAAGAACTTAGTGAACAGAGAAATTGACTTCACTCCTTTGTATTGTCTATAGTCTTTGATAGTTCATTTCCTTTTCTTTGACATTTTTCCTTTTCTGACTTTGGGCTCTTGGGTGTTGGCTCATTGATTGTCAGAGTTGGAAGTTTGTTGAACATGAGGGAGGATCATATGACCTGTAGGCATTGGTATTAGTTTTTTGGTTATCTTCCCATTCCTCCAGATGAACTCTAGAGTAGATGCAAGTGAGTAGGATTTGCTAGTTCCATGGATTTTCTGAACCCTTGTTACTTATGAAACTACCAGTGGGAGTGACTTCAAGTGTTCGGAAGCTATGGGGCCAAGAATTGCTTGGCTGCTTTCGCTGTGTGTTAATGAGTCAAGAAATTCTTTACATAATGATTTTTGTTTTTGAATGACCCACACTGTAAGTATAAGTCATCCCAGATATAGAAATGGCTATTTTTTGTTATCACTGCATACAAAACTCCTTTGTAGATCAAGGGGATTTCTTTCTCTTCCCCACTCATGCCCATCAGAGCACCAGGGTCGCTCTTCCTGGCTAGTTGCTCTGTACTTTCTTTCTAGTGTCCACTTCCTTTTTCCAGTTAGTACATGGGGAATGGCTAGCCCTATATTGGCTAACCCCCAGTGCTTCTTTATCTGCTCCTATAGGAAAGCAGCACTTCAGCTCTTGAGGTAACAGAAGTCTTGAAGACCTGGCTCCGCACTCTCCCATCTTGCTGTTTTCCCCTTAATTTTTTCCTCCTGTGAACTGTTCGCTTCTATTTTGGAATTAGGGCGTTTTCACTCTAGCCGCATCCCTAGTTTCAAAATGTGTTCTGGAAATCCAGGGCATATTAATAGGTGCTTTGTGGCAAGGGAGGGGAGGGAGATGTTTATGTGGCTAAATAAATTTGGGGAAACTATTTTAAACAAAATTAAACAACAGAAATACTGCCAGTTATCCTAGAATTTATACAGTTGGTATGATTATAGAACCATCTTTTTAAAGAATATCTGGAAAATGTATGGCAAGCAGTGTTGGGAAACTTTGGGACACTGTGTGGTTTGAGAGAATCCAAGTCTGAGTATGTTGTCTTTTCTTTAGTGGTTTTGGACTTTTAATTGTCTATTGTGTGATAGTCATGTGAACTGAGAGATAAACTTGATCATGGTGGTCTAGTGTAAGAGTGATGGTGATTAACAATTACATCTGGGGAAAACACCTTATAGAGTGATACTAGATATAAAATAACGAGCCAGTGCTATCAGCCCCTACAGTCCTTGAAATTACTGAGAAGACTATGTATGACCTTTTCTTGCTCTAATTAAACTTGCTTTTCAAGTATAGGTATTCACAATAAATACAGGAATTCTCACTTTATCTTTTGTAGCTTTAGTTACTATAATTGTTAACATGTTGCCAAAGTATTTATATGAAATAGTTTTATTCATTACTTTGTGATATTTAAGAGGAAAAGATCAAGGACTCGGGCAATTTTAGAATTCATTATAGTATTAAGTATTGTTTTATCCAAGGTTACAATGTTTTAACTAAGCTGTTGGTTTCAGACTTTTGGACTAGTGTGGAATTTCTGTATTACTTATAACATGATATGTGTGAAGCTATGGGTTTCAAGTGCCAGCACCTATCTATATGTGGTGAAAAGAAACCAGAAAATACAATCCTTTTATTAAAGAGAAAAACATACATACAGGTATACCTTGGAGATACTGAGGGTTTGGTTCCAGACCGCTGCAATAAAGCGAATATCATAATAAACTGATCCAAATGATTTTTTTGGTTTCCTAGTGCATATAAAGGTTATGTTCACACTGTACTGTGGTTTACTAAGTGTGCGATACCATTATGTCTAAAAATAAAAAAGGACATACCTTAATTAAAAAATGCTTTATTGTTTAAAAGTGGTAGACATCATCTGAGTTTTCAGCAAGTTGCAATCTTTTTGGTGCTGGAGGGTCTTGCCTCCATGTTGGTGGCTGCTGACTGGTCAGGGTGGTGGGCGCTCAAAGGTTGGGGCAGCTGTGGCAATTTATTAAGATAACAATGAGTTTGCCTCATCGATGGACTCTTCCTTTCATGGAGGATTTCTCTGTAGCAGGCGATGCTGTTTGATAGCATTGGACCCATGGGAGCCAGAATTGGAGTCAGTCATCTCAAACCCTGCTGCTGCCTTATCAACTCAGTTGATGGGGTATTCTAAATCCTTCCTTGTCATTTCAACGATCTTCACAGCATGTTCACCAGGAGTACATTCCATCTCAAGAAACCATTTTCTTTGCTCATCCATGAGAAGTGATTCTTCGTCCGTTCAGGTTTCATCATGAGATTGCAGCCCATCAGTCCCATCTTCAGACTCCTCTCCTGATTCTAGTTCTCCTGTGCTTGCCTCCCCATCTGCAGCGACTTCTCCCCTGAAGTCTTGAGCCCCTCAAAGTCACCCAACTTCTTCCAAACTCCTGTTAATGTCGATATTTTGATTTTTTTAAAAAAGATTTTATTTATTTATTTGACACAGAGAGAGATAGCCAGCGAGAGAGGGAACACAAGCAGGGGGAGTGGGAGAGGAAGAAGCAGGCTCGCAGCGGGGGAGCCTGATGTGGGGCTCGATCCCAGAACACTGGGATCACGCCCTGAGCTGAAGGCAGATGCTTAACGACTGAGCCACCCAGGAGCCCCGATATTTTGATTTCTTCCCATGGATCACAGATGTTCTTAATGGTAGCTAGGATGGTGAATCCTTTCCAAAAGGCTTTCAATTTACTTTGCCCAGATCCATCAGAGAAATCAACATCTGTGGCAGCTGTAGTCTTACAAAATGTATTTTTTCAATAATAAGACTTGAAAGTGGAAATTCATGATCCGTGGGCTTAGAATGGATGTTGTGTTAGCGGTCATGACAACAACACGAATCTCGTTCATCTCCCTCAGAGCTCTTGGGTGACCAGCTGCGTTGTCAGTGAGCAGTGATGTTTTGAAAGGAATCTTTCTTCTGCGCAGTAGGTCTCAACAGTGGGCCTAGGATCTTCAGTAAACCATGTTGTAAACAGATGTGCTGCCATGTCCAGGCCTTGTTGCATTCCTGGAGCACAGGCCGAGTAGATTTAGCATCATTCTTAAGGGCCCTAGGATTTCTGGAACTGGCTTCACCTTAAAGTCACCAGCTGCACGAGCCCCTAACAAGAGTGTCAGCCTGTCATTTGAAGCTTTGAAGCCAGGCATTGTCTCCTCTCTGGCTGTGGAAGTTCTAGATGGCATTTTCTTCCAGCATAGGCTGTTCCGTCTACACTGAAATCTGATGTGGAGTGTGGCCTCCTTCGTGAATTCTCTCAGCTGGAGGTTCTGGAGAACTTGAAGCAGCTTCTCCGTCAGCACGTGCTGCTTCACCTTGCACTTGTATAGAGATGACTTCTTTCCTGAAGCCTCGTGAACCAGCCTCTGCCAGCTTCAAACTTTTCTTCTGCGGCTCCCTCGCCTCTCTGAGCCTTCCCAGAGTTGGAGAGAGTCCGGGCCTTGCTCTGGGTGAGGCTTTGGCTTAGGGGAATGTGGTCGCTGTTTGGTCTTCTATCCAGACCACAGAAATGTTCTCCACGTGAGCAGTAAGACTGTTCTGCTTTCTTATCATTCATGCGTTCACTGGAGTAACACCTGTCATTTCCTTCTAGAACCTTTTCTTTGTGTTCATAAGTTGGCTCTTTGGTACAGGAGGCCTGGCTTTTGGCTTATCTTGGCTTTCAACATTACTTCCTCACCCAGCTTAATCATTTCTAGTTATGATTTAAAGTGAGAGACAGTCAGCTTTTCCTTTCACTGGAATACTTAGAGAGGCCATTGTAGGGTTATTCACTGGCCTAATTTCAGTATTGTCGCATCTCAGGGAATAGGGAGGCCTGGGGAAAGGGACAGAGACTGGGCAGTGGCCCGACGGTGGAGCAGGCAGAACACACACAGCATTGATCAGTTAAGTTCTCCATCTTCTCCAGGCGTGGTTCGCGGTGCCCCTAACCAGTGACGAAGCTAACATCACAGATTACCCTTCACTGGATCACCACGACAAATATAGTAATAATGAAAAGTTTGAAATATTGCAAGAATTACCAAAGTGTGACACAGAGACACAAAGCAAATGGTTTTGGAAGAGTGGTGCTGATAGACTTGCTTGACATAATGTTGCTGTATACCTTCAATTAAAAAAAAAAAAGACAATATCTGCGAAGCACAATAAAGTAACATATCATCAGATGGTCAGTAGTAGCCTAACACTATGTCACAGTGCCTATGACATTCACCTCACATCACCTCATCTCATAGGCATCTTATCTCACGTGGTCACAAGAAGGCCGAGTGCAGTGCAATGAGATATTTTGAGAGACCACATTCACACTCATATAACTTTTATTACAGCATATTTTTATAATGGTTATATTATTGTTAATCGCTTACTATGCCTCATTTATAAATTAAGCCTTTTCATAGGTATAGGAAAAAATGTAGTTACATGTAGGGTTCTGTACTATGCACAGCGTCCACTGGAGCATATACGTCGTGAATAAGGGGGGACAACTGTAACTGGTGCTGCTTCAGCCCTACGTGAGCAACTCTGTGATTACCATAAACTTCTCCTGGGTATCAGGGTGGCAGATAATAAGACTAGAGGATAATTCAATTTGATTATTTAAAGACAGATCGCTTATAGGGGGACAAATTAATTAGCTTTTCTTCTCCTCTCTGATACACATTTATTTTTCCCTTTTCCCCATCAGCACTGTTCTTCTCTCCCCCAATCTAATTATGCTTGAAAGTACTACTTGTGCGGATGAAAACAGTCTTTTAAGAATACATGTGAATTAGTTCAGTCATGTGCAGTCATTTAACTTTCGGTTTTATTTCAAATTGCTTAAACATCACTGTAGGCTTAATCAGTGAAAAAACCCCCACCTATTCTGTTTGCTCTATTCATAGTGATAAAGCTTAATTAAACTTACTTAGAGTTTCCATGGTGAAGATCTACAAGTGGAATACCTCAACCTGAAATATTCCTTTCTAAACGAATGTACTGGTAAAGAGCAGGGGCTTTGGATTCAGACTGACTCCTTTGATTACTGGCTGGATGATTTAAGCAAGTTACTGAACCTCTCTCTAAGTCTCTTATCTGTGAAAAAATGGGCATAGCAGTAATAGCTTATTTTGCAAAAGGTTGAAAGTTGGTTTAGGTCTATTCCTTTTCTGCTTTTCTGGTGATTGATATTTTCTTTTTCTTTTTTTTAGGTTTTATTTATTCATTTGAAAGAGAGAGAGAGCATGGTGGGGGGACGGGGGGAGAGGCATTTGGAGAGGGAGAAGCAGACTTGCTGCTGAGCAGGGAGACTGACGCGGAACTCGATCCCAGGACCCTGAGATCAGGACCTGAGCCAAAGACAGACGCTTAACTGACTAAGCCACCCAGGCACCCCTTTTTTCTGGTGTTCTAAGTTTTTGTCTACCATTATGATAAGGGAAGAACTAAAATACTATTTTTTTTTTTTTGGTAAAGTTTAATTGGAATGTATAGCTGTGTTGATACTAGGATGTATTTCATCAGTAAGAAATAGTCATCTCTTGGGGCGCCTGGGTGGCACAGTCGTTAAAGCATCTGTCTGCCATCGGCTCAGGGCATGATCCCAGCGTTCTGGGATCGAGCCCCACATCATGCTCCTCTGCTGGGAGCCTGCTTCTTCCTCTCCCACTCCCCCTGCTTGTGTTCCCTCTCTCGCTGGCTGTCTTGCTCTGTCAAATAAATAAATCTTTAAAAAAAAAGTCATCTCTTAACTCATAATATTTTATTTAAATTACTTTGGTATTGGAGATGTCTTTCCTTATGTGACTATGCAAACAGCATTTTATTCCCTCTTTTAGAACAAGATATTTTGCATTGAACATCTTGTTATTAACTGTTTTTCGGCAAGTATCAAGCCAGTACCCGTTCTTTGCATCACCAACAGCAAATATTATTAAATGGCTAGTTATGTTTTGTTTTTATATTTATAGAGCTCCAATCTGCAAGTGAGTGGTAGAGTTTTAGACGTCGACTCAGAAGATGAAAATAGTCATGAAAGGTCATTGATGAGTTGTTCACTTAGGACTTTGTGTGGACTAACGGTTATGCAGCACCTCTAAGGCCATGGTGCGGTCTAGCAGTAACTAGGAAGAAAATGAACAGTGTCCACTAGTGTTTTCTCAACTACATTTCAAGGGCTATAAATGAGTATTCTGAAGATTAAGAGCTCAGTGAATATATAAGATTGTGAAATAGTTGTATTGCATCTTTGGTATTACAAATCTCTTGGTCAGAGTAAAGGTTTTTTAAAAGTTATGCTGTACAGAAACCTCTTTAACCTTGTTTTACCTAGAATTTGGCTCACTCGTTTGTCTTTTGAACCCTTTTTGTAAGGCACGTTGACAGACTGGGAAATGCCTGTGTACGCTAAGACTCCGTGGGCCACATCAGAGCCTTTGAACTGGTCATGTGACTGAAGGTTGTTACTGAAATCTATCACGTAGTGTTTTGCTTATCATTGCAATTTACATCAGACTCCAAAGGTGGAGGATTGAAAGACTTGCCTTTATCCTTTCTGTGCCTAACATTTTTTAGCATGCCCTTTGCAGCACCTAGAAGCTGTAGTCTATTAGGTGAGTGAGGAGTCCTGCGCTGGGTGGATGGGTGTGTGTTTACAAAGGACAGTAAGACTCGATACATGCCTTTGAGTTTATGTGTGTAGCTCCTGGTTTGCGAAGATGCTCCTGCTTAACCTAGTCAGTTCTGTTTTCAGTAGAGCTTGATCAGTTTTTAGTCCAGCTACCTCTCTAACCGTTGCATTGGTCCAGAATTCGAGCGATTGTCGTGGCTGTTGGGAAATAGGACAAAGCTAATCAGCCTTGATGAGGGTTTGGTACTCTGCACAGTTGTTCTGCCTTAGCCGGAATCCCATCCTTAAATATCTGGTTTACTGGAGTGGCTAATGCCCCAAGTTGCTTTATTAACAACAGTCAAGCATTTACATCTGTCCTAAGATTTAAAAAATATTTGTTTAAAAAGATTAGGAAAAGCTTGCAGTGGCTAAAGCCCTACTTTAAGATTGTAATGCTAGCTAAGTGTGGCCTTGCTCTGACCAAAAATTGTAACTAAGAAGCATTTAAAAACAGACTGAAAGCTCAGGTATGTAGTCAAGCTGACATACGGGTATGATGTCATAAAGCTCTGTGCTTCATGCTTATAAAGATTTTCCTGGAGTTTATGGTTAAAACCGCAGCAATATTTGCAAGTCTAGTGTGATTTCTATTTCTGCCTTTTTGCCGCATGCCTTTGTAATGTGTCACCCCATTTCTGACTGATGCACACTAAGTTAACAGTTTTCTCCAGGAGTCCTTGCTGAGTTACATTGCATGAGGTTATGATTAAGTGTGATCATTTTTGTTTCTTTAGCCTGTGTTCCTGTGGTAATCTCAATTAAGTCTGGGTTATCCTGATTTTATTCAACCTCTGTGGGTATCTGGCTTAGTTGATTTGCCTGTATTAAACATATCTAAATGGATCCCATTCCTGGATCTTATTGACGTTATTAATCATGCCTTTGTTTCTCCATTAAATGCTAAATAATCTGTAACCTCATTATTACATGTGTCCCTAACCTGAAAATATTGTGAATCCGACCCAGGGGTTTTATTTATTTTTTATTTTATTATTTTTTAAAATATTTATTTGAGAGAGAGTGAGCAAGAGAGCACGAGCAGGGGGAGGAGCCAAAGGAGAGGAGCAGAGGGAGAGGGAGAAGCAGACTCCCCCGCTGAGCAGGGAGTCCGATGTGGGGCTCGATCTCAGGACCCCGGGATCATGACCTGAGCCAAAGGCAGGTGCTTAACTGACTGAGCCACTGAGGTGCCCCAGGGCTTTTGTTTAATAGATGGATTTTTAAAAAACACAACATGATCCTTTGATCATGTCAACATCCTGCTTAATCTCCTACAATGACTACTAGTAGTTTTTGGAATGACATTTAAACTCCTTAGCATGGCATGCAGAATTTTTAATGATACAGTCTTTGTCTGTTTTCCTAATCTTTTCATCACTTAAATAACACAAATTTGAAACAATGTCAAACTTACAGAAAAATTGCAGGCGCAGTACAGCTCTTCCCTCTGAATCATTTGAGAGTAAATTGCCTGTTGATTTCCTATCCTCCCTAAGTACATTCATGTGTATTTTCTGTATTTTTTTTTGCATAACCATGGTGCAACTATTAAAATCAAGAAATTGACATTGACGTGTTATTATCATCTAATCTTTAGACCACATTTAAGTTTTGTTGTGCTGATATTTATAGAAAAAGTTGAGAATCACATGTTGCATTTGGATGTCATGCCTTTTAGTATTCATTCAGTCTGGACTAGGTCTTCAGATTTTCCTAAACTTTCATGACTGAGACTTTTGAAGATTATTGGCCGGTTACTTTGCAGCATTTGTAGTAAACCCTAAATTTGGGCTTGTTTCCTCTTGATGATACGTCTTTGGCAAGAATATCCCAGAAGTGATCCCATGCAGCCCTTTTATGTGGACATCCTTTTCAGGTAGTTTAGCCTTCAGCACCGTCCTCGGGTCCACCGTGGTTTCTGTCCCCACCCGTGCCTATTTTGATCTTCCCCCACCTAATGGCGTGTGTGCGCGTGCATGTACGTGTGTATAATTTTCTTTGTATTTATTTCCCATTCTTACCTTTAAAAATTTTATCTTTACTTGGGGCGCCTGGGTGGCGCGGCGGTTGAGCGTCTGCCTTCGGCTCAGGGCGTGATCCCAGCGTTACGGGATCGAGCCCCACATCAGGCTCCTCCGCTGTGGGCCTGCTTCTTCCTCTCCCACTCCCCTGCTGTGTTCCCTCTCTCGCTGGCTGTCTCTATCTGTGTTAAATAAATAAATAAATCTTTAAAAAAAAATTTTATCTTAAAGATTTTTTGTTTTTCGTCAGAGAGGGAGAGAGAGCGTGCATGAGCAGGTGGAGGGGCAGAGGGAGAAGCAGGCTCCCCACCAAGCAAGGAGCCTGATAAGAGACTTGATCCCAGGACCCTGGGATCATGACCTGAGCTGATGGCAGATTCTTAACCGACAGAGCCACCCAGGTTTCCCTCACCTTTAAAAAATTTACAAAATTCTTGGCAAAATTCATGTATAGTGAAATTTACTCTTTTTGGTGTATATTCTGTGAGTTTTGACAAATGTAGACCTCTAGCACGGCCAAGATGCAAAGTAGTTCCATCACCGCCCCCCACCCCCCGATTCTCTCGTGTTGCCCTTTTGTACCACACTCACATTTTGCTCCAGCTATGATGAAGTGTTGTGTCTTCTACTGATTAAGGTACATCTTTGACTGTTCCATGACTTTTCTCTCATTGGTTGATTCGGAAACTCACCTTCTATAACACCCTCCCCATCCTAGTATACATGATACATAGTAGGCGTTTGGTAGTGTTGGTTGAATGAATTATGCCATTATACTTGCTTATAGACAAGGCTGAAAGCAATAGATTTGATCTTAAAGCATTGCATAAAAATTATATTTTTGTATGTCAGGGACTTCTTTTCTCACTGATTTATGTTTTATTTCAGAAGTGATTTCTTATAAGTAGTGGTTTATAATCCCCTCCCTTAGCAGTTGACAGTCTGTAAACAAGTATCTCATGGGGTGAAGATAAGGAGAAGAGGGTGCTGCTTATCTTAAGGAATAAGATAAAATCAGATTTTTAACTTTTCAAGGTAAAATTTTCTTACGTTAAGGTTGTGTTTAATCTTATCTGCACAGTGTCTACTAAAAACTTTATGGTCTGGAGATTATGAGTTGAACACACAAATATAATTTCATTCTCTTCTACAGTCTCCTAAAACTATAGTGAAGGAATTTCTTAAAAAGTCAGAAACCTTCAGAGATGAGAAAAACAGGAGAGGTACTGTAGCAGTGAAGTGACGGAAGCTGAAAAGTGGGCAGATGAGCAATAACTGACTTAGCAGATCTGAGAAAATTGAATCCTCAGGAAGAGTAAAAGCTGAGGATTTACCCAGTTTACTCAGCAGAAATCCTCAAAAGTCTTAGAAATTGATATCTTCAAGAGCCTCTGAAAGTTGAGGTGTGGGTGGGATTAAAATAAGGAGGAGTGATTGAAACTTTTACAACCAATAGGGACTCTCAGGCCCTTCCCTACTCCGTGCCGCTGGGCTACAATAAACTTTTCTCCCCAAAGTTGAGTGGTTATTCTCAGTACGATAGAGGTTCTCTGGGTTGAGTGATATTAGATATAGTTTAGGGTAGGCATTTCATACTGAAAATGAGATTAAATACATGCTTATTTACTTTTACTTGGCTCCCAGAATGCTGGCAACAGTCCTTTATCACAAAGACAGATTAGAAAGAGTGCCTGGGTGGCTCAGTAGGTTAAGTGTCCGACTCTTAATTTCTTGTCTTGATCTCAGAGTCGTGAGTTCAAGCTCTGCGTTGGGCTCCATGCTGGGCGTGGAACCTACTTAAAAAAAAAAAAAA